>NW_008824468.1:763716-786085 GCF_000699105.1 Pygoscelis adeliae
AGCTGCCTCCTGCCTGTCCCCTTTTTAAGCCCCGGAGGAAATGGTAAATTCCGTCCATCTCTAGAGAAAAAGAGAAAAGAAAAACACGTGTATGTGGAGAGAGAGCGTGTGTGTAGTCCAGCGTGTGTGATTGCAGAAGGAAACTCTCTGCCAATATGCGAGATTTCCCGCCTGGTATCTCTCTTATCTGTGGCAGCGTGGCTTCTGTGGGCATTTCATCACTCACGGTCGTACCAACCTATGCCAACTGCAGCTTGTATGTTCTGGCCTAATGAACAGACGAAATGTAAAAGAGCGTACTGCCTCAGGTCTGAAATCTTGAATTGCTGCCAGCTGGGCAGCAACTCGTGAGTGAGCTCCACGCGGTGCACGTGGGGGCTGCGTTAAGAGTGTGGTTAAACAGAAATGAGGCCACTAAGTGCCTTTTAATTCCAGATGTCTTGGTCCCAAGTTTGCCTTGTGAGAGGTCATTTTGCTCAGTGGTGAGTAGGTTGTGGTTCGTATCTCAAAATACTTATGTATTTGTCACGCGTAAGCATAGCTAGAAGGTAATTCAGCAGCGCCTTCGATAGCAAGCAAGATTCTGAAGACAGTAAGTAGGCTGTGACAGGCAGCAGGCAAGGCTTTGCAGCACAATGACTGGTCGAACTAGGTTATGCTAGGCATATCTGTTTGACTGGGACAGTTCGAGTCATCTGGCAAGTAGATCAGTTAAATTGTAACCAGGATCCTTAAAAATTAAGATGCGAGAGGACTGAAGCTATCCCTCATCAAAAGTGGGGACACCGTTGACCTTTTGTGCTTGGAGCACTGTGGATGCCATCCTCTGGGAAAACTGGTGGTTCAGTAAAAAGGTTACCCCAGACTGACAAAGTCAGGCTCTTAGAGAGGAACACCTGCATCGCATCCTGTCTCTGCAGATGATTTGTGATAAGTGTACCTTCAAGGTGGTACAGTACCTACACCAGAATGCACAGTACAATTTCTCCCTTTTAAAAATTACAAAGAACAGGCACATAAAGAGCAGAGCAAAAAGAAAATGCTGAGAGCTGTTTTCAAAGAACACAGGCTCTGTAAAAGAAGGCAGGGATTAGCAAAGCAACTATCATTAGATGTTGTGTCTTGAACAAATGTTACTATTTTTCTGGCCTTCCTACAACAGAACCCACCCTTTAAAAAGATATTTCATAAAATTAAATTCATGGAAGTGGGAGAAATACAACCTTGCAGGCATGCTTGCACTTCTTAACCGGTGATTTTAGTGTTCCTTTCTCCCGAAGCTCTGACTCCTCGCCAGAAAGAACTCCTTTCCTTCCCAACTCTTGTGCTTGCCTTTCAGTTCCAGTCTAGGTTCTACAAGTTAGGGATCATGCTTGTAAAATGCCATTCATACTGTTACTGTCACAGTAATAATCTTACTCGGGCATTGTTGCCCACCTGAAGGGACTGAAGATTACTGAGGATCAGAAGGGTAAGGCTCTGGAACAGCCCTCTGGTGGGTATGGAGGCAAAATATCTACATAGCTATCGGGCTCGATCAGTGCGTGTGAAATTATAAAAAATTGTATTAAATGTCTGCCCCCAGGAGAAATGGACTTGACGGCACATGCGATCCCCTTGTCCTGTTTTTTCACTGTGAGGTGATGCTGGCCAGTCTCTTCTTATACCTCCTAAAATGTTGGAAGCAGGATAAAATCCGATCTTTTCATTGCTGCTGTTTAAGTTTGACTTTCCTCCTCTGCCAAGGGCATGTCATTAAAGGGAGGATGAACAAAAGCCGTTTGCTCACGTTAAGCACTCTGGCCCTGGTGGAAAAAAGCACTTCAAAAATCTTTGGACTCCCACTGATTTCAGGTTCAGGCGTGCCTTACATTTAAGCTTGCTAAAATGTGTTGATAGATTACTGTCTTACACGATCCAGCTCTAGTAGTACTGACTTAATATGAGGCTTTCCTAAACCGCACTGCTTGTAAGGAAGGTGACAGTCATGGCCTCCGTGAGTTCACAGGGAAAGTTATTTTGGTTGTCCCTGCTCTTCTCCTTTTGCTGGTGTTTTGAACCATAGGAAATGGTAGTGATTTGAAAAGTAGTCGTATAGCAAAGTTGAAAAAAATGAGAGATTGAGAGGTATGCACTTTGCATAATGCTGACATCCCTCAATTGAAAGGTTTTCTCAAATGCCTATAAATGAGAGAGAAAACCAGTAAAATCAATGCAGTAAAAATAGAAAGGAATCAGACCTCTTGTGAGCGGAGAAAATGCCGAAGGACAAAACCAGGTTTTATCTGCAGAATATAATGTTAGTTAAATAGCGCTAATTTGAGGTTCATATGTGATTAAGTATATATAGACATGGAACAGAGTTCAAAAGAGCAACAAGAAAGACTTTCTGGCTGCTGCTGTACTGTCAAGACTTCACAAGTGATTAAAAAATGACAAATTTTGTAAATGAAATCCAAAATGAGATCTAAATATATAGCACTCTTCAGTGTCCAAACAGATAACATGGGCAGGCTTCTTTCTTCATCCAGTGTTGAAATACTTGAACCGAATACTGATTTTTGTGTTTAAATTGATGAAATTAAGTTACGCTGTTAATATGTAATAAGAGAAACACTGTGCTACATTCATCCAGTTGTACAGCTCTTCTGCAGTTGGTAGGATTTACGACGTGCAAAGGGAAAACTCTTAAATCCTTCCTTCCCTCCACTGCATTACGGGCTGTGTTCCTGCATTAAGGCCCACGAGGATGGTTCAGTTTTGGCAAAGGGCTTGATTGTGGCAGGGTGCCATTGCCACGGTGGCCCTAAAGTTACGGAAGCAGGGACTGATTTAGGCTACTAAAGCCATTTAGAAATGGTTATGGAGGTTCTGTCTGTTCTCGCTTGTAGTAATAAAATACCTCACTATCATTTAAATGACCTAATATAAAAATATCTCGGAAAAATTAGCATGGTATATTGTAGCAAGATGCCTGTCACCATTTCCTGGAACAGATGGAGCAGATGTTGAATATCGCGCTGGTGAAACTAGCAGTTGGGTTTATCCTCCTCATGGCTTACGGGGACATTTTAACAAATATATTGCATTGCTTGTCATGCATGACAGAAAATCTATAGTGTAGAAAACTTTGCTGGAGGAAGGAGGGTAGAAAGCATCTGTTTTGTAAGTGGTATTGGATCAGAATGACCATAATTAAGATTACCAATTAGAGAAGTCTTCTCCTTTTTGGCTCTTGGTAAGGCTAGACTGGTGGGGTCAGCTGTGTGTGCGCTGACTGCAAACGGTCCTTGAAGAAAAAGTGTATCGGGCTGACAAGTGCTGGGTGCTGCCATTTGCTTCGATGGGAACTTCATCCTGACTTCTAGCTGCTGCTAATATAGCTGAAGCAGTATGGTAAGTTAAATATAAACAGAAACTTCTTACAATCTGCCACTTGGTAGTGTAGAGGTATAATAGGGATATTTATTCCTGTAACCTACCTTTGGGGAATATGCTAGTGTTTGGAGATGAATTTATATTTTTCCTCTGCAAACACACCTGCCATAGAAAAGTTCTGCTCCGTTTCTTTCCCTTTCTCCTCCAGCCGGCTCTGCTTCTTGCGGAAGCAGAAGTGCCAGAAACCCTGTGGGGCCTGTGTGATAGGAACAGGACCGAGCATGTTATTAATGTGTTTGGCTGAGCATGGCAAAAAAGGGCGATCAATACTACTGGTCACTGGGCGATGGGGGAGTACGGTTCCTAAAGCACCACCCGTTCCAAGCTGTCTTCTGCCTGTGTAAGTGCTGACAGAATCTACAGGATTGTGAATATAAACAAATATTGTGAAACCACCTTCTTGACCTAATAAATAATGTAGTCCTTGTGGGGCCCTGTCAGTTTTCCTTTCGCTGGCACCTGGGGGATGGGTTACAAGTGTGTTTATGCTCTATCCCATTTTTTCTTCCATTGACAAGAAGACTTTCAAAGAAAGTGCCTAAAATGTCTCCTTGCATTAGCACAATTTTTGGACAGTTGCACTGATAAGTGAGGACAGAGAAAGCCAACGCTGAACAACACCTGTTAGATGTATTCTAGTCCAAGGCAGTGGAGTATGAAGGATAGTTGAAGTACTGCACCTGAAAAACCACTCTGGACGTCTGGACCTGCCCTTGGCAGCGTGCTGCCGACGTGCCCTGAGACCGTCGCAGCTAGGAGCTTACTAGCCAAAATAACCTAGCTAGCTTCCCCTGGCGCTGCTGACCGAGAGAGGCCCTTGCCCACAGAGCAATAACCCCACTGTGTCAAGTGTCGTGGTCTCCGTCAGTGCCATTCGCAGGGGTTCGCAGGCTCCTGCCCTCGGGGCCCCACCCTTGGTTCTGCCTTCTTGGGTCTGACCTGAGGCTAGCGCGCTCTGGCCTAAGTCTCTAGTTCACTCAGCCTTTGGGAAAAGGTGGAAAATTTGTCACCTCAGCTCAGACAAAAAGCAAAGCTGCCTTCTGCCCTCGCAGGTGCCTGCCACCACAGCCTCATGGGTGGAAAGAGACCCTGCACCGACCCAAATTCATACCCCCTCAGACCAGAAAAGAGACAGATGTCGCTGATGGTTATTGGTGATGCCTGGTTATGCCTCTTCTGTGGGTAGTCACTAAAGCCTTGCTTAAGCTTATGGGTGTGCTAGCTGCCTTGCCTTTGGGCTAAGTGGGGGAAAATGAAATGTTAAGCTGTCATCGAAAAAGTAGACACTACTGCCTGAAGCATGGGTGATCACATCAAGATCTGTGGAGGAGAGGAGGCTGCATTCCTATGGTACTGGGATAATGCGGTCTTAAAAAATTCCCAGCTCCTCTCCTTACGCCTGCCTGCCTGCTTCTCTCCTGTCTTCTCTTGAAAAGCAGCTTTTTGTATTATCTATTTTTTACCACTGTTCCATATCTAAATTTGCCTTTCTCTTCTGTTTGGACTTGTGAAAGAGAAAAATGCCTTTTGACCAGAAATAGTTATGCGCCTTAATGTGTTAGTCGCTTTTACATTGCTCACTAGGTGGCAGTAAGATGCTGTTATACCGGTTAAAAAAATTTAAGTCGTGTATTCTCCAAGTGCCTGGAATTTCCTAAAATCTGAGGATCTGGTATCAGAAGAGCTTTTTTAGGTTTTTGGTTTTTTTTTTTTTCTTTTTTTTTCTTTTTTTTTTTCTAAAATACAAAGTCCACGGGTATAATTCATGCAAGATGAAATCTTTATTCAATACTTATAAACAACCCCAGTTCCTGTGAACTTGTTACAACAATAAATGTAATCAACCTTGTATAATTTTTCAGTAGGAAGTTTTCTTGATTATGCCTCTGAGAGGGAAGATGCCTCCTTTTAAGTCCCTTAAAAAGGAGGACAAAATAAGAACACCCCATCCCCCCCTAAAACTCGTGGAGAAAGAGGTGGAAATTTGTAACAGAAGATAAGTTTTGACCTGGTCACTATGGACTACTGAAATCAATGTTGGATTTTTGTTTCTGCTTGCTTTTTTGCTAGCTACACACAGTTTTCTGGGAGTTTAAACAGCAGTCCAGAAAACTATCATCTCTACTTGAACTAAGCTGAGTGGGGTGCACAGGCCCTCGTTCTTCTTTGCTGCTTCAGAAATCTCTGTGCTCCATTTAGAATTGCTGTAAATAAATGAAGACTCTACCATTTTTTATGGTAACATTCACATCCGTTCCAACTCAGTTTTGCATACATTTCAGAGATTCAACTACTTCAGCCTTTCCGCTTGGTCTAATGCAGGGACCTAGAGGTTTCCTTGCAAAGCAAAATTTCTTAGTCATTGGAAGTGAAATAGATCTAACATTTGTGTTTCCCAGACCATAGGTATATGTCTTGAATCTCCTTCAGTTACCTCATATTTTCTCCACAATCTAATTTAGCATTTAATTTGTGTTGGTAGTGAACTGTACACTGATTTAGGTCAATACTAACATAACCCCTACTTGTGTCAAAGCTCCTTCTCTGCTTTGGGTCGTCAACTTTCCAAGGGGCCTTGGGAAGCCATGCCCCTGTGCAAGAGCCAATATTTGATCTACCACATCTAAACTTGAAATCGAGTGCTGTTATTTTCCCATAATTAAAGGGAAAAAAGCCTATAGTTTC
Source organism: Pygoscelis adeliae (assembly GCF_000699105.1). Taxonomy (NCBI): domain Eukaryota; kingdom Metazoa; phylum Chordata; class Aves; order Sphenisciformes; family Spheniscidae; genus Pygoscelis; species Pygoscelis adeliae. The sequence continues at coordinate 769,840 of NW_008824468.1, forward strand.
CAGCTAGGAGTTTTATTTATTACTCTTGCTTACTTTCTCTTCAGAAGGGCGTTATTCTTACAAGTTTAGAAAAGTTTGCAAGTTTACAAACTCCTAAGTGGAAGCATAGGGATTTCAAGGTACTATATGCGTTCAAGATACTACACTTAAAGTATATTACCTACGTGCAAAGCATGTATATGTTTATGCCCTACAATCTCATTCACCATTACACAATCAAATAATGGAGGAAAATGTTTAGAAGATACTAATACTTGCTACGGTTGTGCGCAGCTGATTTTCTTGTATCTGCTGCTCTCGAGGCCTAAAATAAAGCATGGTATGGAACTCACGTACTTAAATGACAATAAAGGAGTAAAAACCAAAATGCTGTAACAGTTTTCTTCAGTATGGAGTCTAAAGTGGTAAAAAAGGCTGGGGGTTGATTCGTGCCATCGGGTAATCTGAAAATAAAATAGCCATTCTGCATCGTACTGCTGAGCCCGTGCACAGCTTCTGGTCTTGCTGAGGGCTCCTCCCTGTGCGGTTCGAGGCAGCAGAGCCTGTCCCTGGACGTGGGGACGGGTGGGTCTGAGCTGCTCTGGAGCTGAAGCCATCCTGTCAAAATTTGTGTCATCTCTGCCGTTCACTGGGTGGGAGGCGCTGCTAAATAATTCCCCCAATTTTTAAAAAGATTATAAAACTTTTATAAAACAAAAATATTTTATAAAAAAAGATTATTAAAAAAAAATTCCAAGATATTGAAGACGGTAAGCATTGCTAAGATAAATAAAATAATGTGTCGACCTGCTGCACAGCTAGCTGTTACATAGAATTATTCCTCAGGCCTACGCTTTGAAATAGTTGTTATGAAAAGTTGGCTGAGTGAGCTGAAGTTCCCAGTTAAGAAAGCTGATAACACAGAATAGTTTGTGGGGCAGAGTTCCTTTCTTAGACCTGGGTGTTGATTTCTGAGATAAGATTTCTGCCAGATGGTATTTTTAATGGAAATGAAACAAGCAGCGCTTAAAAAAAAAAAGGAAAAGTCGGGTTCCGTATCTCCTGATCATCCTGTAGGAAAACAGTCTTCAAGGTCATTTGCAAGATTTGCTGCCATTTCACAGAGGGCTGCTGACATGATTCTTTTTGTCCTGGTGAGTCTGCAGCCACGTTACCAACAGACTGGAGCCTTTTGCTGTTTAGCAAGGAATAATTCATTTTAAAAACACCTCATTAAAAATGCCTGACATCATCTTTTTGGTGATTTCATTTATATTACCCATAAGGTCGGTTTACTTAGTGGAAAACCATGGATACAGCCAGAAACAGCTGTGGCAAGTTGGCATCGATACTGAACACGCTTGGCTGTGCCACGGGCGTTGTGCAGTGTTTTTCCCCAGGCAGTACGCCTTGCACATCGCCTGCTCGCTGCGCCTGGCGCCTGGGCATGTTGGAATAGGTCACTGTAGGCAACCGCTGTTTATACTTACCGAATTTTTTGTTAAGGGTCGGTGAGCTCATTATAATCCCACGCTGCTTCATGCTTCAGCGCATCCATGCTCCCATCTCGGTGCTCCTGGGCGCTTCTGATAACGGCAGGAGAGCCGCTGCGGGGTTGCTATTGCGGGAGGGAGGGACAAGACTATCACCAGCAACCCAGGATATGTCCTTCCTCACCAAGGTTTTTTTTTTGGAAAAATTACAAATAAAGAGCAAGCAGAAGGCTCCAGATGACAGAACATATAGCCCGGTCAGTAAATGTGCTAAATCCTTCTGCACCCACTCAAAGAAAACGTGAGTCCGCCCTGTCTGTAGCTACAGGGGCTGGCTGTTTTTTGGAAGCTGTAAAGATTTTGCTTTTAGCCTGAATGTCTCTGATGCGAAGCCTGCTGTTGGTGACAGCGGTGCTCCCACAACCGAAGTGTGCGAGCTTTGCTGGGCAGCAGTGATCTGCTTCTTGGCAGACCAGCGGGGGAAGTCTGTCCCCTTTCCTCACCCCAGTGGCACATAACAGCCCCAAGCCTGGAAGAAAGGAAATGGTGAGCCCCATGCCTTGAGCTTTTGTGCAGTGTTGCCAAATCCAGATGCTAAAAGGTTGGGAGATGGGAAGCAGTAATGGTAATAGACTTAGAGGTCTTTGGACCTGTCTGGTTCCTTGTGTGCACGTAGGGTTCACATGTCTGGGCTTCCATGGAGACCCAAAACTGTTGTTTGTTTTAAATGAAAGATGGATTTTCATGTAATTGTGAGACTTTTGAAGGAGGGACTTTGGGAAAATAAGCAAATATTGTGATGCTCCTGAAGAACTGTGCTCAGCCTTTGGGCAGCTGAAGGGAGAAGAGCCTGGAGGAGTCTCCTCCTTTTGTCATGGGTCAGATTTGGTCTTGGCTCTTACGCAAGGCGGCTGTAAGGGCAGAGTGCACAGGGGGTCCGTGCAGCCGCTTAGCCTCTGCTGTGCCTGCAGGCTTGTCTTGCCGTGGGCTGGCTGAGGGAGAGGCCAGCAGCTCCCTCCACCCTCCCTTCCCCAGCAGGCAACTGCTGCTGGGAGGTGGAGCAGGGTCAGGGCTGTTTTGAGGCCAGTTGGAGAAAAGGGGATTACAGGCATCACCTGGAGGAGTCTGGCGTTAGCCTGCTTCCGCGCTGCCCAATGGACCCCACTGCCCTGGTTAAATACCTCAAAATAGCTTGGCCAGGCCTGGGTTTGGAGGAATGTCATCTCTGAAAGGTTGACTCAGGCGCCCGAGGGAATTAGCGTGGAATAAAGACTTGAGGAAGCTGAACTGAGTCTGGGCATCAGCAATGTATCAGGAGACACAAATATTGCTAAAATACTATATTAAATGAACGTCAGTGGAAAAAATGAAACAGTGAAGCATGGAGAGCTGGAAACATTGCTATGGTTGTTAGGTTTTAATTAGTTGGAAACTGTTCATTCAAACTCTGCTTCTGTGCAGTGACTGTCCTAATGTGGTTGGGTTTGGGATCTAACGCTGCTGGATTTCCCTTTCTTTATGAGTGCTAAGTACTGAAATATTCATTATACATGTGTTCTCCTGGCTTCTGGAGTGCTGTGGAGGGAGATTTTTTGTACGCTAAATTTTGCAGTAAATGATACCAGTTACTGCCTAGTGGTACTTACTGTAGCCCCAGTGACGTAACTTGTCCTGTCCAAAAGACGTTTCATCTGAAATGAAATGTTTGAGGGTGTTTCACAACAGGAAAGTAGTGCCACCTTACCTGGTTCACCTTTCAATTTTAAACATACCGCGAAGCTCAAAGCATGTGTTTTCACAATGCTCCATGAGCTCATGTGCCTGTCTTTATGTACACACACAGACACATATGCGTGTCAGTGAGATTTAATTATTTTTCTTCCATTGGAAGGTTTTACCTCTTCAGTGGAGAATACTCCATTAATATTAACACACTTCATAATATCTGTTTTCAGAGACAGGAACATTTTTAATCCCCAGTCTTGCTTCACATGAGTGGATACAGATCTACCTGTTAACTGGAGCATTGGTATCTTGAATTATAATGGCATATTTTTGGACATCACTGTGTGGTCTGTTTTCCGATTTCTTGTCTGGAAGTCTTTATCTTTGCTATCTTATCTGTCTGATGCCTTCTGGAAACAATTTTCCCTTTACACCACTTCATAAACTTCTGCGTACACTAGACTGGAGGTTCTGGACCATTTCTTACATTTTGTAATGAATTTTCTGATTGAATTCTTTTACAGATAGCACCTCATACATGCAAAGCAGCGCCTAAGATCCTGGTGGATTTTTTACTGATGGTATGTATAAAGCTTTAAGAACTTGTGACGTGTTCTGAAAAGCTAAGTTGCCACTGAAACTTGCACATTTATATTTTTCAAGGCATTGAATGAAACATCTGGAAAGGGGTAAGAATAAGATACAAGCTCATTAACATAAAAATAAGTAAAATGAGAAAGAACCGAGTATGTTTGCATAGTTAAATTTTATTTGGAATAACCACAACAATTTGGAATAACTGCCAGCTCTGTTGACAAATAGCTGGATGTTATTAGAGGAATTCTGTCACCGGCATTAATTTAATTAATGTCTCAGGCTTTAGATGAGTAGCCATAACACTAAGACGATTAACCGAGAATCATAAAGGGAAGGGCCAGTATGGTTGTGTGGGTTCAAAATCTTCATCACTGGGCAACCCATATGAATTGTAAATTGGGCTTTTGTTAACCCTTCTTAAAAGACAGCTCTATCGTGTGATGTTCATCAGGGGTGGCTGAACACGGGGGAGAAAAGCAGGGGCCTCACCCCTACCCTCACCCCTATGAAAGCAGATCCCCGGCCCTCCGGGTGAGCTCCAGAAGGGCCTCAGTTCACAAGGGAGGTGCAGCCTGGCTGCAGGAGAGGTCTGGCTGCTGAGGGGAAGGTCATTCTGCAAGGGGGTGTTTAGGGCATTAAAGGAGTGGGAGCAATCCACGGAACGGAGCAGCTGAAGAAAAAAAAAAAATAGGAGTGTTAGTGGGGAAAGCGTTGTGATGGGGAGGGAGACTGCTGTTGTAAGCAGCATGAGTGACTGCTTGTTGAAGCCACTAAACAGGGAATCCCCAGGAGACGAAACGGTGCTTGGCGTCATTCAGAAGAGCAAGCGGAGCCTCGTTTGCATGGTTAGGGCTGGAGGGACTTTTGGTCATTGCAACCGCAGCGTACTCTGATTTGGCCAACTTTCAGTAGCGGAGCAGGAGCACCCCCACCCCCCCTTCCCCCCAAATCCACTGTACTAAAGGACCACAGAAAGGGAAAATGGCAACTTGACACCAATCTTTAAAAAGGGCTTTGGAAAGATGTCAATGTGCCTTTTGTTGAGAGAAATCGTGTCTGAGAGAAATCCGCTGCTGTTTGTCTGAAGCACTGACATGTGTGTGGATTAGGGTGATTTGGTTGGTACGGTGTACTCAGATTTTCCAAAAGCTTTTGATAAGCTCCTCAGTTGGAAGTTCATAAAGAAGCCAAACTGTAGCAGGATGAAAGGAAAGATCCCCTTTGGAACTGACGTGAGGGGTAGGAATAGATGGTCAGGTATGTCAGTGGCAGATAACAAGCGGAATGCCACAGGGTTCCGCACTAATATCTGTGATGTCTGGCGTATTCATAAGTGGTCTGGAAAATGTGCTAAATAGTGACGTGCTGGATGTTTCTTTAAGTGACTTATTCAGGATAGAAAAAATAAAAATCTACTTTTAAAAACGTGGAAGAATCTCACGATACCTAGTGGCATTGCAGTAAAATGGCACCCGCATTCGGTGCCAATAAACACAAAATAATGCACATGGGAAAAAATAAACCCGACTGTACGATGCTGAAGATGGGCTTTAAACTACCTCTTACCACTCAGGGAAGAGAGCTCAGAGTGGCTGTCAGTAGTTCTAAGAAATGTTGGCTGAGGGCAGAGCAATGCTCAAAAAAGGAAATAGATTGTCAGAAATTGCTAGGGAAGACACAGAAAACAAAATAATCATTTTGCTGTGCATTCACCTCTTGATTACTGCGTGCCGTTCTGGTCTCCCTGTCTAAGAAAAGGTATAGCAGAGCCCGAAAGGGACAGAGAAACCTGACAAGTGTTTTCAGGAATAGAGAACGGCTTCTGAATTGAGATTGATTAAATAGACTCTTTAGACGGGAAAAGAGAAGGTAGAAGGGCATGTCATAGTGGTGTTTAAAATCATGAGTGGCATGGAGAAAATAAGTAGCAAATGATTATTTGCATTTCTCCCAGAACAAGAACAAGGGACATCAGGTGGAATTACCGGCTAGTGTAAGCAAACAACAGCAAACAACTCGGTCCTTGTGGTGTGTGATTAAACCGGAACCAGTCTCACAGTATCTGCTGGGTGTCAAGAGGTTAGACGGGCTCAAAACCGATCAGACGAATTAATGGGAAAAAAAATCCATCAGGGGCTATTAGGCAGCAAGATGACATTCCTGCCTGAGGAACTGCCTCCGTGGCAGGCTGCTGGATGCGGGGAGGAGAGAGTGGAGAAAATGCCTGCATGGTTATCCCTTTTTAAAGTTGTTTCCCTTGGTATCTGCTGCTGGCTCCTGTCAGCGGCGGGATACTGGACTAAATGGACCTTTGGTCTGATCCGATACAATTCTTCTGCGTAATGTTTTTATGAGGAATCAGTCTGGGAGAAAGGCACATAAAATACCCCAGAGACCCACAGGGTCCTGAGGCTTGATCTCTACCTAAAGAATTTAGACCTAGCCCGGATGTCTATTTGGAGTCTTGGAAGAGAAAGTGAGCAGAAGGGTGCATTGGTCCAGCCACCTGAGGAGGGGAGAGCCCTGAGGACTACTGTAATGAACCAGAGAGACACCCATGTTTTTGGGTATTGAATTCCGTTCCTTGTGGGATGAGGAAGTAAAATGAGTAACGGTGCTGCACCTTGCACCTTATCCTGTGGTAAATCTTGGTGGGATGAAAAGACTCACTTGGGAAAGGCAAAGTGTGTTGAGTAATGCATGATACATGGCTTTCCTCATCCTGTAATTCAATGTTTTGTAGTTCTCTGAAGAGCTACTGCTCCGCCTTTTGCATTGTACAGTTTATTGTTCTGCTTTCTGAGCTTGTGTATAACACAGATCTGCAGGAGCAAGCTAATATATTGCCATTGGTTAGAGAATGCCACTTTAAAACAGTGACAAAATTACTCTATAGCTAAAAGTGCAACCATGAGAACTATTTTGGTATGAGGATAATGTCGAGCTGGAGTTAAATTGAATGTCTGTTTCTTCAGGGAGGGTAAATTTAATCAGGTGCTCAAAATCAAATTAAGGTGGAAATCAGTTTGGAAAAACACAAGAATTACAATCCAGCTAATGACCTGAGGTAATACTGTCAAGAAATTTGCTTTCACATTGTAACGTGAAAAATGGTTTCTCTAAGAGGGAGCTGCTTGTAGCTCGTGATTGCCCAGGGTAGTTCAGAGCCCAGTATTTCCTTGAGAGAACAATTACAATGTGCCGCCCTTGCACCGTTTACTTCCCCTCCGTTATAGTGATACCAACAGTTATTATACTGTGATCAAGCCTGTCAGTGTTTCTCTCGTAGCGTTATTTTCTAACTTGGCCGTTAAGCTGAAAATGTTTTCCCAGCCTAGCCTGAAACAGCCCCTGCGCTGGTGGCCCATGAGTGATCCAGAAGTGTCATATCTTCTGCAGAAACACAGGCTCTCCTATGGCATGAGTCCTTGTAAGAAACATCTCTACATCTGGGAATAGAAAATGGATCCTGCATTTGGCTGCAACCTTGCTGCAGAGAGGGAATTGGATTTTAATGTACACATTATTCTGATTAATGTAGGTGAATAGAGGGGCTTTATTCGGTGCGGTTGGAAGGGGCAAGGTCTTCCCCTGCCGATTTCCTTCCTGTACAAAGGGAAGACTTTGAAGGAGCTGTGGCTCAAAGGTACTGCTGCTGTTCTCATCCCCGAAGGTGTTCCCTTCTGGCATAAATTTGTCTCTCTTATTGACGGAGAATTTGGAGATGGTGGCCAGAAGCTGTGGCCACGATTCAGTAGGAAGGGGAAAAGCGCTGCTCTGATATTACCTGGAATTGCATTTGACTTAAACCAGCATGGTGCCTTGATCTTCTGTGACCTTTACCCATCAGGAGTTATTAGCTAATTGAATTCAGAAGGTAACTCCTTAACTGTTCTCAAACTAAATTAACTTGCTTCAAGGGACCAACTTATGTTTGTATTTCCACAGAGATAATGAGTTTAGGCTTCAACTGAAACCTTGCCAGATAATAAGGAAAAAATAAATCAATGACCTCACTCTTATCTGGTCTTAACAGGCAGGCTTTGCTTTGCTAAAAGTGACCCTGAAATGGTCTGAATTGATTCACACAAATACTGAGCCCCATGTCCTGCTAAGCAGAGCCGTCCTGGGGAACGCTTTGCTCCGCGAGGAGATCTAATCCGAACATCAGCAAAGGTGCAAGTGTTTGAAACGCAGCTTTTCTTAGAGTCAAAACAAATGCTTCTGAGAAATTCAAATGAGCAGTAAGATAAAGAGTTAAGGAGGAAATTAACTTCAATACTAATTAGAGGAAAAAAACCCCATTCTCACACTTGTGCCTGGGACTGAACAATCTCCATAGGCATATACTTCTCTGATTCTCCATAGACATATGCTTCTCTGATTATTTAATTATCTGGCATTGTTAAATAAGAAATGCTTTTCAGATGTTGAAGGGAGATTGTTGCCTGGTGAGAACTGGTGTAGCTGTGTTGGTGGAGATCTTTCCTTTGGTGCCTTGATTAATGGAAGAAGTAGACAGCTCGGCAATGTGCCCCTCCAGCAGTGTGTACCTCCTTACTCTCTGTATGGATCTCTCAAATGAAGGCTTAAATCTTCAGCTAATAAATGTGATTAATAATAATTTAACAGAATAGATGAGGCAATCTATTCAAGTACACAGAGGTAGGAGGCAGGGGTTTTTACCTACTGGTAAAGAATCTGTAAAACCTACTCTTAAAGCCCAAATAAAAAGATTGAAATTTTATAGTAGCAATAGCAGTAGTACTCGCAGCAACCATTTTGGTCTAATAAGAGATGTGACATTTTAGGGAGAGATGGCATCTTTTATTAAATCAGTTGATACAGGTTTTATAGTAGCACTGCTTCTTTTAATGTTGAACTTTATAGGAAAAAGTGCCCCTAGGCAGAACTCAGGCCTTTCTGCTACAAGACAGGTAAATACTGATATTCTACCCAGAGAGAGACTTTTTCAGTGCTTTCCAGTGATTGATGAATAAAATTGGAACTGCTTCAAGAAGGGGGCATCTGTATCCAAGTGTAGCCACTTTGCAGGCACTACAAAATTGGGAGCAGTGGTTGATACATCAGATGGTTGCACTGCTTTACCTCAACAGGTTGGAGAAATGAGCTGACAGGAACCACATGAAATTCAGCAAAGGGAAAGGCCAAATCCTGCCCCTGGAGAGGAATAATCTCAGGCACCAGTACACGTTGGCTGGAAAGAAGGTTTGCGCTAAAGGACCTAGGGGTCCTGGTGGACACCAAGTTGAACATGAGCCAGCAATGTGCCCTTGCAGGAAAGAAGGCCAATAGTGTCCTGGGCTGCATTAGACAAAGTATTGCCAGCAAGTTGAGGGAGGTGATCCTTCCCCTCTACTCCATGCTGGTGAGACACATGTGGAGTGCTGGGTCCAGCTCTGGGCTCCCCAGTACAAGAGAGACATGGACATACTGGAGAGAGTCCAGTGAAGGGCCATGAAGATGATTAAGGGGCTGGAGCACCTGACATATGAAGAGAGGCTAGGAGAGCTGGGTATGCTCAGCCTAGAGAAGAGAAGGCTCAGGGTGGAACTCATCAATGTGTCTAAAAACCTGATGGGGGGCGTAAAAAAGATGGAGCCAGACTTTTCTCATTGGTGCCCAGTGACAGAATGAGAGGCACAAACTGAAATACAGGAAATTCCACTTAAACATATGAATAATTTTTATTTTAAATTTTTTTACTGTGAGGGTAATTCAGCACTGGCACAGGTTTCCCAGAGAGGTTGTGGAGTTTCCATCCTTGGAGATATTCAAAACCTGGCTGGACACGGCCCTGAGCAACTGTCTCTTGCTGACCCTGCTCTGTGCACAGGGTTGGACTGGATGATCTGCCTTCCAGCCTCAACCAATCTATGATTTTGTGAACCTGGAATACATTTTTATTCAGTGGTTAGGACCTTCTTATGGTAACAGGAGCAGAGAACAGAGCCCATGTGTCCTGTAGGGATAGTTGAGGAAGATTCCAAAAAGGGTTTCTCTCTATTGAATCAAACTGGGTTCCTTGAGATCCTTAGCTTTTTGCCCTTTTCCTGAAAAACCAAAGTCCCATGCAGCTTTCAGACAACTTTCCTCCTGGGAACTGGCTGTGATTCCAGATTTATCAACCTGCCACCCATGCAAACTGTGAAACATTGGCCTTCGGCCATAAGTTACTTGCATTCAGAGCAATCTTCATTTGTGACAGAGTTTTGTAAATACTAATGCCAGCTTTCCATATCTTTTAAGATCATAGAATCATATAGGTTGGAAAAGACCTTTAAGATCATCAGGTCCAACTGTTAACCTAACACTGCCAAGTCCACCACTAAACCATGTCCCTAAGCACCACATCTACACGTCTTTTAAATACCTCCAGGGATGGGGACTCAACCACTTCCCTGGGCAGCCTGTTCCAATGTTTGACAAAACTTTTGGTGAAGAAATTTTTCCTAATATCCAATCTAAGCCTCCCCTGGCGCAACTTGCGGCCATTTCCTCTTGTCCTATCGCTAGTTACTTGGGAGAAGAGACCAACACCCACCTCGCTACAACTTCCTTTCAGGTAGTTGTAGAGAGCGATGAGGTCTCCGCTCAGCCTCCTTTTCTCCAGGCTAAACAACCCCAGTTCCTTCAGCTGCTCCTCATAAAACTTGTTCTCCAGATGTCACAAGGGAGGCAGCAAAACCTTTCTAGCCTCTCTTATCAGTGCTCATTAGGAAAATTCCTTCTTGGCCAATGTGAAATCCAGTGACTGTCTCTTGGTGGTGCATCACCCGATTGTCACTGTCCTCTTGGTGCGGGGGGAAGAAGCTCAGACTAATCTGTCCTGTCCTGGGCCTAAAGCAGGATGGTGGCTTCCCACTGGAGTGCCTGTGCGATCATCCTTTGCCCTGGGTGTACCCAGCTTCTGTTGTGTCCCTAAACCCTGTGGGCTGATTTATCCTCAAGTGGCCCTGGTAACGCCGCCTGCAAATGGCAGAAGCAGTGAGGCATGCGAACAGACTAATGCCGAGGTTTGTAAATCCTGGTGGGAGCCCAGGTTTGAGGTAGTCCCTGTCTGCTCAGCACTGTGTGGGCATGCTCAAGGACTGAACTTTAAACACCAGAGGAGCTTTAAGGCTGAAAATGCAGGTGCCTATAGACAGGTATGTAGCACTAGACAGTGAGTGTGTGAGTGAGACCCTCACTCTTTAGTGTTTGAGGCTCTCAGTATTGGGCTGAAGTGCCAACAGGGGTCAGTAGATGATAGCTAATTTCCACCTAATCCCACCACAGATAGGTTTGTTTTTTTTTCCCCCAAGGGAAATATCTGCCTGTCCTGTTCTGCAAGTGCAGAAATGCCCGAGCCAGTGATTGTCACATTTGCTGCAGATAGGGAGCTGTTAAAGTAGTTTGAGCAGCATGTTTCACCTCACCTGGCTGAGGTGCAGTGCTGTACTGTTGTGGTTGCATTGTTTTTTGGGAGCTGATAGGTGTTGCGCTGGCTTGGGTGTGCTGACTTAGCAGTTTTGGCACTGTGCTCTGGAGCACCAGCAGTGTGGCCAAAAGGATAAATGAACCTATTAGGGAGGTGGTTTGATCTAAGCGTAAAATTAATTCATTCTAACAATATCATGGGATAAAGTAACATGGACAGAACACTCCCATAAAATAAATCAGGTATGGAAATTAAATATCATGACTCTAAGACAGAAGCTGAAAACGTTCTATCTAATGTGTTTTATTTTTCAAGTAGTTGTGGTGGAAATTTTTCTTTTGAAATGGACACATTTTTGAAAATCTTGTGATTAAAGAAATTAAATTAAAATATGATCTGCCCTACTTAAAATCTTTTTATCTTTATATATTTTGTTTCTGTAGAAATTAAGATTAAAAGAAATGTAAGATAAAAAAGTAGATGTTTGAAAAGCTGCTTTGGGTCGTTGTCTTCAAGTTGTTGCCATAGCTCCAAGCGACAACTTGAAGACCTTTATATAGTCATGAGTGCTGTAGGAGTGTGAGAATTGAGGCTTGAACTTTAGGGGAATTGTAGGAGATTTCCTGCCAAGAAAAGTGAAAGCTCGAGTCCCTGTACCTGGTGGAGGTCCAGTCAGAGACCACACAGAATGCAACATGCTGACATATATAATTAAAAAAAAATCAAAACCATATTCACGGTTAAGAAGTTTGTAAGAAATTGGCTGCTATTTGATTCTAAATTTGATTAAATAGATAATTTTATCAAAGAGTCAAAGCTGATCTATTCAGCTGGATAACATCTCCACACAGAAGCAGAATATTTATCTAATACGTGATCCACAACCACAACTCTGATTGTAAAGTTTTCGTCTTAGTTTTAAGTTGTTTTGTGGTAACCAAACGCTTCCTTTCCTTTCCTTTCCTTTCCTTTCCGTTCCTTTCCTTTCCTTTCCGTTCCTTTCCTTTCCTTTCCGTTCCTTTCCTTTCCTTTCCGTTCCTTTCCTTTCCTTTCCGTTCCTTTCCTTTCCTTTCCTTCCCTTCCCTTCCCTTCCCTTCCCTTCCCTTCCCTTCCCTTCCCTTCCCTTCCCTTCCCTTCCCTTCCCTTCCCTTCCCTTCCCTTCCCTTCCTTTCCCTGTAAGCTGTTGCCCTGCCTGTGTAATACAGTCAATACAGTCCCCTCAACAACCAGGACTCCATCAATTTTATCAATGGTCATCAACTATCAGCAATTACAGATGGCAATTCCCCAGTCTCAGGACAGTTAAAAATACATGAGTCATTTCGGGTGTTAAGGCGTTTCCTTCCCGCATGAAGCTTATGTGAGCTCACAGATGTGCACACTTAGACCGCAAACACAAACATATCTGGTCTCCTTCTCATTTCAGGTCCTGAAACTAAAAAAGATTGAATTATCCCAAATAGTAGGACCGAATGTCAAAACATATGAAAAAGGAAAGTCTGGATTCCTGTGGCTCTGGGCTTTGTGTCTGGGTCCTCTGCAGCCTACTAAGGTGTGAGTGCTCAGTGAAGCTTTTCCCACACTTGAGATATTCATAACCACTTGCTTTCTCTCTCTCATGTGCAATCTGGTTTCTAAAGAGGTGGGAGTTTGTTCGACAGCCTTTCCCTCACAGGCAGCATTAATGAGGTCTTTCTCCTCCACCCACACCCTATTTTCCGGAAACGTGTAGGAACTTAATGACTTTAAGACTTCTTCTTCCTTGTCTTATTAGATCAAAATTGGTCAACAGGCTCACAAAAGGTTAAGGAAGAGACACCCAAACAAAAAACAAATTGCATGGATGCAGACACCAAGATCCTTGTTTTCTTAAGAAACGTTAGCATTTTAGATTTCACTCTTAAAATGAGAACTTGGTCAACATGGTCACAAATGGTAAAGTAAGACATAGCCCATTGATCCAGAAATTCCATGTCTCTATACACCAAGATCCTTGTTTTCTTAAGAAACGTTAGCATTTTAGATTTCACTCTTAAAATGAGAACCAAAGCTGACTGAAGGAACGTCTGGAAAGAAAGAATGCTTTTCTGCTCACGCGGTTCTTCAGACCTGGGGACCTTCAGGACAGGTCAGTGGCTGAAGAAGTCTGGCTGCTGGTGTCAAGATCTCCTCTCCCACGCTTGATCAGTCTGGGCAAGTCTGAACATCACCCTGTCCCTGCTGACCTGCTGACCCACGGCAGGGCTTCACGGGTTTCCTCTCACATTTGCAATCTTTGCCAACTCTCCCTTGCTCTAGATTTCCTGGTGGTCTTGGGTTTAATGTCTGCCAGCGTATCCACTCTGAGCTGAGGGAGGACATCATTAACATGTGTCGATGTGGAAAAATGTTCTTCTAATTTAGTCCTTTGACAAAATATTCAGAGTTTTACTTTCCTCAGCAGCTTGCTTGCAACGATCCTTCTTTCCCCCCCTTCCTGCTCCCAAGTATCAAAAGCCTGAATAGATGAAACCACTTGTGAAAGAGCTGGTATCCAAATAGGTAGGTGAAAAAGACTTCCATAATTGCTGCTGGTATCAAGCTTCTTCCCTTGGATGCTTTAAACTGGGCCATCCTTTATTCTTCCTCTTCGAGCTGCTGAGTTTCCAAGTGCAGGTGTTCTGTGCTGGGAATAACTCACCGCTTACAATCACACACCAGAGCTATAATCACTTACCGCTTGCCTAGACGGGTTCTGGGTGCTCTTTCAGCCACAGCGGTGTCTTATCGCTGGTGCCTGATGAGTCTTTTGCGGGTACCTTCAACACTGTCCCCTAAAATACTTGCTAGCAATCCTCGGCTTCCTCTTGTCCTTGCCCCAGAGCCTTGCCCAGCTGCTGGGGCTGGCAGGAGGAAAAAGTCCAGTATGGCTCCCAGCAAACCACTGGCCAAAGTGGCAGCCCCAAAGTCGGAGCAGTCTGGTGTCCCAACAGGGGTTCTCCTTCTATATAACCGCATGCTTAGAGTAACAGCAGCTGGAAATTTTATCAGGGGGTTTAGAGGGATGTATGTTCTGGAAACAGCTGTGCTCATGCAGGTCGTTACTGTGGTGTGGGAAGTCTCAGAGCTTGGGCTCCAAGGTTTCATTTTGCTTAAAAATAATTGAAATGAAATGAAATGCATAGTGCTTAAAATATTTTCTCTGGACTTTTTCCTTTTCGTGGGGGAAATGAAAAACTAGATTTTAAATTCTAAAACAGAAAGGATGTTTCTTTTCAGAATTACCTGAAGATGTGATTTTGGACCTGTTTCGTCCCAGAATCAAGACTTCTTGTCTGGTAATTCCTACCAGCTCCTTGTACTATGTAAAGCAGGGACTGTTAGCTTGAAGGCAGCAGGTGATTACAGATGCTTTAAGATTTAGCTTTCAGCCATACTGTTGGAAAAAAAGCACAGATAGTCTTACAGGTTGTTAGACTTTAGGTGGTATAGTGTAACATCAAAATGACATCACAGCAGCTACCTACAACTTACTGAAGACGGAAAACACCAATTTAATGTGGAGTCATTACTCATAATTATGTTCAAATTCTGCTTTAATAATGTTGTCCATATTTGCAATACTGTAAACGTGAAAATGAATTTGGCTGAAAGAGTGCCAGTGTGAAGAGGCATATAATTTTGTTTTTGTTTGTGCTGTACTCTGCATAATTACTGTAATTATGCATATTAGGCTGTTCTGTGTAATGGCAGCAGAAGGTAGATAATTTTGTCAATAACTGGCTGTAGCAGCTTATATACATTTTGCACCATCCACAGAAGTGCTTTGAAGATCATTTAATACTGCTGATTTGCCCGTTATAGGTCAGAAATAATTGCTGGTGTTTCCAGAATGTCTATCTGGAAAAGCTGTCTTCCAGAAAAAATCAGGTGCTACTAAAGAAATCAGAACTTTGTGTCTGAGAAAACAGAGCAAAAAAAAGGGCGCACATTTTCAAAGAGGGTAAAATATTTAATTAGGTGATAGGACTACTATCAGTATAATATGACAAGGAGCTGCAGCAGCTTTGAAATCCTTAGAGGTGTATTTCAGTTCAGACTATACTTTGCACAAGAAATTACAAATATGCTCAATGCCATTTACTTCTTTTTCAACAGAACAAGTTTAGATCAAGATACTTTAACGAACTGACAGGAAAACTTAATTTTAAAATGAGACTAAGCAGAAGCACATTGAAAATAGAGAAAACAAATCGGGGAGGGAATGCAGGTGGGAAAACCGGAGTCAGGCAGGGTGAGGTAAGCATGGGGTGAGATGCTACCTGGGTAAAGTCAGAGATTCAAAGGAAAGATGGTATTTAGGAAATGGTTCCTTCAAACATTCAGGAAAAATACTTAAAAGTTGCCTTTTCCGATGTATGAGATAATTGTTGGTAGTGGTATTATGTTAACTGGAGCCCTCAGCCATTTTCTGAGAGTATTTTGCACACAGCAATGGGGGCCGTGGCACCGAGGCCAGCTCTCCTGCAGCTCTGTGGCCACCCAGTTGCAACGGGTGAGCCTTTCTCAGCACCGAAAAATCTGGCACGGTGGTCCTGGGGAGCCAGCCCTATCCCTCTATTTGAGGCGGAGGTTTCTGGGTGGTGGTCTGCAGACGCTGTGATCTGGGAGAGCCTGGTGCATGGATCTGTACGCTGGTCCCATGCCCTCCGTGAGCAGCGACCTGCTGGCAATAGCCATTTTCACAGCTGCGTTGCTATCCCTCGGCGTGATGGAAATTGCACAAGGCTTTATTTTTCTGCTGAAAGAAACATGGGTGGATGGGTAGTGACTCATTTGTCAGAAAAGTTTGGAAACTAGTCACTGAAAGCAAATGTGGAGTTGTCTGGGGAGATGAGCAGGGCACAGGGTATAAAGCTATCGTGATTCACTTCTGTATGTTATGCTCCGCGAACTCGTCAAATTAGGACTCAGTTCTGTGGGAAGGGACGCCTGAGTGACACTGCTGGTTAGATGCGTTAAAAATGCCCTC
>NW_008824468.1:786123-822923 GCF_000699105.1 Pygoscelis adeliae
CAGCAGTTTTTCTGAGAGGATCTGCTCCTGCTTTATGTCTCCTCAGGTTGAATGGATTCACTCTGAAGTACAAGCCGCATGAAAAATTTCAATGTCATTTTTAGCTCTGCTTCAACAGGCATAGTTTGGCAGGTCTGATTTAAGATACGCGGTCTGTGTGGGATACACTGTTATTTATCATGTATTGATCTGGCAATAATAACCCGTGTTTTCCTGAGATGTAATGCTTGTGACTTCCTTCTTGTTTGGTAAAACTGACCTGCCACTTGCAATTCATTCAAAATGCAGCAGCACACCTTATCGTGGATTTGAGCTAGCACGTTCATCCTGCTCTGCTTTTTTTTTTTTTTCCCAAATGAGAGTTGTTATAAATATATATAGCTCCGAAAGGGACTAGCATTGGTTGTATACAAGATCCTCTCCTTGATCTCTGTTTGATGGGAGTCTGCACTCACATGCCGTGTGGGATTCTGGGTTTTGCCATCATGCTAGAAGTCAGAAAGTAATTATGATTTTGCTGTGGCAGCTCTGGCAAAAGGTCATTTATTCCCCTCTGAAATTTGGCTAAATTATTTTCCACTCTTAAAAGCAGCCACAGATAAACATATTTTTCCCTGAGTGATTTGAAATGATGATTGTTGCTTTACTGACTGATGTATTTTTCAGTCAATCCACTCTTATTTTGTTGACTTTGTAGAATATTTAAGTTAATAAAATGTTGTTTTGTCTTTGTTGGTTACCTTAAATATATTTGTGCTCTTCAGATAAAATTGTTATTGCTTTGGTTAGTATAAAAAAAAAAGGTTACTGAAGTTGCATAGCATTTTTTATCTGCACATAGTCCCAGGGAAGAATGCTGTCATAATTTAAAACTCAAGTCAAACTCTCTCCTTAATAAGCAGGGTCAGAAAGTCCAGTCAAATGACAGAACATTGGTACAAAAAGATAAAATTAATCTGAAAATTCAGAATTAAATCAGATGGTGAGATTTAACTGTAGACTAGTCGGCTAAGGAAAGTAACTGGACTGTCACTGTGAGAATGCTAAAGAACAGAATTTGAGCTCTACAAGTTAAGTTGTCTATCAATTTCCAGTCTAATTAGAATTTGTAATAATAAGTCGATTTTTGAATTTTTTGCTTTTAAATCACATTGACATCTAACAGAAGGATAGTTCAAATCCAAGTTTCAAAACTACTCTCCCACAGCAATGAAGACATTCCCTGCGCAGGTCTGTGCTTTCCCAATGGATTACCTGCGCTTGTCTTCACAGGGATTTAAGCATGTCTTTACTACGAGCTGGGGTCCAGTCCAGTTTCTTCTTTGTAGTTTGCGAATGTGGGGTTTAGATTTAGTGTTCAGTGGGCAGAAGTCTCTCGGGCACTCCTCCTCCAGGATGAGTGACACCTGTGGTTGGGTACTGGGATGGAAGCTGTAGTTCTCCGTGGCCTTCTGGAGTCCCTGGCGTAACTGGGGCCGCTGTTGTTCAGGTGTGCCTGAGGTCTGAACACCTTATTTCCCCAATAAATTTTCTAGCTGAAGAGTCTCCGTGCTTCTTTTTTCTGATGGCACAGTTTGTAAACCTTGCTAGCTGCTGCTCTGCTATTAATGCTCTTGTTCTGAGAACATCTTGGCCCCAGTTTTTAATCTATACTTTCATTCCTGAGATAATTTTTATCATTCATATAGAAGTGTATAGCAAAGAGGAGGCCACACAGATGGAAGCATAGCCTCACTCTGTGCCGCACTTCCCTGGGTGATATAAGTAGCTCTCAGTGTGCTTCCCACGAGGTCGAGCAATCCAAGTGTACTTGAAGAGTTTAGACATACAGTTTCACCCTGATTTTCAGGAGATCTCAAATGAAAGTCTGCCTTGTTTTGATGCATGAGACTTTAGTGGTACTGCTTGCCTAAACTAAATTCTCCAGCATAAAATCAGATATTCAAACTTGTATAGCGGAAAGTCTAAATGTCATCCATTTACTAGCAGGGACATGAGTCTGTACTGACTTCTTAAAAATAGTGAGTTATTCGCACTTCTTGGAATATCAAAAAAAGAAGGAAAAAAGGGGTCTAGGAAACTGATGTCGCCTCATTCTTTTTCTGAATTCTGGATATCAAATTACAGCCAGTACTCCTACCTAACATAAGCAAAGACATACTGTGTCAGACCAGGGACCATCTAAACAGATATCCTGCCTTTTGTCCAGGAGCAGATACTCGAGCGAGAGAGGAAGATCAGAGGAAGTATGCAGTGATACTTCCCTGAATACTCTCCCAAATGCTAGGGATTTGTGGCTTAGGGTCTTCCTCACTGCAAGCCTGCCGAACTCTGTGGGTAGGTTTGGTACCCTCAAGCCAAAAGTCTCTCCGGACCTGCTGCAGAAAGAGCCCGAAGCTGAGAGGAGCACTTGAGCCTCCTGTGTGTCGCAGGCCATCCCGGAGACCTCTCCTGCCCATGGGAGGGAAGGTCGCCTCCAGCTATGTGAGAGATGCTGATCTTGGCCTGGTTGGAGGAGCAATTGGAGCTGTGAGGCAGAGAAGGCCAGACGTTAAACGTTATAAGCCACACCGCAGATGAGCGATTGGTCTGGTCACTGTCCCCGCTGTGAAGTGCATGGTCTGCACTGGCACCGACCTGACCCAACTCAACAGCGTCACTGCAGGTGGAAATCCTTACAGCATCTATTCCAGCGTGCAGTGGGCCTTCTCTCCTCATTTCATGCACAGTTGTTTATTACTGAAACTATAACGATTGTTGTAGAATCACCTGTATCAATAAATCAGTGCCAATTTTTAAACCTGAATAGTTCCTTCACGTTAATAATGCTAAATGATTATAGCAAAGTTGTCCTTTCTATAAGAAGTACAGGACAGACTTGCACAAGTTTTTAAAAAGAGTTGTGACTCTCAAACTAAATTAGGATTTTTTGGGTACAAGCCTGATAGAGCTCAATAAATAAAGACTTGATTATTGGCAATGCTTAAATTGATTTACTTCAAGTAAATAATAATATATGAAATAAGTCATATGCTAAGTAGGTCATGGACAAATAAGTTTTTCAGTTAAATTTGCCAGCGTGTTCCCAAAGCAGGACATTTTAGGTTTTGATAGAAAAGCAGTTTGGTCTGTTTTTGAATGAGTCAGTTAATTTTTTGCTTACTGCAGCTTTGCTTGGAGTGGATGATAATCAGTTGAAAATTGGACAAAGTACCATGAATTATTTTGTTGTCAGTCTTATGGATTATAGCTCTGACTTAATGAAGAAAATCAATGTCCCCACATTACCAATATGTGAGAAACATTGGCCTTAAAAACCAATGTGGTCCCAAATATGATTTACAGGGAGAAGTTTGCACAATTTTTCAGGAAAAGCACTAGGTCTCCTCCATGTGTTCCTCTTGCTAATGTGATTTCTTTTTCGTGTATGTTGTGTGTATATATAGCAGTAATGCATTATGACTTCATTATTTTCTTCACCTTACTTCTTTTGTCTTCAGCTATTACATCAGCATGTCCTGGGTGACATCTAAATGATTTCAAATGTAAGATCACTGACTGAATTCTGCTACTTTTTTGTGGTCATAGTGGTAGAACCTAAAAGCTAAGAAGCTACTACTTTTTTCCTTTGCCTTTAATTAGTTGTTTCTATTTTGCAGTGTTTATTAAAACTCAAGTTAATTTTGGACTGACAGAGATCTCCAGATAGACGTAGTAGAATGCTGCCATGCATACATGACTACCTCAAGCACCTTCTGAACCAGTTCAGTTACCACACAGTTATACTTCATTAAAATATTTAATATTTTCATAAAATATTTTCAGATGCTTTAGTGCTGTGAGTCTTCACATGATTTGAAGGCTTTACCTATGTTTTCATGTAAAGAGCTGGTGCAGCTATAGGTAGAGATCTGCCATGGAAACCTGCCAAGGGCTATATTGTCAACAAACCTCCACATGAAGAGTGAGTTGTCCGTAGCAATTGTCCACTCCACTTGTCCAATTCCACTGAAATGAGACCATCCCTTGGGACATTTCTTAAATCATTTACCACCAGAATAGGCAGCAGTATTCTAGCTGTGAGTCATTAACAATGTCTTTCTATTATTATATTTATATAAAAGTATAAACACACACACATATATACACAAACACACATGTATAAAAAATTGGAATTGTCATATGCAATTATGCACAAGGGATAATTTTCTGTGTCTATGCACACAGTTATAAAGAGGATTTCCTCACTTTTATTTAATGAGTGTCCGAGTTACAGACTGGATGTTCTTTCAGAAAGGGCACTCAGGGAACAGTCTGATGTCCAAACGAGAAGGCATGTAACTCTGCTCATACTGTGACACACAGGGCATTTTGAGTGAATAGGCCTTTAGAGGCATAAATCTTGTTCTGTAATTTGTTCAGCTTTTGTCATTTTTAAGAGAAATCATTGCTGTCCCTTCCTAGCTTCTGCCAGATAAAAATGGAAATTATCTTTAGGAACAATATACAAGAGTACATACAGTACAGGAATATTTGACTTTCTTGACCTCTTTTTTTTCTTTAGATGGTTACATTCAAGGTTGAAAATGGCAACATGTACTGATGTAAATGACTTACCAGTTCCCTTACAGATTATGTTGAGAAGAAAACAACAAATCCAACAAGGAGAAAAAGCAAGAAGGGAATAGATGCAAATGTTTATAGGCTCATGCGTGAATACAGATAATTCATGTTGCACTCTGTCTTGCAAGAATTCATATTAGAAAAGTTCAGGCAATATGGAAATACAAGTGCTTTTGAACACTGTAAATGAGCTCCCTCTTTTGAGGCCCTGTTGAAAGGAAATTAAGCCTAATGTAAGAGTATCATATTATCATTAAAATAACTTTATAAAATAACATCACTTACATAGCAGAGGGCAAAAGTTGTGGGGAGAGGC
Source organism: Pygoscelis adeliae (assembly GCF_000699105.1). Lineage (NCBI taxonomy): Eukaryota > Metazoa > Chordata > Aves > Sphenisciformes > Spheniscidae > Pygoscelis > Pygoscelis adeliae. The sequence goes on from NW_008824468.1 coordinate 791,063, forward strand.
CTGCAGATTTACCGAGGGCCATTCAATTGTGTACAGTGGAGATAACGGCAACTTGAGTTCCTGTTTTTAAAGCAACACAGATGGTCAGATAAAGGAACAGAGAAAGAAATAAAAAGTCTAGAAATTTTTAACAGATGTTAACAGCACTTACTTGATTTTTAATTTTATTTAATTTTTAAATTTCTAGAATAAATGTGTGGGATGGCCTGCCACTAACAGGGCAAGGCCAGTGAGCCCAAACACCAGTGCCATTCACACTGGTGATGATCCTGATCTTTCTGACCGCTTCTCAAGGCACATGATCCTTTATGGGTTTTGGTTTTCTTTACTATGTACCTGGAGTTCACTGTGGCTTGCTGGAGTGCTTCATAGCTTGTGGTGACTGGAAGGGAGCAGTGGTCCTCCATGGTGACTGTGATTGCTGGGGACTGGACTTGAAGTGATCCATAGCTAATGATGTCACTCCTTGAAGTTACCATCTCCATTTTCTTGTCCTGTGTCATCTAAATTCCTCAGTGGCTTTTCTGTCTACTAGCTAGAAAAGGATCTTAAAGGTCAGGAACGTCACCAGGACGGGTTTTAAGCATGAGACCCAGGCCCAGGAGGGGGCAAGACAGTGCTAGGCAAAGGCTTCTCTCCACTGTTGTGTGTGTCAGCTGCAGCTTTGGCTCTGCTAAGAGGTTGGATACTCTTCTGGTCCTGCCCTGTTGTGGCTCTGGATGGAAGAAGAGCAGCTGTCCTTGAAAACCTGCTTCTTCAGTCCCTCACTGCAACCTCTAGCGAGACTCAAATGCCATGAAGAGTGCTTGTACATCTCTTCCTTGCATGTTTTATGTGACCTATTGTCAGGTGAAGAGAAGTCTGAAGTCTTTGCCTGATCAAAGGTGTGAGTTACAAATGTCCCACATGGAGTCAAACCTCCCACTCCAAGGTGTGCATGAGATATACATGGAAATCAAAGCAAAATTTTAGCTCTCAGACTGTGTCTTCTTCAGGCTTGAAAAGTAGGGCAACATTTTTTGACTTTGATAACTTTTTTCTGAGAAGAAGATGGGATGAAACGCACTGAAATTATGGATGAGCTGGGGCTAGAGAGTCCTTGCACAAGGCAGTGCCAGTACAATCATCGCTGGTGCCAGTGCAGGCTCCGAGCTGACAAATGCTGACTTCTAAGAGGAACTCTGAAGACTGCAGAGAGAATTGAAGTTATACGCAACCATAAATATTTAATTTCTATTATTGCATGCTGAGAATTGCAGCACTGTCTGCAAAACACTATAAAACATAGCAGCATAAAACATATCAGCAATGCAAATATGCTGTAAATATTGTAGGGAAAAAAAAATAAAATTAACTCTTAAGCTTATTTATGACTATAGACGTCAGGATTCTCTTGTGCATTGTGGTGATATTTCGTAATTATACCAGCAGTTCAAATTGACCGATTTTCTCCTGGCATAAAATATGTTGTGATTTAATTAAAGCAGAAAGCTAATTTAAGTGGAATTGAGAAAGACTAAATCAATTATGAAGAATGCTATTATTAGATTTGAAAGTCTAGCAAGATTAGTCAAGTTGTATAGCACCAAATTTTCTCCTTTTTAATGTAAGAAGAAAGATTAGTCCATCATTGTTTCCTACGGTTCAAGGAGGGTAATTCACAAAATTTGGGGAGGTAACATTTTCAATCCTTAAGATGTAATAAAATAATCACTCAGACTTCAACGGCATTTTGGCAGAAATAGGTACTTTTTTTCACTGAAAACAGTAGTCCAGCCAAAACCTGTGCCTTTGGTTTTGGACGTGCTGTGCCAAATCCTTAGGAAAGCTGTCATTTATTTTCCTCATCCCCCCATTCTGCCCTGTAAGCCAGGTTTCCCAGAAGCAATGGTTTTCACGAGTGAGGGGGAATGATGTCTTCAGGCATGGCAGGACATGCAGTTGGACCACAGAGCTTGGCCTACAGCAGGGGCAACGTGAGTCACTGAAATGACAGTTACTAGTTCTGCTTTGCCAGTGTTTTTGATGAAAATATATTATTTTTTTATTTGAGATTTTGCTTTTCTGTAGCAAAAGTCAGAAATAGTAACCTGCTTTTCAACTCTTTCTGTTTTCAGTCAAATTTCTTATCAAGTAGTTTTAAAGAGTTCTCCTCCAATGCCCTTATCCTGACCTACACAAGCTGTGTATCTGGATTGGTGATTACTTTTCAAATACATCAGTATGTTAAGCCTGTTGATCAAGTAGCTAGTGAAAGTGCTAGAGGTGCATTTATTATTCCTGAATGTTACGATGTGCCAGTCTTTCCACATTGCCAGAGAAGAACATTGTGTCTTCTCAATGCGCACCCTTTCTTCTGCTCTTCACTGCCCACTCAGTGGCTTGCTTATAGAAAGCTAATGAATGCTCAACCAAAATAAGGACATTATCAACTTTTCTAGGTGAGGAAAACTCTCCAGGGCATAGTTTAAGAGGTTGGAGCTGCTAACAGAAGTCGTACCAGTGCGGCTTCAAAGAAGTCCTATGGCCAGGGAGCTGAGGTCTGGTAGGGTCAGAAGGTGTCCTGGTTTCAGCTGGGATAGAGTTAATTTTCTTCCTGGTAGCTGGTACAGTGCTGTGTTTCAGGTATAGGATGGGAATAATGTTGATAACACACCGATGTTTTAGTTGTTGCTAAGTAGTGCTTACACTAGTCAAGGACTTTTCAGCTCCTCTGGCCCTGCCAGCGAGAAGCTGGGAGGGGGCACAGCCAGGACAGCTGACCCAAACTGGCCCAAGGGACATTCCATACCATGTGACGTCATGCTCGCTATATAAGCTGGGGGGAGTTGGTTGGGGGGCGGTGACCGCTGCTTGGAAACTGGCTGGGCATCAGTCAGTGGGTGGTGAACAATTGCATTGTGCATCACCTATTTTGTATATTCTTTTATCATCATCATCATCATCATCATTATTGTTATTATTATTATTATTATTATTATTATTTTCCCTTCCTTTTCTGTCCTATTAAACTGTCTTTATCTCAACCCACAAATTTTACTTTTTTTTCCCAATTCTTTCCCCCATCCCACTGTGGGGGGAGTGAGAGAACGTCTGTGTGGTGTTTAGCTGCCTGCTGGGTTAAACCACAACAGAAGGGCAGGACCGAATCTTTGCTGATCTGTGGTTTGGGGGCTGATATTTCTGCGTGTTCATAAGAGGAATGGAGAAGTGACCATAAATCCTGACAAAATGATGCAAGTGGAGCCCTAGGATGTATCTTCTCAAGTCATGGCCATAGGCTACTCTAGAAGACACATAGTGTAGTGGAATAGCTTTACTGCCCAGCCCTCTTATGGTATCATCAGACAAAAGCAAAATCCTGAGTTGAAGTGGTTCAGAAGGTTTTCAGCACAGAAACTGTGACTGCTTAGCTTGCTCTCAGACTGAAAGTTATTTGTTGAAGCTGTTCAGGGTGTGGGGGTGGTGATTTCTACCTCAATATCAGTGCTATCTCAAAACTGCCTGAGTTGGAATAATCCAAGCCACTGCACTTTGTACTGGACTGAGGGTACATGCAAAACTGTTCACTACATCTCTGATAACCTCTAGTTTAGCAGTAGTAATTTCATTGCTTACAGTTGTGTAATATAGCTGGAGTCTTTATAAGCTTCTAACAGCAAAAAGTTACATTTGGCATTGTTATTTATACCAAGTATATGAATAAAACAAATGAAGTTAGCTAAAATGATTTTCCAACAGAAATACATCTATGCTGTCAAGTCTAAAAATGTCGTATGATCTCATTTCTCCTCTCCCTTGTTTCCTCCCTCTCTTCCCTCCTCGCTCCCTCCTTCCCCATATATACATAGGAGATGATTATACTGGCAAATACTCCAAGAGTGGACCTTGCCTTAGATGAAGTGACAATAAAACCCCACTACAGGGAAAGAAAACTCCAATAGGTATTCCCACGAGGCACTTTGACTCAAATGTCTGTATGCTTTCACTTTTTGCAGTAAATCTGTGTCAGTTTGACTGAACACTTTAACACTAATTCTGAATGTTCTTGCTTTGGATGGACAGTCTCACCTACAAACACCATTCTCTGGCTTCACCGTTCAAGAGCTTCTTTCTCCTATAATAACAAAAAAAAATTTCCTAGAAGTTTTTAAAATGCTATCTAATGATTGGTTATATGAATTCATAAGTTAATTTAAAAAAACTGTGCTTGGAAGCTGGTAGATCTTCAATGACCATTTAATAGTCCAAGCTTAAGAGGGTGTAAGTTCTCAATACCTTTTATCAGCAAAAAACTTTTCAGTATTCAGACAAACTGCTTTGCAGCACTCAAGCAAAAAACCAGCCATACTAAAGTGAAGTCTTACAATGCTTTAGAAATGAATTTTAGAAATAATAGTGTTAATAATAAATCTTCTCACAAGAAACAAAAACCTTGCATTTAACTTTATGTATCTTGCTGAGAAGACGCTTTTTCAAGGCTTGCATGAAATCAGCTAATGGTGTGCAGTCAAGGCTCTGATTTCACTTCAGCAATGGTTTATATTAATTTTTTAAAATTTTACTATGAACTGGCTTAATCTAAACTGAGAGAAAATGCTCTTAATTTAAATAACACTGTCTACAGATGATTGTGCAATAGTAGGATATTGGCTATGAAGTTGATTTAATTTAATTGGTACAACCAGTCCTTTGGGGCCCTCATTTTAGGAGACAGTGATATGCATTTCTTTTGCACAGCACCCTCGACTTCCATTCCCCAGGACTCATTTGCTACATTTATTTGGCAGGAGGAGCAAGTTTCTCAGTTCAACTCCTGCTCTTCAGCTGCTAATCCTTCTGCATTTGTCTGCAATTTTGACTGCAAAGCACCGTCACGGTACCCAAGCCAAACGAGCTGGGTCGGCACAGGAGACAGCTTTGCCCTAGCAGCGTGCAGCTTTAGGCAGGGCTGTTCACCCAGCTGAGAAGTGACTCTAGCGTGACGGAGGGCAGCACACCTATGTTGCGGGCCCTGCTCATACCTGGCATAAACTGGTACGGTACTTTGGTGTGCAGGTGCATTGCAAAAATGTCCCATTACAAGTAGGTGTATGAACGCATAATTAAACCTTAGCTGGTATTTAGACTCTTTTACTTACTATAAAAAAGCCTGTAGTGTGCAGCATACTTCTAATGTCCTGAGTTTCCTGTTAAATATTAATTTACCAGCAGGTTTTGAATCTACACTCCAGGTAAAAACTTGTACGTTTGACATTACAGTTTAAACTGGTGCTTGTTGCAAGCCACTCAGAGATGGTGGATTTTTCTCTTTCTTCAGTGTACTTTCCCACAGGAAAAACAGTGAAGTTCTGGCCAGTGGTAAAGACAGGGGATATTTTTATGTGATGGTAAAAGTCCCCCGCAGGCTCTCCAAGGTTGCCTGTTGGGAGAGTCCTTGTTGCTGGTGATGACAAAATGATTTTACATAGTTAGTCTTAAAAATTAGGGGAATATATCTACCATCTGTTCAGAGCTGGCCCTGCTTCAGTCTCTGCCGGGCTAAGAGCTATGGAAGGCCCTTTTGAACTGATGCGAAATCATCAGTAACAAAATTTATAAGGATGAAAATGAGCTATTGTGATTTTCTGTGGTTGGTCCATTTGTTAATGCCAAGTGCTGTTCAGGCTATGGTTGCTTCACCGTCTGCCTGCCAGGATGCTGCCCTGTGCTGGTGCCAGTCAGCCGAACTGGTGTTAGCCTGGTTGCTGGTTTGTGCATTCAGCTTAGGCCACAGTATACACTCTTGCTTTTCCTTCACCCCGCGGTAGATGGGGAGGCACCTTTTTCTGCTTGTGTTCTGCTGGATCCTTCCTCTCCCTGGGAATGTGGGTCTGGGTTTCAGGTCCTTATGAGCTGGGGTGTACCCGAGGTGCACAGCTGGAGCTGAGGAAGAGGGTCGTGTTCCTGGTTTGCAGAAGAGATGTCACTGCTCAGATCTTCTAGTCTTCACTCCTTTTACCTTTGTAGCCTTTTGCTTCCTTGGACTCTCTTCCTGCTGGTAGCAACTCTCCTGCCAGCCTTAGATGGTCCTGTTTTTCCGCACACACTCAGGGTTGTCATCCTTTAGCTCCTGTGCCGACATCCTGCCAGCCCGTTATTACTTGCAAAACTTAGAGGTGAAAGTCCACAGTAAAATATCAAAGTAGCTAATGTTAAGTTTCCTCCCTGAAAAGCATTTCCTCCTCTTTTGTTTTGAAATATAATGGCCATGCAGCTCCTAAGTGTTTCCAGGACTAACTGAATGGTTTCAGGATTGCTCTTGTTCCAGGAGAGGATCCAGTACCCAAATCCTTACTTGAGGGCTGAAATCTAAATTAGGAACGCTGGCGTCTCTCAGTTCACTAATATTAATGAGGCATTTTCAGAGAGCTCCCCGGCAGCACCCAGTCTTTACCCAGCAACAAGACGTGTGGATGTTTATTCAAGACACTCCCTTTTGGGGCTTATTCTGCCACTGCCTTTTATTGCTGTTGTTTCTCTAACTTTTTTCCCATTTCTTTTCCTTGCCTGTTTCTCTTCTGTTTTCCATCTGCTTCTCTTTAAATTTCCCCTTCTCAGAGGGTTTCACTGGCCGCTCGCACTCCTTTCCCCCACAGTGTTCACCCCCACATTGCTGGTACTGACACTACAGTGTTATAACTAAACCTGGTTTTGCTAAAATCAAATGAGCAAAATTAAATGCACGTTAGCTCACCATTTCAGGCTGCCTGCAAACTGCAGCTAACAGCTCCAAATCCATTAGTGCTCAGCCAGCAATAAAACACTTTTCATCATATCCGTGAGAGTTAGAAACGCATATTAAAAACCATGTGTTAAGGCTCCTGATGATCCGAATGCCTCCTCCAAGCCTCGTAAATACGTAAAGTTGCCACATATTTCATGCTCATAATTTGCTGTGGACATGAACTGCCGGTTTCTGCTTATGTAAGTTGAAGCAGAAATGAGAACTTTCATTTTTTTTTTAAATTTCAAAGTGTTTGTCAGGAAAGAGGATGGAAAGAATGGGAAGAACACTAAGTGAAGGATGATTTGTACTTTTTGCTTTTCCTTTTTTTTTTTTAACCTAACTTTCCTTCCCAGCTAACCCAGGTGGCATTTATCGGCTAATAGGCTGACTACTCGCTTTTATCAGCTGCACTGTCATAGCTAAATACCTCCTCAAGTCAGGATGGTGACAGCTGTTGTGTGGTCTGCTGTGTTTCGGGGTGCCCTGGGGACCCAGCTGAACAATTTCAGCGCTTACGAGGAATCTGCTGTTGCTTGAGGTGGAACGTTAAGAGCGCATATAGAAACCAGGAGGCAAACTGTAATAAAAGCTCACCTGGGGTTACACTTGACCTAACGTTTCATCCAGTTCTGCATAATGGAACTGAGAGAGGTGCTTGATAACACTAATTAGGAACTGGGTATTAAAACTGATATCGCTAAGCAGCAAATACAATTGCAATAGAGAGGATTAGAGGAACAGGCACAGCTCAGAACTGAAATATTCATCTAATTATTTCCAATTCCAGTCATGCCCAATGCATGCTCTGAACTGAGTGTTTAGCAGCACCTAGTGTGTCTGTTACCCACTGAGCTCTCTTACCCAGCAGCAATAGTTTTCACCGACTTGAGAGATTTTTTTTTTTAGGAGATCCTAAACTCTACGGTGAAGCTGCCCGTGCTGTAAACCCAGGGACAGAAGAAGAACCCCAAAGTGTCAAATAATTTCCATGACATCTGTGGCAGGTGGAACCCTACAATTTCTAGCTTTAACATTAAAAATCACAAGCCCAAAATTGAAACTTCTGTGGGCAGGTGATAACCAATACACAATGTCAGCAAAATAATAAAGTTGTCAATAAATATTCAACTGAAAAATACTAACAGAAAATATTGCATCTTCCTGGAAGCTGTACTAATGCAAAAATGGTAAGCAAGTCTTCAGTGTTTTGCATTTCTACTGGGGTTTTATGCAGTTCAACTTTGAAAACCCACATGTACATGAACAAGTTTTGAGAGTTTTATGTTTTGCTCTACAGGTTTTATGCAAGTATGTTTTGAGTATACATACACTCATACTTTGTGGAATACTCTCCAAAGGTGATGCAGAGGACCCAGTATAGAAAGGATAAAGTTTTTTATTGTGTGAATAATTAAAAAAGTGATGAGCCAAGCATTATATAAATGTTAATTTTAGAGACTTGCATGTGATCAGGCAAGGTTTAAATGCCCTGCAGAAGGGCAGTGGTTTTTTTATCATAATTTTAAAAATGAATTTGTGTTTTTTCTGTCAGGAAAGACAGATTCAGTGTTAACTAATGAAAACACAATTGCTATAGGCATGATTCATCCTTACAAAAAGGATATGGAGAAGGGAATGGATGTTTTGATCCCTGGAGAACTGAGTTGATGCATGTGCTTCACATTATCCATCTAGTGTGTGACTCTGCCTTTCATGTGAAGCGCGCTGTATGCTTTGCTGGAGCACCACCTTGTTCCCAGGAAATGAGGATGAACTGGAAGCTTCACTTTCTAGACCTCCGAATTCTCTACAGCTTTTGTGATTGCAGGAGTGATTGTAACAAACACAAAACAAGTGTTTGTTACAGACATGTTTCCTTTCTGTTTTTGTTATCTGTTTGCTTTGGTATTCCTGAGGCAGCTAGTGTGCATGGATACAAACTCCTTGCTGTTCATGACAACATTAGGTTGAAAGATCGGGCTTGCAAAGCCGGTGTCGGACTGCGGTGTTAGTGATATGTTTGCCCTCTATGCTCAATGCAGCTGAAATGGCACTCGGTCAGTCGTGCCCTCCTGCAGGCCCTGAAGCTGCAAGGTGGCCTTGTGGTGCACATGCTGTGCTCAGGAAGGCGTCTTCCAGCAGTCCTGGTCGGCAGAGATTGCTTAGCCTGACTCATGTTGTTAAAGATCCTGGGAGATCCTAAAGATCCTAAAGAGATGGGATGATGAACAGCCCAAATGGAGCTGGATTTGGCCAAGAGAGTAGAATATGCCTGAGGGGATTTTCTTTGTTTTGTTTTACTCATTTAGGTACAAATGAAAGTACAACAAATGTCGTAGAAGCCCATGGGAGCAACCTTCATCTCGTCTGGGTTTGCTGTTTGGGACCTGATTAACCATGAAGAGTTACTGCAAGCGTAACCCCTTGCTTGTGGAAACACGATCTCTATTGGCATGCTTCACTGTGCCAGTTTGTACATTAGAGAACTGAATGGGGGTGGAGAATATTAGAGGCAGCACCTGCCTAATGCTTTTTTAAATTCAGTCATGCTCCTTGTCCCCACAGCGTGCTGTGACAGTGGGTGGCACAACCCATATATCCATTTTTAATGGTGAAATTCAGTTTAAAAAGAGAACAGGTTGAAACCCTATGCCTCCCTATGTCAATGAAAACACTCTCAGTAAGTTCAAATAGCCGAGTATTTATTCTCCCCCTCAGGCACCAAAATCTAAAAAGAAATGATCACTTTTTTTCAAATTGTATCTTACAGAATCATTTCCATATTCTGTAGCCGAGATGTAAATGTGATGGATGTGATGGATGTACTGAGTTGACCAACAAGAGCACATTAAGTAGCCATAATGAAACTTACATTAGTTTCTTGGGTATACTTGTTTTGTCTAATATTTTTACTTATAATCCTGCCTTACATAATCTGTGTGCTCCACTGTTCTTATTTTCCCATAACTCTGTGGAGAACTGTCCCTTCCCCCTTAAAATGGGCGCTCAGTCATACCTGCAACTGGATGTGTCCTGTGAAGGCTGTTGCTCATACAATGAGCAAAGAGAATGGGAGAAAACAACCTGCAAACCACAAGCACGCTGAAGACAGAAACGGGAGTTCACATAAATTAAGCTTATTTGAGGAAAATGTCTGTTCTCGGAAATAAAGGTGACCAAGTTGAAGATGAACCTGTGCTGTGCTATTTCAGCCCATATTCAGAAGATGAGCTAACAGCTCATTTTGAGGGCCTGATTCCTGTGCTGATCCAGGTTCAACACATTTCTCTAAATGTTGGGCAAACTGCAAGTTTTATGGAAACAGTGGGATGCTGATACCTAAGGCTGCACCCAGAAACAGATGAGTGGTTGTGAACACATAGAAATGCAGATTTACTATGTGTAGTATTTTTGCAATGGTCCAAAATGATGTGATATGAAAATCAATGGATTTAATAATTCTAATGAGAAAAGTGATAAAGATTACTGATTTTAATGAGTTCTTACAGGAGAGGCTGAAGGCTTTGATTCTACTATTTGTTCACATATTTTAGAGAACAGGCTGCTGCTCTGCACACACATGTAGCATACTAATAAGGTATTATTTTCCGCCTCTCAGATCTCTTTTGAATTCAAATATATCTATTAGCACCTTTACAGCACAGCTTATGCACATCCCAAGCCTATATGATTAACTATTTCTACTGTGGGTGGCATTTGGTGGGTGGCATTGCAAATTACAGAAAAATGCAGGGAGACGGAGTTTTCTTCTGTGGGTCTTAACACCCTGGATGGAAAATGCAGGCAGAAAAAAAAAGAGTTTTAAAGTCATTTGGATCTGCATTATTGGAGCTGGCAGGGATCCAGGCTTTGTCTTTTTAAGGCTGTATGGGTCAGGATGGTGACTGGTGGAGGGAAGCCTTGATAAGGGTTTTGAAGGCTGTTTCAAGAGCAGAGGTCAGTACCAATAAGAGTGGTGCTTGGTCTGGTGGAGGAAACGTGTGAGTATGGCTGAGAATTGTTACCCAAAAGAAGATGCGAAGAGAGAGCTGGTTCAGGACGGTCAGCAGGGTAGGCATCATATTTTGCTGACTTTGGGCTAAGGTATTTGGCTGTTCCTGCTATGGCAAGATGATGGTAGAAGATGGGCACAGACCTTGCATAGGGAACCAGGGGAAAGCTAGGCAAAAGAGCTTGTTTTGCTGCCGCTAAGAAATGCGTCAGAGTGGTGAGGCGCTTACCCCATACTAGCCATCAGCCTGCAAGCCCTGATGCCACCTTCGGGAGCACCCACCTAAAAAAGGCAATGAGCTCACTCTGGCGCTCCTGGTAACTACTCTTTCTCCACATGCTTTGTGGAGGTCTGGGGCTGTCCTCACCTGGCCTCCAAGAGCAGCTTTGGTGTCCGAATGGTCCTGTCAGGTTTTACATTTCCAGGTGACTGTGAAGGCTGTGCTCCAGTCCTGGGAGGGCATCGGGGGTCTTTCTGTTGAAGACAATGAGAGCTGACTCAGGCCTGCAGGCTGCATCGATTTAGGGTTTTTTCCTATTATATGCAAAATTATCTAGCAGCTAAAATTGAAGTGTTGGCTCTTCTGAAAAATACAGCTGATGTGATGATCCAGCTCTGGCAGGAGACCTGGGATATGGCAATGTTGATTAGCAACCACTGCATTTGTTCTCAGGCCGTTTTGTGGTTTGAGGGAGCACTGCATGGATTGCTTCCTCTCAGAGGCATCTCTGGATTGAACATCTTTTTCTCCTTGACCGAAATAGCTTAACGAGTTGCAATTCAGTCATGGGATGTGTCCACACCGGAGCCAGATGTAAGTCCGTGCTTCAGCAAGCTCAGGTACAGCTGGCAAGGTACATGGTGAGAAGAAACTCAGCACAGACTGCAAAAGCAGGGCAGGTATTTATGCAAGCTCTCAGAGTCCCGGCAACTCTCCTGCTCGTGTTATCTAGGCTAGCTGGCTTAAAACTGAGCTGCCTTGATGTTTTACTGCTCTGAAATTTTGGCATTGGTGTCAAAGAGGGGAAGATCAGTCTGCCAGGTGGTGGTGGCTGTTAAGTGATGGGGTATGGGTCTGCAGCACTTACTGCAAGGGTATAAACATGGACCATTTCCTTACCTCTCTTTGAATTTAGTACTGGGGCTACACCATCTTCTGGAGTGGTGATCTGCTCTGCCTCTCATTTCTGAGGGTTGGCTTGGGCAAACGTCTTTCTGACCCTGATCGCTAAGTGTTGGTGTTCATTACAGTCCAGATGGGACAAGGACAATGTGCTCTTCTATGCTTTCTTCCAAAGAAGTATCCAGAAACTTCAAGGAAGTGTTGACCGTGGTTTCTAGCTACCTGGGTGGGACAGATGTTGCAAAACATTTGGATCCTGTCCCCAAATTATGGGATCTTTTTTGAAGATATTACTTTTTTTGTGTGTCCTAAAACTCTTTGTTGCTGATGAAGCTGCTTGCCTGGGACCTTTTCTAGAGTAGTGTTGCCTTTTCTTTTGTAACGTGCTGACTAGCTGTCATCATGAGCCATTGCCGTAGAAAAATGTCTGCCTTAGCATTTACAATAGTGATGCTTAATGGATTTGACAATTAACTGGAGTTGCAACATGAACAACTCTTGCAAGTTAGATAAGCCTGAGAGACTAATTGTTATCCTAAACTCCATTAGCTGAGTTTAGCTTGGATGCTCTTCAGTCACCTTGTGGTATAAGACTCTGAAGCCAGCGTCAACATTTTAAAGCGTATCCAATTCATGACTTGTCAGATTATAAGAATAACCCCATTATGCTAGACCAAATGCCCATCGAGGTCAGTATCCTGTTTCTGACAGTAGCTGATAATTAAGGAAAGGGTGTAACAGCGGGGAAAGTATTGAGTGATATTTCCCCAATATGGTCTCCCACCCCTCAGCAGTTTATGGCTTAAAGATTTTCTGATCTTTGTGTTTAATAACTCTTTGTGGACTTTTCTTCTGTTAATTTGTCAAATCCTACTTATGCTTTCAGCATCCGCAGCATTTTGTGGCAATGAGTTTGGCAATTTAATGATTCGTTCTGTCAGAAAGTCCTTGCTTTTGTTTGTTTTAAAGCCCTAACTGAAGATTTCATGTGATGCCTCCCTAGTTCTTGTATTTTGAGTAAGAAAATCCCTTATTCATCTCCTTCATGCCACTCAAGATTTTATAGAACTCTAATGAGGACCTAAACTGAATGAGTTTCAGTGTATGATTTAAGGCTCTGTATTATGGCTTAGGCTTTTCAGCTGTTTATATTTCATTGCTTTTGTTTTATGTTTATTTCATCTTTATTTTGCTAATTTAATCAGATTGAGAAGATTATTTGGTCTAATTAAGGTAGAATTAATCCAGGGACAGTGATAATTTGAGAGCCAGGATTTGAAGGTAGTTTATTTAATCTACGTGTCTTCAAATCCTTTGGATTCAATTTGCCCAGCTTTCATACTGATGGATGCTGTATTAAATTATTTAAATAGATGAATTAAATTTGGAGCAAACAGAGGCTAATGCATTTCACCCTTAAATAACATGCAACTGTAGCCAGAGAGCTTTTCTAGAAGAACTGAGGAGACAGATGTGATCAGGAAGCACTGTATGCAAAACAGGGTGTAAGGGCCACATGAAAACCCCTTTGATTTATCTCTAGAACTAATTTGCCAATTCCTTGTGGTCAGATTAGCAGAATGGAGCCACGAAAGAAACCTCGCAGAGATCGACCACGCGAGATGGAATAACATGCAGCTGTTGCTCAAGAGAAAGCTGGGACTCGACTTGCAGAAATGTAATTAGCGGTGTACTGGCCGAGCTGTCTGCATGCCCAGAGCTTGCACAATGCCCATCTGGTGGGCAGTGGTAATTTTTAGTCTCTCATTTGGTAAGAAGGAAAATCCACCAACTTCCTTCTCACTAAGAGTCAGGACGACTGGAAAGGGATAAAAGAGATGGAAAAGAGCAGAATATGCTCTTTAGTACTCAGGGACACTAGATGGGGATATTTGCTCACTTTGCAACTCTTTGTACCCCATATGGCTTCGGCGTGGGGGTGATGTTACTGAGACATTTAGGCGAGGAGCATACCATGAGGTGGTGGTAACTCTGGGTTAAAGTTACCCCAAGGAGGGATGGTGACATCCCAAGGAAAGGATTGATCAGAGGGGTCGCATGGGACTCGCGGGGCAACCTACACATTTTGTTGCCATTTCTCACTCTTCGGTCTCCATCTCAGAGTTGGCCTGTACAGCTCAGGACATGCTGAAGTCTCTCTTCTGGCTGTGAAACACAGCTCAGCATCATGGGGGAGGGGATGACCATTGCTCTTCCTCTGCAGCTGGAGGAAAAAGGGACTACTCTTGCCTGTGGAAGAGGGAGAACCAAGACCATGGTATGTTACCTTTGTGGACCTGAAGCATGGCTGCTGCAGGTATCACTGATGTATTTTTGGGGACAGGAAAGGGACCTGAAGCTACTCTTTGTACTCCTTTCCACATGTTTGGCTTGCCAAGGGGATGTCATTCAAAGCAGGAGACTCCTTCCCTCACTCCGAGGTCTTGGCTGCCTGTGACGCGTGACCCGGCGTGAAGTTGGGCTGCCGAGAAGGCTGGCTCACAAGGACAGCACTGCTGCCTTTGCAGGCCCTTGTGGAGTCGCTGGGTTAGGGTAGGCTTTGGAAAGTCCCAGAGAAGAGCACAGGCACAAGCACAGGGGATCCACATGTCAGTGGTACTCGGGACAGGCTTCAAAGATGACCACGGGATGCAAGATAGATCTGACATGTTCTGGCTCTGTGGGACGCTGCTGTCAGTGTTGGTTAAGGCTGCTGTGCATGTTTTGTGCATGGTCAGGCTGCAAAAAGGGCTCTAAAGAAAATAAGAAAGCCTTGAATTCTCTTGTTAGGCTGAGGAGTAGAAAATGAGCAAAAAAGGTGTGTTGTTGCCAGTCTTCAAAATCCATGAAGGATAGACCATGGCTTTTAGTAACATCAGTGGGACAGATGCAATGGAAATAACTTGGTTGGATCAAATATCTATATTTAGTGAATTAGGACGCTCTGTTGTTTTTTTTGTTTTGCTTGCTTGTTTAAATGCCTGTAGTATACAATATAGTGGAAATCCTAGAGGAATGGTACCAAATATTTAACTTAATACCTTATGACTTTCCACAGACTTTAGGAGGGTTGTATGAGAAATTAAGTTAGCACAAAAGTTTTCTGCTAATACAGAAAACTGAGATCTACTCCAAGTTCCTTTTTGTATTCTAGAAATTTTAGAAAGTTTAGGCTTCGGTGTAGTAAAAGGTATAGTTGTTTTTCAAAAGCAACAAATACCCTTTATTTCCCCCCATGTAGGTGTAATAGCTTCATTCTGCTTCTCTTAAAGTTGTGTCCTGTAGATTTTGTATACTGCCTAGCAGTTCAACATTTGAATCCTTTTTGTATAAAATTAACAACTGATGTGAAGCCTTTGGCTGAGCTAGTGGAGATTTTGGCCTTTCTCTTTTTTCAGGATCAGAAGACTGCCTCAGCTAGATTACTTTCTTGGTTTAGTTTCTGACTTTCTTATTTTTTGCTCTTCTACTTTTGCTTTGACACTAGATGTTTAGATGGAAAAAAGGAGGTGGTGGAGGTTTGTGAGTGGCTCCTTTGATGAGGATTTGTGATGTGAAACATTAATTGGTATCAACACGTGCAGAGTTAAGCAACTGCTATTATTGAAATAGGGTCTCTATCCTTTTTGTATAAGGGCTTGTATTTCTGAAATGGATGGATTTCTTAAGCTTATTTGGTTTGGATTTTTTTTTCAAGTGGAAACAGGGTTTTCTCTTCAACAAACTCCACTCTCCAATCCCTGACTTTGGGCTTGCCTACATTTGGAAATGTACCAAAATAGCTATTCCGGAATAAGCTCCCAGGAGGATATTTTAGAACTAGATTAAATTAAATTGGAAATAGGAACTCTTATTTTGGAATAAGAGTGCCCGCTTTGGGATTTATATTGAAATAAACCATCTCAGAATAATTGTAGCTATTTTGGTGTATTTCCAAGAGCAGACAAGAGCTTAGCAATATTCTGAAATAATTGTATTAAAATCTCACAGATGTGATGGATAATGGAGAAAAATGTCAATACTGAGTTAGAACAGATTGGAGTGAGTGTGTCTGATGGTGTTATATACTTGTTCAGTGGGTTCTTTTCAGTTTAAGCAAAAGGTCCCACCCTTTGGGCTATGTATATAATTTGTTATTAATATTGTTGTAGCAACCCCACTGTGTTAGGAACAGTCTTATGGACACAGGTCCCACCTCTGCACAACTTGCAGTCTAGAAAGACTCCAACTACTTTGTAATGCTATAGATGTCAGTAAGTCTGTTTTGCAGATAAAATATAGGTTCTTGACTCTTTATAACACTCCTTGTTTATAACACTTGTTTATAACACTCCTTGTTCAGGCAAAACTGCTACTTATGATTTTTTGCTTGAAGGAGAGCAGAAGAGGATAGTTACAAGAAGACAGAGATTATAAAACCCACACATTTATTCTGTATTTGTAGTTACCGTGCCACCCCTCTCTGCTTAGTTTACTACAGATAGCACATGAGTCATTATTTACAATGGCAAGTGCAATGTGCTTCATTACAGGCTGTGGCAAGGAACTAGTATAGATGTGAAATGAATATGTCACCCGTATTTACATACACATAATATGCATAGAGAGAGAGTTTAAAGTAACACTTTCTCATTCGATAAGGAATGCTCACGGCTGAGAAAGTTTTGGTATCTTTCTGGGTACCTTTTTTTCTCCTCCCTTTAAACATTTTCATTTGTGCCTTGACTGCCAATGAGTGGAGGTCGCAGGGGCTTTCCCTTCGCAAAGAAAAGGTCACACTCTGTATTTACCCGCATTCTTCCTTACTTTAATCTTCCATGTACTTTCAACGCTATTTTGGTCCCATCCTGGAGATCTAAAAAAAGATGTAGAAATTCAGTGGCACAATTTCAAGGTTATCCCACAGGCCAGCAAATCCATAATGTCATTTTTTTTTTCCCCTTTATGGTACATCATAATAAAAGAAGTTGATATAATATGAAAGGGAAAGGCAGTTTCTACTTATCAAATTATCATATCTAGCATCAAACTCGTGCTTGAAGGTAATTTCAGCCAATCCTTTGTAGCAATAAATATCTATTACATTTATCACATTGAATTTGTTTCCCCTTCACTTCATCCAATTACCTTTTCTATGACTGGAAAATACATCAGAGCTGTCTCCACACTTTTTTTATGGATGTTACCTCACTATTCTCTTCTTGATCTTTTGTCAAGATGTGCTTTAATTAAAATGTTCATGTCACTTGTCCAGGTTTTCCCTTCAGTATCCAGATAATTGTTATGTTTGCTTTGAAAAATGGAATGCAGCAGTCCCAAGAGCTGGGCTAGGACTGAAATTCTGTGGGCATAGAAACTTCTACGCAGGTTGCTATAATACCACATTTTAGGCTTCTATAGTCAGAGGTCTGTCAGCATTTCTATTATAAACCTCTTTACCTAGTGGTTTGCTGTTTGGCTATTAAAATTTGCATAGGAAATACAGATATAAATAGCCTCAAGCAGGAAACCTTTTTTTAATTAAAAAGACATGGTTTCATAGTGTAAAAATGCAGTTGGTGCTGCTCACCGGACAGGTAGCTGCCACTCAGTAGCTCCATATGGGAGTGATACTATCAGCTTCTTGGAGAAAACAGATTTTCCCACTGTTTTCTTACAGAGCCTGAGCTGTAGGTTCCTCACACGATGGCATCTCAGGGATTCCGGTTTCTGAAGGGAGTGCATTCGTGTGCACAGTGCGGGGATGGTGCTGCTTTCTTATCAATTTTATGTTGCTTCTTGCAGCTCCTTATCCCCAAACACGTGCAAACTATGGCATTATAGTAAGATGTTTTGGTTGCTTATATACATTGTTAATATCCAATACAGGCTTTTTTAGCTGGGGGTGGTATGGAGCCAGAAGATGGATTAAGACAGAATGAACTGAGTGATTCAGAAATCTGTGATTGGTAAAGAGTTGTCATTAAATGGGGGAGTTTTTATTGGACCCTGCAGCCTTGGCTGCTTTCCTCCAAACTACTCACCAATCCTGACAGTAACAAATAAGGTAAAAATCTTTGTGATAGATATCTTGTAGATATCATGGACACTGCCTCATGCTAAGTGGTGACGAAGAGAGTGCTGCTGGGCAGAGCTATCCAAACTGCTTGGCTGTACACGTTGCTTCGCCAGGTGTACATAAAGCTATTCTGAAAGCACGTTGGAATAAGGAAAGAAAGCATAAGGGGCTATTTCATCCAAGAAATCTTGAAATAAACATCTACAACACCTTACACAGGTGCCAAAAAACTAGCTCCTCCTTAAGAGTGGGAAAGGAGTAGATGACCAAAGGCTCAACCATCAGAGGGTTGTCAGCCATCAATGCGAAATTTCTCTCTTCCTTAGGGGCAGCCGGAGAAAGCAAGAAAAAGTACAGGAAAAAGGGCCAGTTTGTTTGAACCTCTTTACTGCCTCCTTCTCAGTGTATGTCCTTTAAAGGAGGTGATACAGGACACTAATTACTGAGGTTAATGTCCTGAACTTGCTTCCTTACTGAAGGTTATTATGCGTGGTTGAGGAGACATCAATATCTGCAATCAGTCATAGATTCACAGGGGAAGATGCTGACCTTTTGGTGGCTGTGGGGCTCAGGCCTCTGATTTCAACAGAGTTAGGTGTTGCCCAAAATCCTCTCTTTTTATTTCAACCATCATGGAAATCTGTGAGTCCTTCTCAAAGGGGTTGATCACAACAAAACATTTGCAGCATGAATGCAAGAAAATGTAAATCCTGCCTAAAAAGGGATGCATCTCCCTATCCGTTCTGATGTTTATTTAGAAACGTTCAGGTTTTAGGCAGATATTGGCAGGTTCTTTCAGCTGGGAGGACTCCAGGTGGTTACCGCTCTGCCCTGGGTTCATTCAGAGCACTGCATCATGGAGGAGCTCTGCTGCTCTGTGATCTTCTGCTGCTGGGAAAGAAGAAAAACCATCCTAAGCAGGCTTACAGTGCACCAGTCTAAAGGAAGATCTGGTACATACCCAAAATGTCTATTGCTTTCTGCTCTCCTGATGCTTCATCAATCATGTCACCTGTGTATCGTGATTCTCAGCGTGGAGAAAAATATTGGGAGTATTCCAGTTTTCTCTTACAGTGACAGTGGTTTGTTACTAGAAAGAAAAGTCCTTCCAGGGATACTAGCTCCTTAACTCAGGAGCATCCATCTGGGAAGAGAAGCCACAGAAACAGACCCACTATGGTAAAAATCTGCGAAGCTCAGCAATTTATACTGATACCTTTTACAGGAAGATAAATATGGATATGTTAATCCACATTATCGTGGTTGCATCAGTTAGACAAAAAGGCAAAACATATTCAGAATAATCTAATTTTCATATATGCAGACACCCAGACCTGCTCTGGGTGCTGGGTGACAGTGTGCTCCGCAGCTGTGAAAGCCAGGCTCCTGGAGAGTCGGTGGGACTCATACGGCCCTGGTTACAAACGATTGCCACTCATACAAGAAACAAAACCTGCATTCTTGACACAAAAAGCCAGCAGAAAACAAACAAGCCAGACTCCCAACTCTTGAAGCTGTCTTTAACACACCGAGAAGCAGCAAGAAAAGGGCACAAGCACCCTTTTTTTTCCTCCTCACAGGCCATCTTTGAACATTTAGAGACACCAGTAGAGGAAAAGTGCTTAAAGCACTCAAGAGCAAGCTAGGGTAATTCAGCCTGCACCTTGTCTTCTTAAACTGCTTTACCTCTAGAGCATCATGCCAATGCAGCCTGAAGTGACTGAATCAAACATGCGGCTACTTCAGCTTCAGCATCCTTCATCTTAAAACTACTGAACTGATCTCCTTCACATGGGAATCTATTTTTCTTCCTCTGGGACGCCTATGCCACAGACTTACTTTGATGTTAGGACACTCGACCATTTATTCTGTTACATAAATGAACAGATTTTAGCTGGAATATATGGGAAATAGTATTTTCATCTTTTCAAATTTTTCATAAACATAATATTAGATAAGCAGCCCCTTGGACTGAGGCCAAATGTAGAGTGTTAATCATTTTGAAACATTTCAAATATCAGAAATGTGTAAAACGAAACTTGCATTCAAAGGTTTTTTCCACCTTTTTACCCCTGCCAAAGCCTTGAGCAAGGGAATAAGTGTAGCTTCAAATGGGAACTTTAGTAGAATTCAATTTTAAATTCAGCAGTCACTAACATTATTATATCCTTTCTGTGGTAAAGCTCAAATGCCTGGTGCTCTCTCCGTGATTCCCTGGCTGTAGGCAGCATTCACCATGTACTTTTCCAGAGACTAGAGATAGAGGCACTTTCATAATACTGACTTGGTGCATCTTCCTCGTTTCTTTCTTCCTTGAGGGCAAAAACCAGATTATCTTGTTCTGAGGATATCTGACAGTGACTATTCCATGTCTGGCAGTCACTACAATCTAATTCTGCTGGACTTAATTACCATAATTTATTCCCTGTAGGTGGTTTCCAAAAATAGAAGTAGGTATGATCCTTGCCCTACAAGGCTCACACAAAAGACAGAGAATTAAAAAGACTGGCAGATACGGGAGAAAATGTAAAAGGAGCAATGGCTACGGGAAGCACACAGAGAGATAAATTAAATCCAAATTACTCCTTTGGTGTGATAGTGAGACTTAATAAGCAAGTTTATTAAAAGGAAAAAATATAATTCAACGAAAAGATAGAGATGCACCAATAGCCCTCAGAATAACATGCAGAATGGCAGCATCCTAATGGTGTAAACCCTACCCCACAATTGAAAAGGCCATTTCTGCAGTTTAAATCACGTATCTCTGGTGTCATCCTGTCTGTGCGGTCCAGCAAGTAACTCTGTCATTCCTTAGTCACCCCATCTCTTTCCTACAGCTGACTTTCAAAAGCCTCATTGTCTCCTTTCCTTGCACATCCCAAATTATCTTTGGAGACTGTCCTGCTCTCTGCAAGTGGTGAAGAAGCCCTGAGCGCGCGCCCCAGGGCCCAGACCCCTCAGCAGGGCTTGGGTTGCGCTTCGCCCTTCAGGCTTGATACTCATGTTGCTTGAGGTTTTCCCAACAGTAAAGTAGCCCTTTTGTAAGGCAGGGATGGGGATGCTGCAAAGCCCAAACCCTCTGCTTCTCTCAAGGTTTTCATATCACATAGTACCTGCTGCTTCAGGCTCATGTGCTCCCACGTATTTGTCTTCACCCCGTCCCTGTGATGTGTGGCCCCACTCTTGTCCCTCTCTGACAGATGACAGAAAAACTTGCTTGAGGTTTGCAGAGGAAACCTGTAGTGGAGCAGGCCTGAGCCTGGCTCTTCTGTGGTCTCACGTGAGCGCCCTAAATACTGCAACCTAGTTCATCTCCTTTTAGCCTTCCCACAAAGTGGTGGCTTTGTCAGCAGTTGTCAATATATATAGGGTAGCAATGCCCAGAAATACTTGTGATTGTGTCCCAAAGCTGGCCAGGTTTAGAAACTGATGTTTACTGGCTCAGTGGCTCCACCAGCCTTTAGCCTGACATGAATCGCCTGGAGAGGATGACTCTGCTGAAGAAGACTCACTAGATTGTACATAACCGACCCTCTTCCACAACAGCCTCTGGGGACCATACAGCCCCTTGTGTGAGGGGATGGTGAGATGGGGCTGACGGTCCACTGCTGCCATCCCAAGACCATCTCTACCCTGGCGATCTTTTTTTCCTGAAGTTGAAGAAACCTCACTTGGAGAGGGAAGTAGGTGCTGTGTTAGGAAAGAGGTTATCAAATTAGAGATGCCCCTCGGTGGCAAGTGCCAAGCTCACCATGGCAGTGCCAGGACTGGAGGACATTGTCTGCTGTTGTCACCTCTTGGTGACCGAGCTGGAGGGGAGATTGTGCCTGGCTGAAGTAGCCACGCGGAAGAAGGGAGTAGCACAAGCGTGAAGGTACTCCGGTGGTCACCTGGCAGTCTTGTTCCCTTCAGCTCCAGGTGCCATCCCCTAGGCTTTGCTGGTTGCTCTTGTGTTTTGCATTTCTGCGTCCTGAGGGTTTTCTGCTGTTTAGGGGATTTCAGGCTTTACTCATCTTGTTGCTTCCTGTGAGGCTCTGTGGATGTGCCCTTGGTGGTGGTACAGCCACCTGCCCATGACATGCACAGCACTTTTTACCTGGTGGGACGCCAGGTGTCATCAGTGCAGGGAGTCTTGCTGCCTTCCTTGGCCTTTGGAACAGGCTGGTTTTGGGGGAAAAGTTTGTATTGTAAGGAAGCCTCCCTGGGCAGGGAAAAGATATCGATAAAATAATTTATTGCTCCAATTCTGAATTCCCCCTGCGTCCTGTACTCTAATATATCACTCTGCTCACAAGTATGCCAGTGGTTTTCTCGTCCCATAAAGCCATGCAGTTTGCTCTTTTCCTTTGCACACAGGAATTTTCGGATGTTAGGTTTACGGTTGAACTCGATGATCTTAACGGTCTTTTCCCACTTAAATGATTCTATGATTCTATGATAATCTGGGGACAGGAAAAGGGACAGTGCTGATTTTGCTCTTACATTGAGTCGCTTGATTTATTTAGCGCTGTCTTTTGTGTGCTGATTTTGGGAGCAGTCTCTAGGCCTCCATATTAAAATGCTGCTCCCAATGTTTTTGTTCTTTGTTGCTTCATGTCTTCCAGGACAGTGAAACATCTGGCCCAAAGCTGCTGCTCCATAGCGAGCATACCAATGAAGGCCAGATGGAAATGTGCCACCTTGTCGTTTTCCCTGCGTCCCCCCCCTGCATACTTAGGAACGCCATGTGAATTGCGGCTACAGCGTAATTCATACCCCGTAGCAGTGGGACTCGAGCTGCTGTATTTGAGAAGCGAGCTGAGGGCACTGCATCCCGTGGGCGGCTACCTCGCAGGTGCCGAGCCATGGGAAATAATGCATTCAGCAAATGCACGCTTTCCCTCGCTGTTGAATTAACATGTGTATGGGTGTATGTGCTGTAGGTGTCTCGGGCTTGTTAATGAAGCTGAGGATATGAATAATACTTAACTGCTATTGCATGATGCTTCTGCCACTGCAGTTCTCTTGTAGCAGTAGTTGGGTGAGAGAGGGGATGCACAAAACCTTCATCCTCCTGCCATCTTTACTTTCTACTTCCATTCCGCTGGGAGTCAAACAATTACAGTGTTTTAATTGGAGGATATTTTGAATAAAGTATTTCTTTAAGAAACAAAGAAATCTGTGTGATTAGGTAGACACAATTAAAGAATTAAAAAATAAAATGGCTTTTTGGGGTATGTTCTGTTGATGGTAGTGCTGTTCATTACTCAGTTCAAGATTATGTCTTTCTTAATGTGGCACGTATTTTCTTATAGCTTTTATATGCAAGAATAATGTTCTTTCATTTATCTTTTAGACAAATAGATAAATATTTAGATAAATAAAAGAAGAGAATATTTACATTCATAGTTCCTTACTGTATGTTTGCCATGATAGAAGGCTATGAAACAGCTTTCTGGAGAAGACAAGAGAGCAGCTGAAAAATAGCTTTCGAGGAAAAGTAAAGAGCGAGGAAAAAGGATGCGCTGAGCTAAGACCTCACCAAAAGAAAAAAAAGACCAGGGAGACGGATCTGGCTGCAAGTACAAAGCACAAACACAAAGCAGTCTGATTAATCAACTAGTCTGCTTAGGTTTATTAAACATGACAAGAAATTTAACAGAGAACAAAATCAAGGTATTTGTAAAATGCTAAGGGTGAAACTCCTTGCCGGTTATAACTGGTAATTTTTATGTTGGGTTTCATAAGGATTGCCTTTCTCTGTCCAAAGCAGAACCAAAAAAGAATAAAATAAATATGAAATGGTGCATTGTGATCACAATCCTAGGCTGTTTATATGTATGCTTCAAATTAAGGGTTTGGTGTCATGGAAACAGCTTCTTCATTTGGAAAGCTCTGCGGCAGCGTGAGAAGGAAAAGACTGGCGAGAGCGAGAGGAAGAGGGAGCAAGGGAGCGCGTGAGTGTGGCCGTGTAGTCTTCTCAACATCACCGGCTCCCTCCTTTCCCCGGAGAAAATGGAGCTAAGAGGAGGGCAGTGCTCCCAGGTTGCTTGTCTTACCTTGCTCTGGAATAATGCAATTCATTCCCCCTTTGCTGTTTGTCATCTGCAAGAGTGGATGTGGCTTATTTTGTAGTTAATGCAAAGCGCCGCTCTAAATAATTCTTAAGGGTTTTTTCTGTACTGAAGGAATGTGTGTGTAAATATATATATGGACATGTCATGTACTTTTGTATATGGACTTTACCGAAAAACAGTATTTATCCACTAAAGCAAATGAGTCCAGAATCTATATAAATACTGTTTGTTCTGTTCTGCTTGTGTACATATATGCATAGTAAGTTTTGTATAATTTTAGTGCTAAAAAGACATTTCCTGTTGCTCCGCATCGAAGGAAAGCAGTCATTTGTGTAAAGAGCTTTTAAATTTTACCAGGAGAGAAATCTCTCCAGTGAATACAGGATTACAATAGATGGTTGGGAGTTAACAACACCGCTTGCGTTGTCCTAGCTTTGATGCCAATTTATGCTCATTTTGTGGGCAGTTTAGATTACTCAGTAATTGATTACATTAAGCAGTAACATGAGAGCTTTACAGAGACTAAATTAAGGGTGTGTACAATATTTCTGCCGTGTTGCTATCATGCATATCACAAAGGGGCAGAAACAGACAAATTCTATACAATGGATTTTTTTTTTAAAGCGTAGTAAAGCTGGGTCTAAGATCCTGAGGTGGGATCACGTGAAGCCAGTGGAGATGTTCCCCACTCCTTTGCGAAGCTTGGGTTTGCATCATGGAAAGCCCTGGTCACAGGGCAGTGCGAATCCTTTGCTTCTTTCACGATGGGGCCAAATGTGTCCCTTCCTTTGACTTCTAGATGCAAAAGCAGCTCTGCTCTCCACCTAACTTTCTAATCTAGCTGGGCATAAAAAATTTGGTGGTGTAGCCAGGATATTTTGCGATGGTGCCCAGCCCCCTGGAGACCTGTTAGACAGGCAGGTTAATGTTAAAACCAGAATTGAGCCATTTCCCCAGCCCAGGAGGAAAGAGCTGCCCACACCAAAGGGGGGTTGAGGTTGGGGCCACAGCATCTTTGGAAGCAAATTGCGGTTCCCAAGGGAAGAGGCGGCGGGGAGCTGCGTGCTGCCTACGCAAGTGGGAGTGGGGGTGGCTGCAGGGCACCTGTAGTATGGGCATGGTTTGTAACCAGCTTTTGCTCTGCCTGTTCCCTTCCTAGGAAAAGAGAAGAAGTCAGTTTTGTGTTTTGTTTTTTTAAATAAAAAATTCCCAGTTTAAGAAAGGTGCAAAATGAAGAATTGGAAGTAACCGGGAGAGAGAGACTCTTCGATTCTGCCCACCCTCGTTATGGTTCCTGCCCCAGAACAGGGCTCCCCCTGTTAATGCTGCAGGGAGGATGCTTCGGGAGCATTAATTCTGGTGCAGCAAAATCAGTGTGCAACTTTGGCATTGACTGTCTGTGAAGAAGAGTTTGGTGTTGCTGTGAGAGGTGCTCAGCACTGCAGCAGCAGCATCTGCTGGAAAGATGCTTCCTAACAAAAAGCAGCTCATTCTTGTCTGCTGTGCAGAAATAGGTGTGTTAAAGAAACTGGAGATGGAACAGTTATCTTGAGAAAACTGCTGAATTCTCAGAGATAAATAAAATGAAAAGTGTCTCATTAATGCAGAGGAAAATAAAAAAAAAACTTTAAAATTATGGAAAATTTTCTGTCTTAGAATAACTCAATAGGTAAAGTAGAAAAGCTTGAAATTTCTTTCTTCAGAACCAGGCAATGGAGTGTAGTTTAGTTGAATAGCTCTGCCTCAGACTTTCGTTCTCTTTGTTATCAAAGCAACATGAAAGTTGTAAGAGCTTGGGCAAAAGAGAAATGACTGTGCAACTTTTCTTCTCCTTGAGTTGTGCCTTTGTGCATGACTTATTTTGGTGTTTTCAAAGGTATTGAGGAACAGGATGAAGAAGTGCACATTTGCATTAGTGGTTTTGTTCAGATCAGGAATGCATTTTGAAACAGCTCTTCCAGTTGTCTGCACTAACATCATTTGGTTTGCATTACAGGGCGATCCCAGAGCTCGTGAACTCAGCTCCTCCTGGATGAAAATGAGACAAGCAGTCCCACTGCTAATGGTCATTCAGTCCGTCAGACCAGATTAGAGCTTCTCTGAAGTAAATCCCCCCCTCCCTGCCCTCCCCGTTTTTTTAATAATGTGGGCATTAGGTCCTCAGCACCAACTGTTTATCTCCACATGTATCTTCTAATTGCGATGTAGACGCAGCCTTAGGCTATGGAAATGGCTTCAGATGCTACTCCACAGCTCCCTCTCTGCATCTTTGGAAGGTCTGTAGCTTTCCCTCATTCTGAGGATTGATAGTAAGGGCCTGTTAAGTTTTTTGCAGAAGAAAACAGCTGTTTAAATAGCCATTATTATTGGTAAGTGTGCATGGTACAACCTATTGCTGAAGCAATGCACAACATTCCCCTGAGAAGCAGAGTCATTAAGGAGCTATCTAGATACATACGCTTTTGCAAGTCTTTCATCTAACTCAGAGGTGGGAATGCAAATCTGAAACCTGGGGACATCCTGTGGCTTTGTAACACTCTCCGGGAGAGATGTGCTCGTTGAGATGAATAGATCTCACTCATTCATGTTCCTCGTTTACTCATGTAACATTTATAATATGGATAATGTTCCCCCTTTAATAAGTAATTAATAATAGCTCAGTGTGAGTTACAGATAGAACTTAAAATTATACTTCATCGTACTTAACTGTTTCAGATCAGCACAACCTGGCTTTGCAGACCTGTGCAAGGGGCAGAGCAAAGCTGCTCTGCTGCTGTGGGAGCCTGGGGGATACTGTGCCGCAGGCAGGTGTGAGCACTGGATTTCCTTCAGCGTGCATGCAGGGATAACAGAGCAGGTGGGGACTTGGGCCTGCCTGGTCTCCTGTCCCTGATCTCCCCAGATGCTTTGGTTTGCTCTGGGAGCAGAGCTTCTTCGAGGTCCTGCCTCCCTTGAGGGAGGTCTCGAGAGAGACACCTCGAGGTCTCTTTCTTCCCTTTCTGGGGTCCTGTCTTTTGGGTTGGGAGCCAGAAGAAGCTGCTCTGGCGATGTCGGGGGACCACGGCTGAGGAACGCTTGTGCCGTGGGCTTCTTGCTCCTACTTTGCAGGAGTCTGGCTCCGTATTACTTGACACGTAGGGATACATGATTTGCAAACTCCTAACATGTGACAGGGTCATTGCTAAAGAACACTTTTCATGCAAGAGGACACAATCAGCTTTCCTGCTGTCGTACCTCAAAGGACACCTCTCCTGTGCCGTGAAAAGGGGCCCCTTCTGCTGTGTGGTGAGAAGGCTCTCTCGAGCAGAGCTGCCCTGGTGGCTTGGGGCCTGGTTCAGGGCAATACTTAAGTCTATGCTTAAAATAAAGGACTCAGGTTCTGCCCTGTTTCTCTCTCAAAGGTCTGCACTACCATCCTTCGTTTCACCGAAGACGTGCCTTTTTACAGCAATACCAACAACAAACGTCCTAGCAAATTTTATGCAGTCTTGGAGTTTCTTCTTTGTTGGGGTGTGAACTCTGCTTCAGGGTAGTGGTTTTTGTATTATATTTCTTCTTCTTTTTTTTTTGTTGATTTGTCTCAAAGTATTTTTTTTGTCTGTCTGATCAGCACATTTTGGAGGAAGATCATGGCTGCTTCATGGAATCAAAGCCTGTGAAAAGACTTCTTAGCAAGTCTTTTTTGCATATAACAATTTTAATAAGCACTTTTCACAGACATTTTGGGACTCCTGCTTGCTTCAATAGCTATAACACAAAGACTCGAAGAAGATATATCTGAATAGCCGCGGTCATGAAAATAGATTTTAAAACTATAGAACAAGAGCTTTCTTAAATTACAGTGTGATGTCAGGAGTGAAAATGGTTGGTGCTGGTGCCAGAGACAGTGAGAGAGGAGAGAGAAAGGAAAAAGAAAGCACCAGCGATAAAACCAAGCAAGTTCATTTAAGAACTGCTGCTCAGCCTTACAGTAGATTTCTCAGTTCATCTCTAGGACTGTCAATATTGTGCGTGTAAAAATGATTTACAGAAAAAAGTCCCACCTTGTTCTTAAGACAAAAGGGAACAATTTGGCCAGCTTCATTGCAAGGCCAGTATAAATTGGGCAGTAAATATAACGAAAGTAAATAGAAAAAATGTGGACAAGACTTTGAGCAATTGACTCAGGTCAGGAAGGAGTGAGGAGGAGCTTGGGATGGGACTGGTGTGGTGCTGTTGCTTGGGAAAAGGGCTTTTGGGTTCACCAGTATGCCGCATTATTAAGACATGCATGGGGAATGCTTCTGACATGACTGAATGTAGTGGTTTGACATATTGCTCTGGCCTTTGTCTTAGCAGAAATACAGGAACATTTTCTATTCTGAACCCAGCTCCTGGAGAAATTAAATCAATCTTTCTTTCCATCTACTTGAATAGGAGTTAGATTGGACCCTAAATATTTTAAATAGCTTTGTGTTGAATTTCAGCATGAGCTTGGTCAAAATTAAAAACATTTAACTTTGAAACAGAAAAGAAAGCATGGGTGTGGGCATAAATGACAGCTGGGGAAAAAAAATACCAGTCAGGAAGTTATTATTCTCAGCTTCCCTTTCAGTTTTCGTTACACATCACCTGATACCTAAGAGGGATCAGTTTGCTGTTGGGAACTGTAGGCACAACCTCAAAAAACAATAATTATGAAATGCAAGAACCCTCTAGCACATGAGTTTGAGATCTTGCTGTAGCCGCAGCATTTATTTTTACTGTAAGTGGCTTGGATGATGGCACTGCTGTCAAATGCAGAATCTCAAGGTCTGTAGACTACAGTAAATAAAGAGAAGGATGATGCAGACAACTGTAGACACTTAGATAATCTACATTTTACCAACCTAGGTCAAAAAGCATTCAAGGAAGGCATTTCAACAACCCCCCCCCCCCAGTGTGATGTGACAAAATACATCATTCAAAGAACATAACTCAAATTTTAAAAGGTGAGCTGTTTTCTAGACTATAGAGGCAGTGATTAGCCTGCCGCACAGTGAAATTACCAGACTCAGTCTGAGTTATTAAGGATAGCTCACATTGTTCCCCCCAAATAATAGAAGCATATTTGGAAAGTGTGAAGAATCTGTTGATTTAAGAAAATTAAATGTTTTGCTCAATACCAATTTCAGTTGCTCCAATTCAAATGCAAAAAGCAACTTAAGTCAATATATGCATATGAAAAAGGAAGGAAGTAATTCAGAATAGTTATGTTGGAAAAACTCAGATTCGGCTTGATTATAGATCTTAAAATGTCTAAAAAAGAGTAGTTCCTACTGTATGTTGAATGCATAGAAAACTTATTGAGAGAAAGGCTTAATGTGATGTGCATTTTTCAGATTAAATTGAAAAGATGAGAAAATAATGAAAGAATTTTACTGTACTGTGGTGGATTTTTCTAAAAATTAGCATTGTGGTTTTTTTTTTTTTCTAATAAATGTACATTTTAATTTTGGGGGTTCTTTGTCAGACTGTGTGTGTGCATACAAATTCCAGTGCCTAGAATTGGCAAGCTTAATTTAGGCTTCTAAAAACTATCAGTGCTGGTGGCGATGGTAGTAGGTCTCTTTCTGTGTACTCTTTCTAGCATGATTCATTTGTTTGTGGTTAAAAATTTAAAAAGCCACTTTAGGCATCCAGTGAGGATTTTCTGCAAATCCCTTTGTTTGTGTTAATGGACCCATATGCAATTTTAGCTCAAAAAATACCTTTGTAAATCTGGCTTCGGGTGCCTAGGATGTTAATAAAAGACAAGGTCATGGCACAAATTTACCTCTTCTATCATTGCTGCTGTAAATGGGAGGCTAGCTTGTACTTTCAAAGCAGAATTTGGCCTTTAACTGGTGTTGGCTCATCCTGTGTGAGCATGAAACATTATAGTAACACATGGGGTTTTATTGTGATTCCTTTGCAATGGACATGCTTGCTTTTTTTGCTTCCCTGTAGACTGCTGTTTACCAGCTCTGCCCAAAGGAGAATACCATGTATTCTATAATGATAACTCTTTCTCTAGCCTGATCATTGGACACATCAAGATTTGCTAATTCATGTTTGTCTCAGCTAAACATTATTTGCTGAAACGCTGGAAACGCTTTTGTTAAACCCAGCCTCTCTATCCATATTTTTCATTGGCCTCCATAGGGCAATCTGAGGTTTTTTTCTATATATTATGAAGGTTTTTATTAAATCTTGTCCTTACAGCACTTCTAATCCAAACCTGTCACTTCTCAGCCAAAGCAACCATTTACGTTCATGACCTTGCTCTTTTTAAGGGTGTGGAGATCTGAAGAGGTGACTTTAGTCAGCTGCTTTTTTGCCTACAGGTTCTTCATGGGACTCTACAGAGGGGTTTTTTGGTGTGTATTTCACACTACTGAGAGGGTAAAAAGGGGGTGGTGTGTTTGCAGTATGAAGGAGGATTAACTGATCTTTTAGGGAGGCTGAAGGGAAGGCTGGGAAGTCAAGGGGGATAAGCAGATAGTTTGATAGAAACTTCTGTCTGCTTCTCATCTGTGGTTATGTGGTCTATCTTGCACTTAATTTTGCATCTGGTTCTGTTTTTGGAATCTGAGGTAAAAGGCTGTTCTAGACTGGAATTGTTTAAGAATGAATTCCTCCCATTTTTTATTTTATTTTGTTCATTGTACAATGGTTGTGTGTTTTAATTTAGGATGAAGATTGTGCTAGCATGACTATGCTAAATTTTCTCAAGGGTAAACTGCTGCATATACTCCACCTGAAGCCACACTGAAAATCAACGTGGAAATCAAAATCAGGACAAGGCAATTTGCTTTATGAGCAGGGTGATTCACCAGGAGCAAATGAAAGATCCAGGGGAATCAGTCTGATGTCAGCAGAAGATTAGTAACACATGAGGATTTCTCATAAAAATCCAGTTCTGACTAAATATTTTTGTTATAAACAACTGCTGCTGAAATGATACACGAGAAGAGATACCCTACTTCATTACAATGTTTGGAGTCTTTCTCTTTTCACAATATAAATGCACCAATTTTCTTTAGCTTTTATAGCTCTGGCAGATAAAGTGTAGAGGGTAGCTTGAAGGGTCATCTAGTTTAACCTTTATTAGCACATGAATGCACGAAACAGTATTAAATAGAAAACAGAAACACCTCTACATCATATCAAGTGCTCAGATTGTATTTACAGGTTGGACTATAATTTGTGAAGATACTGGATGACAGGTCTTTGTTTCCCTGACTGTTAAATAGAAGAGGTGGGATTTCTAGAGGTAATAAAGCAAAAAAATTCCTCTATTTCATTGTTTTGATTTCTTTACTTTTTTCTTAACTGTATTTAACAGTTCCTCTCTCTCCTGGAATAAAAATTTGTAAATTCTAAATGTGTCATTTGGCTTTCATGACATTTTATTCAGTGACAGAATGTGACAATGCTCATTTGTTTTTACCCATCAACACGATAAATATGAAACCATGAAGTATATAAATCTTTTTCTGGAGATGCTGTTGAATTAAAACCCTGTTCTAATTTTCCTTAAAACAGAAAGTTTAATTGGAAGCGAGTTGAACACTGTGACAACATGCAGCAAATATACATATTTTTTCCATTCATATCTTGTATACTTCTGGGCTTTTGAAATCAACCTGTTGGTTTGCATACGTATTCTTTATACTGAGATTTGACTGGCGAGAGCAGGTTCTATAAGCAAATTCCAGTTATTTTGTAAAATGCACTGGTAAGTTTTTTCCTTCCCCTAATAACCCTGAAATGCAAATGTATAACAGTAGAAAGGGGTCCCCTATCAGCCAAAGCATATCGGTCTGTAACTCATGCATAATCC
>NW_008824468.1:823043-834183 GCF_000699105.1 Pygoscelis adeliae
AAACATTTTCCACAGGATATTAGGAGGCATTTTTCCTTTCAGTTTGAATTCCATTTGCTGCAACTCATTTAGCCCTCAGCACTTCATAACTGTGCATTAAAAAAATGAAAGGATGACCTACAAATAAACTTTATCGGAAGCTGCAAGCAGATTGGCCAAAGATAACTTTGCAGAGGCAATAGCTGTGGATGAGTTTCCATGCCAAACCAGGCTCAACCACTTTTAATCTGTATTCTGCTGCAATTTGATATCCAAGTTCTCCTGCTCCATCAAAGTTGCTGTATTCTTCACCCTTGCTTTTCTTCCTTGTCTTCCAGCTGCAGGGCTCAGGTCGGTGAGCTGCGAAGCCTCCTGCTGTTGCTGTTTCCAGCGCAAGGAGTGGGAGCGCTCTGCGTCAGACTGGGGAGGTGGATGGGGGGTCCCAATACGGAGAAGGGTAAAGGGGACAGAGCAGAACTGGGAGGATGAGGGGGGTCAACTGGGGCTTCTGGGGGGGTCCCTGCTGGGTTCACCAGTATTTTTGAAAGGATTATGGAACCAAGTCCTTGCCACGTACCATAATTTTCCAAGTGGGTGCATCTAATCATAACTGTCAGTTACTCAGTTAGACGGAAAAATTTGGGATTTTTTTTCCCAACATCCAATTTTCCTCATAGAGCCACATAGTTGGTAGCAGAACTTTCTGTTTTATCTAAAAAAGGGTCTTTCGCTTTGTTAGAGCCTCTCCTGCTCATTTAGCTTCCCGGCAGGGTGACACGGGTGAGGTTGCATTTTGGCGGGTTTGCTTTGTGTTGTGGCAAGAGGGGAGGCAGCGCCGGGGGCGGCGGCGGTGGGCACCGGGGCCAGAGGGAGGGGGCTGGACCGCTGGTGGCAGCCAGCGCTTGTGTTGACGTGGTCACCTCTGGGACTTCGCCCTCAGCGAGCTGAGCTCTCCGTCCTCTCAAGACTGCTCAGATGACAAATACTCTAGTGGGAACTTGACCTTTTCTTCCCTGGTCACCCGGAGTCTGTGAGAAACAATAAACTTTTATCAAAATTGTTATTTTCTTGAGAAAAGGTCACTATTGTTTAAGAAAGGGGATTTTTTTTGTTTGTTTTTATTGGCTGGTTTTATTGTTCAGTTATTTCAGGAGGGGAGTCCAAAGAACCCAGCTGTTTCAAGGTGCGAGTCGAGGTGCTATAAATCAAAGGGATATGGGGTGTGGGCTCGGCACTCCACGGGAGTCGTAAGCTTTGATGAATGAACAGATTTCTTGGTTTCCCTTAAACCCATTGCTAGCCAGTTCAGGTCTTCCACCTTGTCTTCAACAAACCGGCAGCGAACGCCCCCCAAAATATTTTTTTATATTAAAAAAAAAAAGGCCAGCAGAGGTTCTTCTCGTCTCCTTGGCTTTGGAGGCAGGGAGCCTTAGCGAGGGTCCTTTGTGAGTGGGTCCCATCATATTTCTCTCTTGACCTGGTTAAGATGGTTTCTCATGTTGAAGAATGGGAGAAACTGTCAGAAACTTTGTTTTCTGTTGGTTGACTGCTGAAAGTCTGAATTTTGAAGGTTAGTGAGTAAAATAAACCCAGCGCCACTGAGAATCCACCAAATGTTCAGTATTTTCATGTTTTCTCTTTCTCTGTTTTGTCCTTGTCAATGTAGAAGGGCTTCAAAAAAATAAAAAAACTCAAAATATGAGCTTTTTTGGACTAATTTTTAATTACTTAGCACTTAGAGCCTAAATTACTGTTTTTCTTGAAACACCTCATAAATGTCAAGTTTTAAAAAGAGAGTATGTGGTAAACATTTGAGGGTGATACCACATGTTTTGCATGTAAAAGAACACGATAAAATACAACGCAGCTTAACTGTGGCATGGCAACAGGTCTTTCATAATTAACTGTGCTAGTTGCACATGAATCTCACTGATTTATTTCAAAGTAGGCTGAGGCATGAACATTTCTTAACCAAAGCCCAGAGAAGAGAATGACCCTTATATGAGCTATAAATATGCAAGGAAAATACAGGATGTTAGGAGTGGGCTGGGTTTTTTTGTTTACTTTTTCACAATTTTTCTTCTCTCAAGTTGTCTATTAACAACTGTGTGGCTGCTTAAATGAGCATTTAGTCTCATCGGAGGGATCTTTACCAACACAAATGCCAGTTCAGAAGCAGTACCAAACAGCTGCAGAGCACTGACGTTATTCAAATGTTTGTAAAAACATCCTGGCTTTATGGGTGAATATAGTGAATCCTGTAGGTGAAAAATGAATTGGAGAGTGACTAAGCAAATTCAAAGTCAGATGTATCTTTTGGATGCAGAACCATCTTATATTGCTCATGGGTCTTATTTAGATAAACTCTTCTATGCTTATGGACTAATGCCGTGCGGCAGTAGGGCTGCAAAAATAACAGCACTTCCACAGGGATGAGTAGCACAGGCAGCCCAAAGCATTTAATGGCATCAGTGTTTCCTATAAATTAAGTGTGCAGCATTATATTTTATTGACAGGAAATAGCTAATTTGTCTCAAGGCATCTGGCTCTTGATTTTATTAACCTGCAGGATGCCTAAACAAAGAAGCATATATATCACATTATGTCAAAAAGATAATTATTTCCAGAAAGGCATCACTTACATATGAAACACTCTAGTGTTTCATATAACAAGCAGTGGAATAATTGCCAATACTGTACCTAATCAGAAAGTAACTATCTCAGAAGGGGATAAAAGCAAAGAATTTTTCATTGGCATCTTGAGAAAAAACATCTTTTTTATATATATATATATAAAAAATATAATTATATATATATGCACTTCAGCTTACCTTTAGTTATTTTGTTGCATTTAATAATAGCATTTCATATTCTATCAACTTTCATCCAAGCAGCTAACAGACATTAATTGGGATCCATGGTCTCACACTTGTCACTTTGATGAGAGATGGTGGAGTGGAAATGGAAGAAAAGCGGAGGGCCAGACGGCCAGAGAGGCGGGGGGCCCTCCGCCAGAGAGGCGGGTGTCCCTCGGTGAACAGCGTGCTGAGAGTCTGCCTGAGCTGCCTTCCTGGTGCCGCCAGCTCTGGGAGCCTTACTGAGGGAGTCGCAGCTTTTGGTGTTTTCCTTGAAGATTCTTTATCTGAAGTCAAGTTATTATATTGTGTTATTAGAAGGCTTTCATAGTCAAAAAGACGGGCTTGGATGGGGGGCTCCAAAGACTCAGAAATCAGAATGTAAAAGAAGACGAATGCGTTCTATTTCAAAAATCCTGTAATTCTGAAGGACAATCTTATATGGCCCGACGTGTGATTTCTGCGAGTGCGGGGCTGTCAGAGTGGTTTCCCTGAGCTGAATGGGCAGTCACAAATCTCGGGAGAGCACCGGCAGCTCCAGATGCATCCTCTCAACCCTGCACTGCTGTCGGGGCTGGGAGAGGCTGCCTGCACTGAAACCTCATGCACCCAGCTAGGGCACGTGGGACACCCTCCCGCGGCCACGGCTCGTCTTGGGCTTTGCTACCGCAATTGCGTCAAAGTCCTCCTCCCCACCATCATCAGAAATGTGGCAGAGCCAGGGCTGGCCAGCCTTAAGGGACGTGTATTTGTTGCATACAGTAAGCACAGACGAGGTGTCGTTATTTCTATTATTGGTTAGCTCTGTGGCTGCTACCTTAATTATTCAGGGGAATATACACTGCAATTTTGCCCTGAATTTGGGAGCAGGCTCAAGACCCCATATCTGTTTTCCCATTGAGACTGGCAGCCCAAGCCTGTGGGTCTTTGCTGGATGGGTGAAGCCTTCAAGCTCCTGCTGGACCAGCCCCCCTGGTGACACACAGGGAGTTTGAAATCTCTCCTTAAATACTGTGCCTGTAGTGCTGTATCCAGCTGGATACAATGGAGTCACTTGGAATCGGTATAACATCCTTTCTTCATTTCATGAATTTGACAGCTTTGACAAAACTCCTTCTAAAAAGACACAGAGCATGCCCACAGAAACCTCCTCCCCTCCCCAAGGTGAGCTGTGATCTCTGTAGCACCCGTGGTATCAGTAACTATGACAGATGGTACCAGGTAGCCTATAGCTGCCCCATACTTCTATATACACCTAAATCTGTAGTTGGGCTAACAGATTATAAATTGATTATATAAATAAATAAATATAAACATTATATAATTTATTGCTATATTATATTAGTCTAATATTTATTAATTATAAATAAAATATATATAAAAAAACAGATTATATAAATAAATAGTATACAGATGGGCTAACATTATAAAAATAATGCTTGTCAGTCAGCCATAACCGCCTTTAGGTGTGGATAGCAGGTATGATGTTGCAGATAAGCAGAACAGATGCTGCTTATGTTGAGTGAAGCTGCCTGTAAGTCCCTCCACGGTACAGATGGGCACAATCATCTGATTCAGTTGGGATTAGGTCCGTGTAATTTAGTATTGTAGAGAGAGATGAAAAGATTTTGGAGAGGGTGCTGCCTGTTAGTGGAAAGGCTAAATTGGAAGTGCTGCTAAAAAGCTTTGGGTTTTACTTTCGGATACAGAGAAAGGACACTATAGAGAGAATTTACCCCGCAATCTCCAACTAGCAGAGGATTGGCCACCTGACGGAGAAAATGACACTAAATAGTGCAGTCATTTAGTTACTGTTTTGTCAGCTGAGGTTATCTGGTTGTCCAGAGCCCACACGCATATTCTTTCTGTTTGTAAAAGCTTTCCTTAAATAATGTAACCAGGTAATCAAGCCTCATTCTAGGATAGAGCAATATTCATATAATTGCTTTTCTGTTTTATAACTTTGCCAAAATTTAAGAGTTTATATTTAAAACTTTCACTGTCAAAATGCCTGCACAATTTCTATTCTCTGGAACAATTTGGCTGCTTGCAAGAAAGAGATGACTGCCTTGCTCAAGTGTAAAAGTTCCAAATATTTCAGTACAGGTAGAGCTTTAGAGCAGTGCTGGAAACCTGGGTGAGGAACTGGGCTGGTGTCAGGGTTTGTCCCTTACTCTCCGTGTGAAAACACCCCTGGAAGACTGCAGTTTCTGCTGTCTTATTTCATTCTGCGTGCACGGACTGTGCACGCTCACTGTGTGGCTGTCCATGGTGGAGAAGGACGTGGGAGCAGGTTAAGGGGTGGGTGGGAATGAGGAGGCAGGAGGCAGGACTGAGCCCTGCGGGCTGGGGAGGGGGCTCAGGCAAGACCAAGCCGGAGGCATCAGGAGTCACAAGCTGCCGGGAGGGTTGAACCTGGCCTGAGGAATAGAAGAGGTCAGGGTAAGGGGTGCAAGGGTAAAAATTCACTTACTGCCATTGCAGAGCCTGGCTCCTTTCACTAAGAAACCAGAGTGGCCATTTCCCGTTGGCATCTTTGTGACACCTGAGCAGGGATTATTCCTGCCTCATTGGGAAGTTTGGGGCTGCAAGCATGCAACCTGGGAACTTCTTAGCCCCTTCCTCACTTGTCGTAAGGGGCTGCTTACAGCACCAGAGGGAGACACAGGACAAGAAAAAAAAATCAGTTTTCAGGTTGCTTGTGCAAACCTGACTTTACTATCCTGAATGGTAACAACTGCAGTCTGGGGTTACCTGGTCACACACAGCATTTTCCACAGACTTGCAAATAGTTCAGGGTACATGGGCCGGGGGATGTTTCACAGCTATGGGGAGAAAGAGGCTGTTGCCTCCAGGACCTCTGCATTGTTTGCTGCAGGAACTGGGAGTGTGCAGTGAATAAGATGGAGCAAGGAGAAGTCTCCTGGGATGGGCTGTTAAATACTGCCCCCGAGAACTTGATTTTCTTCCTGACGCTGCCTGAAGTCCACGGGGACTGAAATCACATCACTTCACTGACATTTTTCACAGGTGATGTCTGTGTGTTCTTCAATTTCTGGATTTCTTATCTGAGCCCTTCAGTCTGACTTGTTGAAATGAAATGAAGAACCCTTGGAGTTTCCAACGGAGACTAGGAGAGCTCTGCTTTGCTCTGAAGAATAGAGTGCAGTAAAATGCCAGGTTCCCTAAAATAGTCAAACTGTAAACATTTCAAATGAGTTAGCCCTGTTGATATTAATATTTCTGTGCCTCAAGCCTCTATTTGTAAAATGGATGTAAGGAAGTCTCCGCATCTCACAGGACATTTGGGAGAACAAAGTCATTGTTTTTGGGAAAATGCTCATATGCTGAGGAGTACGTAGGGAGATGGATAATTCTGTCTCTACAGTGGAATTTCAGTAACTAATAAGGGAGGCATTGGTGGAGCACTGAACAAAGATGGAAGCAATATAGGGAATTAACTCCCAACAGCGTTGGATGCTCTTTCGCCATTCCCCCTGTGAGGAATATCAGGTGAGCAGTTATGCCCCATCTATTCTGTGTGAAAAGAGGAAGGACAGGAGCGTTGCGGAGAGGATAGTGTATGACCAGGCAGTTAAAGGGTACCACAACACACATGTGATGGAGCTAAGCTAGGTTTGCAAAGGGGGCCTTGCCTCAGGAGCCCTGTGCTCGGCACTACCAGCTGCTCCTTGGGTTGTGGGTGTCCTGCGCAACGCAGCACCGAGTTAAAGGCACTGAAAGAAAGCACAAGGAGGGTGACCGACAAAACGCCATGCAGCGGTGCTCACTTGCTTCTGCCAAGCAGTGCCAAGTGTCCTTGCCTTTGGGTGCTCTCTGCATGGAAACCCATTTGCCCAAAGGTGCTCGTGCACCTTAGAGATAGCAGCCAGTGAAAGCTCAGGGTACCAGTAGGTACGCACATGTGCGGCAGGGCTGAGTTGGAGAATTAATTTGCAATTCAAATGTAGTTACTGAGGTAGATAAATTTAATTATTTAGAGACATTCAAGCCAGATTTCTGAGTGCCACACTCATGTGTATTTGTCAAAAACGATCATTTGCTTCATTTACTCTGCAATGATTTTCATATTTTGAATTGTCACCTCAGCTCTTAAAGTTGTGATGTATGGCTGGCACTGAAATATCTGAAGAACTCCAGACAAAGAGTAAATGCTTGGGAACGTGGCCGAGGCTGTTCCCGCTCCAGTATGACAACAAGCAGGCTTTATTCCTTAGTGCTTGCCTTCAGAGCTAATACACACCACCATCTGGCAGGTGTGCGTGAAGAGAAAGCAGCGCATCAAAAAGTCAGATTATCATCGTGTCTAGGTGCGTAACCACATGGAGGAGGCCAGGAATAGAAGCCGTACGTTTCAGAGAATGAAGCCTCAGCAGATGAATTCCCCTTGAGCTAATGGGGAAATCTTGCTTGCCTTATTCACCTCCGTAATTTCACTGAGGTGAACTTGCATGAGAAAGACAGGCGGGACCTGTGTAGGTCTGGTGAAAGGTACAGGAGGAGCACGCTTAAGACAGAGGTTGAAATTACAATGCTTTGGCAGATAGGGCAGAAATGGAAAGAAATTGGGAGCAGACGTGCAGCAAATTTTCCAAGAGCCTACAACTAATTTTACTCTTTTCAGATGCAACATTATGAACAGTACATAATTTTCAGCCCGAGCAGATCTGACACTAGAATATTTTAGAGGTTTTTCATGTGGAGTGGCACACTACAGCTCCAGGCCCTCTGTTCCTCATGATTAATGTATCCTGTTTTCTGTGTACGAGAAACTTCAAGCTGCACAGGTACATAATGGGCACATAAATGGGAAGAACTCAGAAAGGGTTTTTCTCACAACCCCGGTGACTGAAAAATCCAGAGAATTTTGCTTATTCATTTCATCTGACCCTGTAGCTTTGGTGAACTCTCTCTCTCTCTAAATAAGAAACCTCTTTGTTCTGCTTTTTGATGGATGATTCTGCTTTACTACCTGGCATTTTACAACTAATGTAGTATTTCTGGAAAGGCTTATATCGTGCAAATCAAAGATATGCTTTTGCACCATAACCAAAAATATTATGGGACAGTGTCCTTAAAAATAATCTTTATTCAGTGTTTTTATTCTATCAAATTTGTTTTCTTGCCCTACCTGCTGTACATCATTGTGACACATTCTTTTGCTAAAAGACTTCTAGAGGGAAATATTAAGTTTTCTTTCCTTCAATATTATGTGCTTGGGGACCCTGATCTTTAAAAGGGAGACAAATCCTCCTCCTGTTTTAGGGCCTAGATATAGATATGTTTGATTGTATAGGCCACTCAGGAACGTATCTGAATTTGTTCCTTTGCTTAGCTCTGGTCAGAATTCAAAGCACACAGTACACGAGACTGTAAGTCACTCCTTCTGGCTAATTAACACGATTGTATATTATCTGTCTTCCCATCCCAAATGAGACATACAGAGAAGCCTACAAGCCTGATGGCTCCCTACGGATTGTTGTGGCTCTGGTATCTAGACTAATGTTAAAATGAAGATCATTCGGCTTTTGCACTGACAAGATGGTCTTGAAGACCTGAGCCCATTACTTTTTAGGGTGTGCTTTCAAACATTAGCGTTTCTCACTCATGCTGATGTGTGGGGTGTAATGTGCTGATCTCCTCATGTGCCAGCAGACAGGCAGGGCGATCGGGCAAGCCTGCCAGCAGCAGTGCCCGCAGTGCCCCTGCCCCATCCCCTTCTCGGCGCGGAGCACCTGAGCTGATTTGGTGGAAACCATATGTCTGGGAGGAAGCGGGGCTCCCCTCCGGCAGCTGCACCACCGGGATGGGGCAGTGCAAGGGCAGCCTGGCAGCCCGCCCCCCTCCACTGGAGGGCATGGGTTGAGGTCCCTGAGGGAGCAGGCCTGGGGGGGCTGGTGCTGTGCTGTGCCCCTATTATAGACCAGAGCCCCACCAGAGAGAGAAAATAAGCTGGGAGATTGTGCGCCTGCGTCTGCGAGGTCAGTGGGAAGGTGGGAACTGGGCATCCCCACAAACTCCAGAAACCCTCTGGCCACCTGCCAGCCCCTCCAGATTGCCACAGAACTCATCAGCTCCCTGTCCATAGTGCCCGTGATCCTGTGCCCCCCTGTGCTTACCCACAGCCCTCTACCGCCAACACCTGAGTTTCACCACTGTCTGAAAGGAGACCTACTCTCTCATTTGCTCTTATGATAGCGACGTTCATTTTTTTGTCTAAACTGCCAAGAAATCTTTGAAATGGCGCCACCAGTGAAGCATTTCTCTAACTTTTATGTGACGCTATTGCTACCTTGTCTAGCCCCTGTTTGCAGGTTGTCTTACCAGACCCATCTAGTGGATGGATGGAAACATCAACAGTCCAAGAAACGCGGTCTCAGCGTGACGATTCAAGCCTTTGAATACTCATTTTATGCGGTATGTTGTAAGACTGAAGAGGATGAAATGATTAAATAAGTTTTGGCTACTCATAAAATTTTCAGCGTCCTTTGCAAAGATGTCAGGCAGGCTAGGCAGGCCCTGGTAGCAGTTAAAAGAAACAGCAAAAGAAGAGCTATTGATGGGTAGTGGAGAGGTATCGGTTTACTCATTTATTTGATTTTCCTGTACCGCTTCCTGTCTAGTTTGCATTAGGCCCAGTGTGGACTCATGAAATTTGAATGAGTTTACAGTATTTTTCAGGTAAGAGCAGTCCTTGTGCCGAAAAAAAAAAAAGGTAAGATGCAGTATTCAATTACGCAAGAATAGGGAAAAAGTACAGAGCAGCTGACTCAAGGCAAACAGACTAAGTGTTGGAGAATGCTGTGGTGCTGCCGACCTATCTTTTAATGATTATTTATTAGGAACAGACAGTATGTGAGCTCTCCCTTTCTGGCTTCTCTTCAGCTGGATGCCATCAATAGAGGAAGGCTGACAACAGTGGTTTTGGGATAGACGTGTATTAGGAGTGCGTTAGGGGCTACAAAGAGATGGAAAAATGGTGCAAGTACGGAAAGAGTATTGTGTTCACATTTTCTGTGATGAAAACCACATAGATTTGAATGCTGCTGTTGCTATTGATTCTGGTTGACTTCATTGAGAAATACATGCAGTCAGAGACGTGGAGTTTGATTTTATGTGGCTAAACATTTAAGCAAAGCTGCCACTGGCTTTTCAAGGCAAAAACTCAATTATGGGGATTTTTGACATCACTTTCTATTTTCTCAGAATTATTTTAAGATCTGGTGTTATCCCTGCATTTTCCCAATATCCTTTTTTTTCTTCACTGTCTTTTCCTTTCTACTGAGGGCATCACTAAGGTATATTTGGCCTTCTTTTTCTGCTTTTTTTTCCCATCCTGCTTATTTCTTTTCCCCTCTTTTCCCCTCTTCTGTTCATCTCCTTTCTCTCCTTGCATGCTTTCTGTTCTTTCATTTGCCCCCTTTTATGTCCTCCATGCAAGCCCTCCCACTTTTACATAATAGGTCAGCCACAGTCAGCAGTTTTAGATGGCCTATCTTTTGCAGTAAAGAAAATAAGCTTTTCCATTTGTGAATAAAAATGTTCTTGATAATTTTGAATGACTTTTTCTAGCAGTTTGAAATGGTGAAAGAGGAAGTCTGAGGTAGGCTTGTGAGGAAGACGATTCTGCAAAGGCAAATGCTGTGGTGTATATGACATTCTCCATTCTGAAAAAGTTAAAGAAGATGTGCTGAAAGAAGGCATTTGATGGAGCTGGACGCATTAAACACCTAATACAGTGGGTCTTGCTATCAAGTGCTGCTTGCAACACAAATATTTCATAGTGTTCAGTTACTGAACCCCTTAATTTTCTCTGCTGAAGTCACAGGGAAACTTACAGAACTACCTCCATGTAATGTGATCATCAAAAGATCTGAGTACATCTGGAAAAACAACTGTAGTCCTGTTTAGGCTTTCCTTCCTCTTCAAAATTTGCTTGCTGAAGGACTTTGACAGTTCTCTGCCATTGTTTGGCATCCTCAGTGTGTTTCATGACAGAAACAATGCCTGCTGTGTTAGCTGGTCTGTCTGGCATCCCTAAATTTCATGACAGAGGTGAATTGAAAGTTCTCCATGCAAGCATTAAATTCTTTGTTCCGAGGAGCAGAAGGAGAGTTCCTCCTGTTGGTCCATGTACTTGTCCTGGTTTTTGGCTGGGACAGAGTTATTTCCTCCTAGTAGCTGGTATAGTGCTGTGTTTTGGATTTAGGATGGGAACAAAGTTGATAACACACCGATGTTTTAGTTGTTGCTGAGCAGTGCTTACACTAGTCAAGGACTTTTCA
>NW_008824468.1:834300-848363 GCF_000699105.1 Pygoscelis adeliae
GTCAGCGGGTGGTGAGCAATTGCATTGTGCATCACTTGCTTTGTATATTCTTTTACCATTATTATTATTATTATTATTATTATTATTATTACTGGTACTACTATTTTACTTTATTTTATTTCAATTATTAAAATGTTCTAATCTCAACCCATGAGTTTTCTTGCTTCTACTCCTCCGATTCTCTCCCCCATCCCACCGGGGCAGGATGTGTGGTGCTCAGTTGCCAGCTGAGGTTAAACAATGAGAGTACTGAACCCTACCATCCTTTTTGACCCAAAATGAAGGAGTCATCCAGTACGGTGGTAGTTTCCTTCAGGTAGGGACTATTAAAATGAGATTTGAGACTAAGGTCATAATCCTTTTCCTACTACTTGTGTGCAAACCAAGTGTAAGCATATACATAATACACGGTTGGACTCAATGATCTTAAAGGTCTTTTCCAACCTAAATGATTCTATGATTCTATGATAATGGTGAATGAGAACAGCTCAGCCAAAACTATGGAAGATATGGGGGGGTATAAGTGGCAGAAATGGGATGCCTGGAGGAGTGCTTCTTCTGTTTCCCTGGTTAATCTTGCTTCTCTTCAGCCAGCTAATTTGGAAAGTGAGAGTCCAAGAGGGTCCCTAGTTTGGCACCAGCAGTAGTTCCCACTGGGCAACTTAATCCAGACGCCCACATCTAATTCAGATGTTCAAGTTAGGAGGTTAGTCCCCTCCGCTGCACCAGGGGAGAGAGCGATCCTGCAGAGCCTGTTGAAAGCAGGACCTTAATTCAGCCTGAAGGAATCTTTGTGTTGAGGATAAAAGGAATCTGGTGGGACACTTGCCTGGTAGGTGGTATGAATACTCGGTTGTGGAGCAAAGCAACTGCAGCAAAAATGCTGTCACCTAAAGCTGTGCTAACATAATTTTGAATAATGAATATGTGAGGGGAAATCAACTTGCTTTTAGATAGCCCACAAACAGAAAAAAATCATCAGATAAATTATTTGTTGTGAATTATTTGCATAGGCCGATAGAAACTCATTAAATACCAAAAGACTGATTTGCAAGAAAGAAATTGAGAAAGTCTTTAGTGTGGTATTTCTCTTCTCCTAAACTTCCAATAATTGTCTATCCAGCAAATGAATTTGTCTCTTTCTTCTGCTGTTATTCTGTGCTTCCTGGACCATCCTTACTGAATGTTTTATGGCAGAGCTTTTCTGTGAGCCAAAGAGCTTGAACTTCACAGCTACATATTAAAGTGCATCAGAAAACAGTAGAAGACATTGCATTTTCTTCACTTACTCGTGACTGAATTGCTACAAATTTTTAAATTGCCATACTTAAAAGTATTAGCTACAGATACATAAATCTCCCATTTTTTTAAACACATCCCAGCCTCTACAGGCCAAGAATCCAGCTTTTACATTAAGTAATATGACAAGCAAGCCCAGGTGCCTCTGTTTCTGAATACCCAATCTGAGCCAATTTAAAGGGACATAGCTTGGGGCAACCTAAATTGCTATACCATACTTGAGTTGGAAAATACTGGATTCTTGTAGAAAAAGGGCTGAACCAGTATCTAGGCTGTTTCAGGCAGTTTTTTGTGTAACCCATTCTTTAAACCCTGCTAAAGATGATTCCATAGCCAGCCTAGGCAGCATATTCCCAGTGCATGCCTATTCTTGGAATTAGGATATGCAAATTGAATTATATTTGCTGCAAATTAAGCTGATTTTGTCTTGTCCCACCTTCAGGGGACACGAGAAACATTTGATACCTGTCCTGCTTATATATTCTTTTCGTACAGAAAAGCGTTACTGTGGTTATCCTCAAATTCATCTCTCCTAGACTAAGTAGGCTTTCCTGCAGAAGGTGTATTTTCCTGA
This sequence comes from Pygoscelis adeliae, assembly GCF_000699105.1. NCBI lineage: Eukaryota > Metazoa > Chordata > Aves > Sphenisciformes > Spheniscidae > Pygoscelis > Pygoscelis adeliae. The sequence goes on from NW_008824468.1 coordinate 836,174, forward strand.
CTCCTCGTTCTCATTCAGTTCTGTACTCTTTCCAAGTGTCATGCCCACAGTGTTCAGCTGAAGACTCATCAGCTCCAAGGAGAACAGAAAAATGTCTTCTGTGTGTTATTCTTTTAATAAATTGGGTAAAGGTTAGATGTGGTGTCTTTGTAGCATTGCCATAGTTTTTACTCATGGTGAAGCAGTGACCAAGCGCAACCTCAGATACTCTTCTGTAGAACTGCTGTTTAACCAGTTTTTCCACATCTTGTGTTTGCACCACTGATTTCTCTTTCCCCTGTGGATTTTCCTTTTCTGAATTTCCTCCCATTCTTCCAAGGGGTCAAGTCCATTTTGACTTCTCAACCTTTGAAATCCTGTGGTCCTTCCTGACTTATACAGACAATATTTTATTAATATACTCTCCCTTCCATTACCCATGCTGGTAGTAGTGAAAACGTTGAATAGAGCTGGCCCTGGACAGCCCATGTAGGATCTCCCTTTCACGTGTCTGCTAAGGGTAACATTGAATGCGCAAAATATATGCATACGCACACATACAGTGCAAATGCGTAGCGATAGAGTACAGAGATGGAGTTGAAATTTGACATGATAATTCCTATTGTGCCACAATAACTATGGGCTTTGAACACAATTAAACTTCATAGTCACTTTTTTTCCCAAATAGTGCTGTTTGACACTGTAATTGCTTTGTATTCAAAGCACAGATCAAAACTGCTACCACAAAAAATACTATGATTCTGTAACCATTGAAAAAAATGATATGGCCTCTCCACATATGATTTAATTCTAGCACTCATTGTACTTACAGTAGACTCATAGTACATTTTTTTGTAAAAATTAGTAGCATGCTTGCCCCTTACTCCCTCAGCAGTATTTTGGATATTAGTCATTAGATCATCTTTCTCTGTTTCTGTGGTTTAGTGAGGAAGGCAGAAAGTTGTTCATTTTGCCAGAATTACGGATTACTTTCCTTTGCCAGTGGAAGTTGTGTTGGCTTAAGCTGGAGGGGAATGGGCCGAGATCACCCTTTTGCATTGGAATATCTTATGTGCATGTGTGTGAGATAAATGAGGATGAGAATAAATGAGAGAGAAGGAGGATGGCAGTGTGGGAGGGCAAGGTGCCAGGAAAATCTTTCTCTAAAGAAAGACAGAGCTGTCTGGAAATGTGCGTTGTCACTCCCAGAGGAGAGGGGGACAGTCCTGCTGGAGGTCTGCAAAGCAGTGCCTTTGCACGTCATGGAGACTTGGTGGGACAATCTGTGGATCCCTGGGCAAACTGGCAGGAGCCTGGCTTTCTCCAGAGCTGCGTGTCACCTCCCTGTTTTTAGGGCATGCCGGAGATTTACCTGTTCTCCAACCACACGTGGAAGCCTTTTTTTGCCTTTCCTTTTCCCACCCACTTTGTGGCTGAGGAGAGAGCCCAGATGTTACAAACCCTTCGGTGTTTCATTACTGGCACAACGGGCCGTAAACACATTGCTGGAGAAATGCAGTCCTTTAAGCCGTGACCTAGTTAAGGCTCCCGCGTCAGCAGAAATTTGGTTTTCCCACCTAGGCAGCTCCTAGCTAACCCCTGGTAAGCTCTCTCCCACTCTCCCTGGAAGGCTGCAGCTCCCTCTTTGCAGATGTAATTCAATCAAACAGGCATTGCATATTCCTTGCTAGTCATTGCCTAGTCCCCCAGGTACTGACCGAGCCATTGCCTACCCATCGGCCTCGCCGGGAAGTTGCATAATGCTGCAGAGACACATGGAGAAAGGGATATTTTTAAATGTGTGCTTTATTTTTTTTTTAAACCTGTATAAATAAATACAAAATGACAAAGAGGTTCATGTTTACTAAACATTGCATTTGATTGTATGACATTACACAGTGTGTGTCACAATAGTTCACCTTGTAATTGTGTCCTTTTAGCTGTTGGTGCATAATTCTATAACTCATAGGATACAATTAGTCCTGAAGCTGCATCCAGCCACCCTTTTAGTGGAACCCCTGAGTGCTTACAATTGCAAGAGTGTATTAGGGGAGCGCTTGAGCCAATTGGCCGAAATTGGGGAATTTCATAAGAGAGGTCTGGTGTAGCAAAAGGAGAAGCTAATGGGAGGGGTAGGATAGATTCTTGAGAAAAGAAAAACTATTAAAGCTTTGAGCATTTTTATTTCTGATTTTCTTCCCCTTAGCAGTTAACCGAAGTATATCTGAAGTAATCAAAGTCAGCAGAGATCACAGGTTCATTTAGGAACATGACTTTTTTCACGCTCACTGAGAGCAGGCAAATGGACAAACCTTGCATGATCAGTTTTTACCTGAAGAGCTGGTTTGTATTTTGATAAGGGTAAAAATATACTCAACCACTTGATGAAATGCTGATTCTCCAAACCACTTACCATCCTCACCCAGTGAAGGTCAACTGCCAAGGTTTTATAGACATGCTCTGGTCATGATTTGCTTGCTTGCTTCTTTAAAATTGCACTCCATGTGCATTTTCACATTCATTCTCTCTAATTCTCTTCAGAAGGCTTGAATAGAGCTACTTTACCCTCACATTTAGAGCTTATAAAAGTATTTGCTGGAAACAATTTTTTGCATTCTGTGTGGCCTGTTTAAAGCAAATTGTTGTTTTCAGGTAGATTAGAATTTTATATAGAATTTTCCCATTATTCTGTGAAATACATACATTTAATATGTATTTTAGGAATGGGGGTAGCTGTAAAGGATGACCCTTGACTACTTGAGATCTATGATTGGCCACCTAAGTATGGTTTATATTTGCTCGCTGACTAACTTAATGTGTATTAATGGGAACTATGTCTAAAGAAACGATATGGATTTGAATGGTTTGTGAGCACCAGGGAAGTGGTGACATTCATATAAGCAATAACAAGAAGTTAAAAACTGTAGAGAGGTTTTGGACTTTGACGATCTTTCCCTGACTTTATTTTTCCTGGATCAGGGGGTTTTTGGTAACATTTAGCTGATGCTAAATTCAAATCTGCATTTAAATCTGTGTTTCCATACAAGTACCACATTTACTGTTGTTTGCATTTACTATTGCCTTCCTGTGAAGTGCTGCTCGCTTGCGGTTCATCTGCCCCATCCTCCCCGGCCGGTGGAGTTAGAGCTCAATACCTTCCTTCCCTTCGGCAGCATTTTGAAATAAGCTTGGTGGGTATCTGCCTTACCAGGGAACTATTTACCCCTTTACTGTTCCATAAAACGATTGTAGCCAAACACAGGTACCCCACTGCTTTGATACTGGACACGCTGCTGTTACCTGGGTCTGTGACAAGGCTGAGACATTATAAAAGTAAGTCAGAAAAGATATTTCTTTTCTCAGCTCACCTTCTGCCTCTCCCCTCCTGCACACAAGTTTTTGTAAATGATTTTATATGCTTCGAATTTGTCAGACTCACTAAGACTTTCCTATCAGAACAGAGGTAAAAATGTGAACTTCTTTAAAAAAATGAAAACCCAGTATTTTCTGCTGAAAATCTCAAATCCAGTAACTCTATCCTCCTCTCCTCTCTGTTCCAATGTTTTATTTCCACTGGGCAACATGTTTTGAAGCCAGCTGTTATACTCTGCTTGGAGTATACTGAAAGCCCAGTTCCTCCTGGCTTAGGAGTGGAATATTGAGCACCTTTTGAAAATGTGGTAGTGGAAAATGAGGCTCACAAAATCACTGATAACTGAGCCTTATAAAATCAGCTGCCACTTAGCCAAAATAATGGGACTTTTACTTGCCTTCCAATTCTCTCCTTCCCACTGTGGCCACCTTCGTTTCCCAATGTACTAACAGAGAGGATAGAGATGGCAGGTGCAGAAAACCTTCTGGGGTGAATAAAACAGTTCATATTTAAAAAGATTTGTTTGATCTAAACAAAGTCTCTTTCTCCAAACAGTTATCTCAATAAAACCTGCAATATGAGTCTCAGATGGGCTGCGTGGCATGAAGCCAAAGGCTGAGGGCTACCAAGCACTGGAAGAGCGCAAGCATAAGTATGCCTGGATGGCATCCATAGCACATCTACATCTTAGCGCATCTACAGAGTACCACATAGGCCAATTTTTCGTATAAGCTTTTAAAGAACATTAAAAATATGAATGCCTGCTTTTGTACTTCTCTCTGATGAAGGATTAATAAAGCTTTGCCCTGCAGTGGCTCAGGTATGGGTTGTTTCCTACTACACTCGTGCTGGTCCGTGCTCGCCTCTGTGTCCCAGGTCCTCGGTCACTTGGGCAGTGTCAGAGGGACCGTCTGCCTTAGAAAGCGGACTGACAAAATGAAACTCAGCCTTTGGCTTCAAGGGGAAGAGGAAAACAGTTGTCTGCAATGTGGTGGGCTGTGCTTTAAACAAGTGTTGCTAGCTATAACTCACGTGAAGTCTGTGGAGAGGTGCTGATGTACACAAAGAGTACATCATTAAAGTATTTTTCCCGTATTTTTTTCCATTTCTCCCTTACCCGGGCTCCACAGTTTAAAGCTCTGTTGGTTGCAGTTGTCAATAATTTAAAACTCTTACCTTATTTTCAGCCTGGTGCTGGAACAGACCACCTGAAGCGTTCTCCAGGGCTGTGAGTACATTTGGGAGTTTTTCTGTGTAGGTTTTTATGGAGTTCTCTACAATAAATTTAGGCATTTCTCATCTCAGTCGATTTTTTGTGTCCCTTGACTTTCCCATTTCCAATATGTATTTGTCATTTCTACCTATGAAATGTTCTCCATAAACTTATTATTTGCTTCTCACTTCAAACATTTTGTATTCTGAGATCTTGGCTTTTGAAGCACACGCTGGGCAAAAAAAGGAACTCACCGGTGTTAGCAATCCTTTCTGTAATTCTGAAGTCACGTATCTCAGCTCCAAATTCCCCCTTTCTAAGCTCAATTCGTTTAACCTTTTCCTGTAAATTAGATTCTTCAGGCTTGGTGTCACCACTGACTGCGAGGCAATAACTCTTCCTTTGATGGAGAGGTTTGGAGAGTGCCGAATGAGTAGTTTAAATGGTGTTCTCTCTCTCTCTCTTTGCTCTCCCCATTTCTGCAACTTCCATATTATAAAACTGCTGCATAGCATCCACACGGATGGTGATATTAAATATAATATGATGTTCTGACACTGAGCTGTGAATGTTTCTCCTTTCTAGATCTAATAATGTATGTTATGTCACTCGTATATATCAGAGGTATGTCAGAGCAGCAAAATGTGTTGCCTTTCCTGTGATAGCTGCTGTAGCCACCCTTCCGGTAAGATCCAAGCTATTGACAGAAATGGCTCCCATCAGAGGGGCTAATGAGCAGGAATAATCCTGAAATTACAATGTGGCCACTGCCTCTGGAGCCAACACCAGGAGAGGCTCAGCAGAATCCCACCGTTCCTGCAGCCAGGGCTACGGAATACTGATTGGTAAAACTGTCAATAGGCAAGTCTGGAACAGCTTGCAATAGCATGCTGAGAGGAGAGAAAAGAGAGAAATTCAATTGCTGATGTTCTTGACTCAGGAATCGCCTTAAGAGAGCCGGTATTTCCCACTTCCCGCTGTAGGTAATGTGCCTGAGGGCTCACTTTATCCAGAAAGGAAATTGATCACATCTTCAAAAGAAAAGAAAAGAAAGGAAATGCCTCCAACACATGAGGATTTTATCAGGAAGGTATGGCGATTTCAGAAACACTAAAAGTCAGCTGCTCTTCTCTAAGAATTGTAGTAAAAAAGAGTGAGGGTCCATTTGTTATTTTTCAGTAAGTTATGAGCCAAAATCTGTTTGACCGATCTCTTCTTCTATATGATATTGTGTGTATGCCATGCTAAAGTCTCCAGCTCTGGGCTCCAGATTAGATTATGAATGATACCTGCCTTTTATTCCAAAGCAATAAGGTACTGAATCTATATTTGAAGTCATATAATTAGGCAGCTGTGAATTTTTGTTTTCCGTACATGGACAGACCCTGTCTTTTATTAGACAGCCTTAATAGACATTACAGCTGCAAATCTTACATACGTCATATAATTTTGCTCACTCTGCATTCCACCTTAGACCTTCTTCCCTTTGCAACTCAGTTTTTATATCAATTCTCTCCCATCCACCTGACAAAATAAAATCTGAGTATTTTCCGTTCTCAACAGCTCTGCATTTCTGCAGCTAGTTTCTTTGTTCCTAAACTCCTTACCAACTTCTCTGTTGCTCCCCCCCTGCTGATTCATGACTAATTTCAGGACAGCTAAACCATTCCTCCTACCAGCTTTCAACTACGTTTCTGGGTTGGCTTTTCATCCTCTTTATATGGAGCCAACTTGAGTTGGGCGTACAAAAACGCATAATTGGTACGGGGGTGTATGCACTATATATGTATTAGTGGGGCATCTCATTTTTCTGAATATAGCTGACAAATACAAAATCATTTTTACTTGTAGCATCAGTGAACAGATTGCTTATTATGAAATTTAATCAGTATGTGAAGGCATATTTTTTTGCAAATTGTGTTTTCTGGCATCAATTTGTTTGTATACATTTAAAATTTTGTTTCCAGCAAACTTCACCTGCGCAACTCAGTAATTTCTAGGAAGACAAGTGTGAGTCTTGCTCAAAAGTATGTCTCTTCACAGAATAGATCATATTTAAGGGGATTGAATGTGGCCAAAGAGAATCAGAATAGAATATTCTGCACTCATTTATAACATACTCTATTGTATATAGTCCGGATACCCAATGATTCTTACATTTCCCATATCTATAAATTTTCAAGTAGAATTTTATTTCTGCTGATAGACTGTTAGATGTCTTATTTCCCTGTTCTTTCTAGCTAGGTGCTTGGCATATATTTCAGTTATTCTCTGCCGGTAAACTGAAATCGGCAAAACAAATCCAGTTCTCCTCAATAAGTTCTAAATCACCATTAACCTTTACATGTTTAAGTGATGTTTACAGAGTAAATGTAAGTGTGAGCACACTTCACTGTTTTGAGTCCATAATCCTGCCTAGGTCTGTGTGCAAATTAGTTGTACAAATAAGGAAATGTGGTATTTTGGAATGACAATACGCAGCAGTGCAAGAATTGCACGTGGAATTGACGTGCTGTTCGTGAACATTTGTTGGGCTCAACTGTCTTCCTTGGTAACCTAAAAATCAGAGTTAACATGCCTCTATTCTGAAGGTATACATACAGATGAATTTTCAGAATAAAACGTACTAATTACACAGTTGGAAAGCCTGATTTTTATAAATTAAGACTACGGAGAATTGCATGAACAGCTCTTGCTAACGCAGACAAATGAGGCACACCAGCCTCGTACGGGAGTTTTGCTCTTTGAGTTCCTGTGTGATGCTTAGACGTAGCCTCTTTTAAATTAGATTAGCAACTAGAAAGTGGATATAATTTGATTTTCTGTTTCAGCCAGAATTTCTGCCAACAATGCTTGTGGAACCTGAATTTAAGGCAAAGCGAGAAAGAACGACTGGAAGGGACAAGGCCAGGAGCTGTAACAGGTGACAGAGTCACCTTTAAATTGCAGACCCAAACTTCCTATTAAACTAAAGTGGCCAAAGGCCCTTGGCAGCCAAAAGCCCACCAGCTTTCAGGCCTGCTGCTGTTTGCAGTGACTCGGGCTCTTGGGTCTGGCTCACCTGCTTTTTAGAGTAAATTGATTTTTATCTCATTGCTGCAACCAGGTGTGACAGAGTAGCCGTAACTAGCACTCTTGTCACTCGGTGTGGTGGTTTGCTTCTCCATCAAAGCAGTTGGTCCAGGTGGGCCTATAGGGGTGCTGCTCCCCTTCCCCAAAACGTTGGGAAAATGTGTAAATGGGTGGTCTACCTGGGTGTGGGAAGAGGATGGTGGACCACAGTCATTGGAAGATCCTGGGGCAGCTGCTGTGGTTCTGCTGGGGAGCAGGAGAGGTGGGTCTCTCAGTGATGATGGGGCTTCCTAACTTTGTGGATGCTAAGGTGTTGGTAAGAAAATTTTTAATGTTAATAATTCTGTTCAATAGTAATACTTCAGGTCTACCTACCAGATCTTGGTAGGTCTAGTTCTTTTGTCTGAGCAGATAACACTAGTTTTTGGTCAAATCAATTTGAGATTTTTACCTTAGCTGTTGCTTTACCTGCTCGGGCTGGGGTTCTGCTACTGGATTAGCAAGGAACCCCCCAAAAAAGGCCTTAGATCTCAATAACATGGAAATGAACAGATGTGAAGCGAATGCCTTTTCCCTGTGCTTGCTGCTGAGCAGTGTGCAGCCCAGGACAAGAGGGGCTGCTGGAGAAGCAGTGTGCCCTTCGTTTCCGGGACGTTGCCGGCTCCGTGCTGCAGCAGGTGCCCCTGAACTGCTCCGCCACTCCTCTCTGATGGCAGTCAGAGAGGACGCACAGCCTGATTATTTGGGTTAGGCCAGGTAAATCGTTTTTTTAGGTTGGTGATGGCATGGGACTTCTGTAGCAGTTTGGGAGCACAGGAAGCAAAGAGAGAGACAGCCATTTTATTTTAGGCTTATGCTATACATTGAGATTCATTATACAATTTTTTTCCCTAAATTAATACAAAAATAGTAAAAATAGGTTAAAAAAAGCCCAAACGAAAACCCCTGACATGTTGCAAGCCATTTATTTGACGCACAGATTAAGACTTCTTGGAGCTTAAATAACCTAGAATTATTTACGCTGACCTTTTTTTTTCTTTTCCCAAATTAAAAAAAGGTGATGACTTGCAGAACGCCAACTACATCAGACCGATTCGTGCCTGAGAAGTGCTGAGAAGGTGATGCTGAGGTGCCCTCTCTCCAGGCAGGAAGCTGTGCCAGGGCCGCGACAGGGCGAGTGGTGACACGTTGGGGCATGCCGCTCTGTCCCAACCTATGCGCCATGGGCAGGAATATGTCTTCGAATCCCCTCCTGGGATACCTTTGCCATGTTTTTCTCAAAAAAAACCACCCCAAAAGTTCTCCCTTGCACTCTCCTGGCAGCGGACGGGTTTCACAAGGGCTCCCTGTGGGTCAATCCCTGCCACAATTTGGAGTTAAAGCTCTCCCCCCGTTCTCTAATGAGATTGGGGAGGGGGTAAGGGGGAATAAGGTTTCCCTTGCCCCTGCCCTGGGCTGGGGCCCCTGGGGGTGCGCTGCGGCGATGGTGTGGTGCCAGGCCACGGGTGGAGGATGCTGCCCACCTTTGGATAGGGAAACGGGCTCTCTCCCCTCCACGCCCCCTTCTCATCAGAGCTCTGTGTACCCCAGGAAGGCTCACTTATTTCAAAATACTTACAAGTAAATAAATGACAAGTAGTTTTAGTGATAAATGTAGGGATAAAACCATGGAAGAAATACTTTGCCCCTACGTAGCTAATTGTACAATTTGATTTGATGGATTGGGGTTTTAATACCTGCAAAGGCAGGGGAAGAAAAGGCTCTGGGTAATCTTTTCTGACCAGGGTCTTCCAAAAAGTGGCTTCTCACAGGGCTCGTGCCTTACCGCACGAGCTCTGGTTCAGCAAAACCCAGCAGCGCTGTCATAACGTGAGGCACGTGAGGAGCCAGCTGCGCGCGCACGGGAGCTCGTGCACGCTGCAGGCTGTGCATGCCCCCGGGAGCCGCCAGGCCGGGCTGGTGGGACGGTGACATGGGAAGCGCCCCCACCGCAGTGCCTGGTCTGGTGTCCCCAACACCCACGCAGCAGAGCCGCCCCTGCCCCTCCTGCGCTCCTGTCCTGCCGCCAGCTCCCAACCACGCGAGAGTAGCTACAGCAGTTGGGGGTCCACAGCGAACCCAAGGCTAACTCCTGTTAACTCTGCTTCCCTTCCCCGCATCTGCTTGAACACGCTATCTGCTTCCGAAGTTAACAAATAGGAGAAACACCAGTTTGCTAAGTTTTGAATCAACCAGTTCTTCTCCCACAAAAACCACTCGCTAAAGAGCTGTTTCTGGCTTTCTTACTGTTTTTAAGAGAAGTCACAGTCTGCCTTCTGACTCTCCTGAACTCTGCCCAGTTGTGCTGCCGCCCTCTTTTGTTTTCTCTTTGAATAAAAATAAACAAGGTGTTGGTTGAGGTGGGATTTGGGAGGACAGTCAGCCTAGAGAAAAGCATTTAAAAGTACACCTTTCAATTTACAGTATGCATTTTACCTGAATTCATTGCTGGCTCAGAAAGCTTCTGAGAGCAGATGCGAATCCTCATGTGGCTCAACGTAACCTCAGGCCACTTTAGTACTGTTTTCCCTCCAGGTTCATGCAGTTGACCGTAAGTGTGTTTGCTTGTCTTTGGAAAATATGCTCTCTTTCTTTGCCAGACAGGGTTTTCTCAGCCTTCACAGCTCTAATTTTAATCTAGCTAGAACATTTTCACTTAAACCTTTGGGCAGAAAATTCTGGCTTCATCAATTAATTTTTATAGCATAGTTATTCCAGCTATACTGACTTTTCTCTCCATTTTTTCCTCCAATTAGAGTACTTGTAAATTGAAAATGAACTTGTGCTAAGACAACATTAGGAATTATGTTACAAGAAAACTGGACTGATCTTGATGGTCATATGCACTTAGGTTGGTTCTTTTTCCCCATGCTTTCCCCATAATAAAAATATACTGTACACCATACCTTACTGTATGGAAATTTTAATGTTTGTAGAAGATATATGTGCTCAGTGAGCCACAGTCCTATATAGTCTTGTTAGCCTTAGTTAAAATTTTTGCTGTTAGATTTTAGCCAGTGCCTGACAGTGTATAATACTGTGTTATACTCACTGAATTTATACAAAAGTTGGGTCATCTATATTGCAAACAAAACCACAGTGATACCTGGGCTAAAAAGCCACTTAAGAGTATGAAAAAAAACTGCTTAAGCCTAGGTAGTCTTCCCAAATGAAGGTTCACCCATAAGGGTAAAATCTTATGCACAGTTAGCCACTGGGAGTGCTTTGGACTGAGAACTGAGCACAGCATCTGCACCTATTAATCAATCGGCGCAGTGAGGACCAATTGACTTCGGTGAAGATAATTGGTCCAGAGGAAAAAGTCAAAGGGGAGGAAGGCCAAAGTAGGTTAGCATAGTCTGAAACCTTGAGGACATGCCATTTCTGGTTCATGTTGAGGTATTCAAGCTACCTGTAGAGAAGGAGTATTTGGTGCATCTCTCAGACGCTTCAGGATTCAGGCAGGAATCTCACGGAGCTGGGCTGAGTACGCCTTGGACATTTTTGTGGCTTTACCTCACCAAGCCTGGAAGTGGGGAGCCGAGTGGTGGCTTGAGGTGAAACACAGTGAAAAATGTACGTAAGTTGGTTTTGGCTCTGTTTTGGGTTTCCTCTGTTTTGGGGATGCTTCAGGGACTGTCTCCTTCCCTGCGCAGACAGGGGCACGGCTTCTCTTCCCCCTCCCAGTCCCGGGCGGCCAGCAGGAGTTACTAGTTACTGGTGGGGTAACACGGCACTGGGGGGAACTGCTAGGGGAGGAATCTGCCCTTAAAAAGATTTTTAAGGATGGGCTGGACAAACATCCTTCAGAAATTATTTAAATGTTGTTGGCTCTGCCTTGGGGCAAAGGGGTGGGCTGCATGACTTCTCACCCTGTCTTCTGTGGACACCCAAGCACATCCTGCGGCACTTTGCCATAGGAGTGCCTCCACATCCTTGTTCTGACAGGTTTGGAGATAGAGGATTAATTTTATCGCTGGTTTTATCACCTTCCTTGAAGATCTCTGAAGGCCTTACATGCTGAGCTTTAATGAGAGATCTGTGAAACTACAAGCTTGTCTTTGGACATCTCTTTAAAGATGCTCCTACCTATGCATTTCAATTAGATGTGAAGAGGTTTATGGCAGCCATCTTTGCATCTGGTGATTGCAAGTGATAGCATCAGGGATAGCAGAGGTGTAAAATCAGTGTTTGCCGTGTATTCCTCTCTGCAGTGTACAAACAACCTCTTTCACACATCTCCCATTTCCAGGTGTCCCACAAGCCAGTAGATTGCTGCTGCCAAAAGTGGTTTGCAACTCCTCAGTAACTCTCAACTAATTTGCTGATGCCCTCAGAAGTTTAAAAGCCACTGCAGCTGCCTGTTGAACAGCCAGGAGATAGGGTGACTGTTATTTAAATGACATAATGACCATCACAGAAAACCTACAGTGAAGTATATTTAAAGCATGATTTTTGGCTGGAAAACATAGCCCCAAGCCTGAGTCTAAAGAAAACAGGGGAAACACATCTTT
>NW_008824468.1:848397-855908 GCF_000699105.1 Pygoscelis adeliae
CACGTTCATTTGGCTGCCTTCAAGGTGTCCGCCTGATTTTTCTGCCAAGTGTAGTTGTTGTTACAGCTTCCCAGCTGCTACTGTGGCAAATGTTGTTTGTTCAAGCAAAGAGCCTGTGCGTTCCTGGACACAGCTTCCTTTCCTTCTGGTCAGAAAGAAGACTTATGCAGGGGAAAGTAAACGTTGCCAGCTGCACTGCCGACTTGTTTTGCTAGTCAGTATGTAACATTTTGCTTCAGGGCAAAATACCTGGTTGTCTTATTTTCTGCTAGGGAGGAAGCTTCAGAAGTATCTCTTTGCTTGAAAATTAATATTCACTAGGTGGCATTTGCGGGTTTTGCACGGTGCATTTGAGGGGTCACTGGGGTTGGATGCTAAAGAGAAGTTTCACGCAATGAAGCATACCCTGGGTTTGTGACCACAGATGCGCTAATCACCGTATGGGTAACGCAGGCAGCCTCCCGAGGCACGGCGCTCCCAGTGGTCCAAGCCCCATGGCTCCTGCAATATCCCTTCGCCTTCCAGATACTGTGATTGAGGCAAACACTGTGCCAACTGCTGAAAACTTTTCAAGTACCCTGACTTTCCGGACGAGCCGTAAAAAGGAGTCCGGCTGCAATACATTCACCTTGCACCACAAAGCAACAGTCCATATATACATGAGACCACGCAACACACCAGCCAGCTTCCTGCAACTGGGTTTTCACAGGCAACGTATAGTCGGAATACTCTCAGCAAAACCTAGAGAATTGGCTTACGTATCCCCACTGGGGTTCAACCGCTTGATAAAACCTTACAGTAATGAGCCTGTTGCTCTTAAGGGTGTATGGGGTGGAGGAGGGAAGAGATGCTGCTGTATTATCTGTATTACTCCACATCACAGATGCTGACAGAATTGTTGATTTAGAACTCACAGCTCCAAAAAGACTCAGTAATGTAATCTTTTTAAGGTTTTTTTTTCTTCCCTTAGATGTGATGTTTTCAATAGGCCCCTTAGATATGGGCTCTTTGGGGACGTTGTTAAACTTGCTGCTGCTAAACCGCAGTCCCAACCTTCGGTTTGTTCCATACAACTCTTGCGGTCTACTGTCTCTTGGAAGAGCCCATAGCTGCAAGGTCTATTGCTTTACAGGTACTCTAGGAAGATTGAGGGATTAAGTTATACATTACGTAAAACTACCCACTAATCCTCTTAGTGTGCACTACCAGTGAATGGCCTGAAATAGGCTCTCCCTAAAAGAGCCCTAACATTCACTTTCTTGATGACATTTTAGTATTTGAGGTTTGTGTCATGGACTTTGGTGCTGAAATATTCAGTACACCATCTTCTGTCTGCTGCTAGATCCACTTGCACGTGTTAGTAGAGTGCCTACAAAATTACAGTTGGTAAAGCAGATTACGTGTTTAACTAGTAGCAAGACATGTATAAAATAGAATTATATATTTTCTAGAGTGACAGAGTCACTGGGATTTTTTTGTTCTTTTTTGTTTTTGTAAGAAAAAGAAACAGCTATAAAACCATGATTAAAAATGTTACAAGGGATGATTTACATTTTAAAATGATATTTTTAGAAGCAAAAAGTGATTTATAACATAAAAGTGTTTGGAAAGCGTTTGGTTGCTGTGTACTGCCTTCTTTCCCAGTACAGTTTGCTATCTGTTATACAGTCTTGCATAAATGTTTAGATTAGGGGAGAAAAGAAAAATTAAATGTGATGGCTAAGACCTATAAGAGCTGACTCACTGACTTGAGTTATTGCTGTGCAGAAAGTTTGTAAAGCCTTTACATCCAGCGAACATTTAGTGCTACTTCAGCCTTGACAGTTGACCTTTCAATCTGATTGGGTTTAGCCACAACAATTGCAGCATCTGCAGTACAGGCAGTGCAGATGGCTGCTTAGGAACCCAACTTCTCTCATTAGATCTTACTTCATGCGTCTAAAATTCAACCCCTCTTTGCTTGTGTGTGCAAATTCTCTCGTAATACCTGTTGTAGGAGCTGAGCAAGGTACAATCCCCCAGCTCTTTTTTTAAATTTATTTTTAATTTCTCCCATCATTTTGAATATTCCTGGATTTGGACTGGGGGGAGGGAAAACCTCCAAACCCCTTCCTCCCCAGGTACTTAGTCAGTACTGGTTTCTTTTTTTTTTCTCAGTAAGACCTAGTGTAAAAAAGCAACAAAGAAACAAGTTAGACTGTTGTAATTTGGTCAACCACTCGGGTGCTATCCATATCCACCATTTCAACACACTCTATTTCCTCGCGGTTTTCAGGATTCTTCTTCTCTTTCCTCTTCTTCTTGGACGGTGGCAGGAAAGTCAGTATCACAGGTAAAATGGCAAAGCAGTGAAAGAAGGTGACTAATGCTATTAAAAACAAGCACCTGAACAGTGTACGGGTCAGATTTGAAGGCACAGCTGCAAGAGGAATCAGACCAACAATATAGCAGAGGTAGCTCTGCAAAATAGCTACCCCATGCACTTCCAGGGCATTTTTCACCCATTTAGTTCTTGTGAACTCTTTGCCCAGGACAAAGGTTGATAACAGTGGAGCACAGTTGTCAATTGTATAATTAATTCCGTAAATTAAGCACAACACAGAAATACAATCTAGTTCCACTTTCCACAAGGTCATAAAACCTATAACTCCAAACTCAACCGAGGCAACAGTTAGAGTGAGCCAGACATTGATCAGGGAGTCTGCCACCAGGAATGCAGAGAAGAAGAGCAGAAATAAAGCACTAATGCAGGAGTTTTGTAAGGGGGCTCCCACTGAAGAGGCATAACGATCCATGTACACAAACGATGGATTGAAAACGATGAATTTCACCTTGGAGGTGAGAGAGAGCTTCCTCAGGGTCTCCAGGAGGTCATAAAGTTCTTCTCTCTTGGTTTCCATTGTCTTGGCCACCAAGAACATCCTGGAGGCCACAACATCGACTTCGTTGTTGTATTTCTTGGAAAAGATGATATCCTCTGAAAAATGGGCAAACTGAGGGGCCTTCAGGAAGGAGTTCCTCAACATATCAGTGAAGTTCTTCTTGGGCAATCCAGTAGATATGTTGAGTTTCCTAAGGTAATTTAAGTAGCTTTCAAACCAAGATATCCTCACAAAGCCCTTGGTATACTCCAGCACGTCCTCCTGGACACTGGTGTTCCAGTACTCGATTGACTCGTAGATGTAGAACCCAATCACCGGGCTGTAGTTACTGAAATACTTCTGCTGGGCAGTCGTATACTCAATGGTCCGTGTCGCGGTCGCTACGATGTTGCTCAGGTCTGACCCTTCACTGACCTGCAGGTAGCCCATTAAGGCAAAGGAAATATAAACAAGGTAAAAGAGAACTACAAAAGGCTTGACGTAAGTGTTTGTTATCCAGTCACAATAATAGCGTTTAAGGAACCACACCAAAAGATGACTCTCGTAAGTGTTCGTTTCCTCTGAATCCGCTGTGTCCTCGCTGAATTTGGCTGTCAGAAGAAACCTATACCATGCAGGCTTCTCTTGCAATACCTCTGGCTTTGGTACCTTTCTGCAGAAGATACTATGCTGGTAGTTGTTTTCTATGTAGCCAGTAAACACCAGGCTGGAACCATAAAAGGAGAGTACATAGAGGTAGTTGAAGAAAATTGCAATACAGGAATTGCAGCAGAAAATCCTGGCTGCTTCAATGTTAGTGAAGGGACTGGCACCTATTCCAAAAGTGACCAGGTACATGGCAGTGGTGAGAGAAAACGAGAGCATGGAGTCTGCAAATACGGCTGCAGTCCTCTCTTTAACGTGTTGGTCTTCTCTAGTTTTTCTCCAGGAGGACAACATTTCAAAAGTCCCATATAACCCATGACCTACAATAGAGAACAAAGCGAGTGTTTAAAGTACTCGAATCAACATGCGGAAAAATGTAACGTGGACATGCTAAAAGACTCAAAGGAGACACAGCTTGCCGGTATCAATGCTTGAGGTAAATGTCCTGCAGAAGAGAGAAATTATTATGGTGGTCTAAGCCACGGGAGCGCATTCACTACCTGACTTAGCAAACCTTACTGCCAGAGCTTGAGGAGAGTTCTGCATCGGTGGCGCAGGGTTGATGGGTTAAAGAAAAAGGATTTTTTTCTGGTTGGCTGTTTCGTTTCATTATTTTGGAGTGCCTGTGATGGAAGATGCTTTGAAATTAGTTTTTCCTGGTGATGGGATCTGACCTGCGGTGAAAACAAAGAAATACGACCTTGAAGTGCCTATGCTGGAAGCAGAGCGTTGGTTGGCTGCTTTGTAGGACATCTGTAAAAAAATGAAACCTTCATATAAGCTGAACATTGTCAAGTAAATCAGTCACTGATTTCTCCACTTCCCATACAAATTTTCCATCAGGAAAAAGAAATCCTAGAAACGGAACAAACACAAAAAGCACAAATAAATTCGAGAGATGCAGAATGGTAGAATTGATATGGAACTGCTTAAGGCATTGGTCTTCTTACTTTAATATATCTAAGGGCTTGTAAACCCAAATACAGCTCTATTTTTCTTGGCAGTTCCTACATTTTGTAATGTATTTAATTAACTCTTAAAATGGATATAGCATTCATGAAAGGAGATGCAGACATAAAATCCTGTGTTTAACCCCAATTGCAGGTAAATCGGGAAAAGTGCATGGTTTTATCTTAATCCCTGGTTGTCATCTTCCTCTTATGGTTTCTTTTTTGTGACCGATAACCAAGGCGCATTTGGAGGACACAGACCTCTGCTCTCTCATAGTGGACCCGAGCTGGGAACGCAGCCATCAGCCAGCTATCAGATGAGAGTGGCTGAGATAAAAGTAGGTTGGTGTTTTACACAAAGATGAACGTAAAAATACAGTCTTTGTATCACACCTAAAATGTAAGACTTTAATATTTTCTCATAATAATTTGTATCATGTTCATCTTTACTTAATATATCCTTTCCATCTAATCCCACCCTCTTTGCTGCCTTTTGAGTACTCCTCCTCCTTATTCTTTTGCTGTTTTTGCTGTCCCCTGTCTACCTCTCTGGTCTGCTCTTGTATTATCTCTAGAAATTCCCAAAAGCCAGTCCACAGTGTTTTGCTCTTACCCATTCCCTGATAACATTAGATAAAACAATCAGTGCTGAATTAGTTACCGATGACACTGTAGTGCAATCACTGGATTTTTGATGCTTATACTCCAGTCAGGCAGGTCAAGGTAATTCAGAGATCTTTGTGAGAATTTCAGGCTGGCTACAAAGAACCAAAATTGCTGTAGCGGCTCTGTTCTCTCCACCTGTAGATGATTTTCACTTTTGCCACAAGGGCTATGAATATTGGTCAAGAAACCCTCAAACAAATGAGGTATTCTGAAGAACCAGAAAACCAGAAAATATAGTAGCGGGGGTTGGAACTAGGTGATCTTTAAGGTCCCTTCCAACCCAAACCATTCTATGATTCTATGATTCGATGATCATGTTTATTCTTAAATGCCTCATGTAGGCTAAATATTTAATTAACTTGACAAAATAACCCTTTTGTGGTCAGTACCTTTTACTGTAGGGGCAGCTGAAGTTGATTCTCTCCACCCTTCCTGCAAGGAATATCCTACCTACGTTTTAACAGATGGCAGAGCTGATCACTCTGTTAATGCTGAAAAGAATAGGTATGGGCTATTTTACAAAGAATTCAAAATACAGAGCTCATAAGATGAGATAATAGGACAGCTGCTGTATCTCCTTATCACGGTCACCTGGTATTTAGAGTAACAAAGTCCGTGCTCTCACGTATATCAGGTATCTTACCTACATGGTTATTTGGAGTCACGGCATGGACCACGGCTGTCCAATTTGTAGCAATATTACGCTCCTGGTTTTGGTATGGCATTTGGCATTCATCTTAATTTTCCCAAACAATGTTTTACAGCTGCTTTCAGAGGCCAGGTCAAGACTGCCAATTTGATAACTAGCACTGTGCCCCCTCTTAAAGCTAATGGGGAATACTGGAACTCCCCAGACGTAAAATCAAGCAAAAAGCACAACCAGCGACTGGCACCCCGTTGCTAATTATGCTTCAAATAGTTATGTTCTAGGCTCAGTAGGTAAAGCTATTAAGCTTGCTTTCAGTGTGTTCTTTGTAAAGACAGACTGACCTTTATTTAAATGTAACTGATCACTTGCCAGAGGAGGGAGTGAGAGGTTTAATCCATTTATGGCTCCCATAAGTCCTGCAGACAGGCTCGTCTGAGAATTTCACATGGCATCATATGCATTAGCTTCCAGTGAGCAAAACAGTATAAAATGAGGTCATTGAATATTACAAATTACTTCCATTGTGAGCTTTAGCTATAGTATGTTTTTGTAAAAAAACATTTCAGCGTTAATAGGCTCTTGCCTAAAAATACGCAAATAGCTGCATTAATTTAGAAAGCCTTTGACTTTGCAATGAATAAAAGAATTTAGAGCTAATTAAATATGATGCTGAGCATGACTTTTTAACAGGTGTAAGATTTTGGATAATGTCTGATAATATGACTCCCGATACCACGTATTTTCTTTAAGTAGGAAACATAAAAACACAATTTGCTCTTACATAACCTTCGAGACTACCCGAAAATGGAATCTGATTTAGAGAACTGCTCAAGTAAATGCACGAAGAGGCGTCACCGCATGTGCTCCACAGAGCCAACAGAAAAACATTTAGATACTCTTCTATTTTAGGATAGGTTCCTTTTGTTGTTTGCTACACAATCTGCGCACTAGGAATTGGTATTTTCCTTCAACTGAATAATTTGTTATTCCTCTTTCCATTTGTATAATAGCTACAAAATTCTCAGTTACCTTTAGGAAAACAAGCCTAAATGACAAACTTGCATACTTTTTGCATCAGTGGCATTACTGACCTGATCCAGTATCCTCTGAGAAAAAGATTAAGCCCAAACTCGTGCACAAATTAGGCAAGGCAGTCCAAAGATTAGCCTTATTTAGCTAGAATGGGATTCACCTAACCTAATTTACTCCTCTAAATACTGACCGCAAGCACAAGTTGGGGTGACAATCTCCAATGTTGTCTTAACTCGCTGATGCTTGTGTAAGTCTAACCCACAGAGATTAGGGCAGATAGCTCCATGGAAGCATTTTGTGAGAATTTCTTTCACTATTCTGTCATTTCAGAGTTTCCATTTTTTGCATCCCTAACTGATTTGCACTGATCACCTCTATTTCTCTTGCTGGTGCTGTGTCTTCCCTATATAATATTAATGAGAAGAAGGCAAATTTGTCCTTGCAGATAAATTCTGTAATTGCTTTAACCGATTCTCCCTTTTTACTAGAGATTGAGCAACAAATCTGTAATGATTTAAAGCAATTTGTTCGTTATTCACAGTCCTTCAGTAAATAATAAATATGAACTCAAACAGCTAATGGGCTACTGGAGATCCTTTCCTGTTGACATTTGCTATTATAATTCACTGGTTGTGCCCTACAGTCAGGCTGTACAACCATGAATTAAGAAGAAGGAATATAGGGAAA
>NW_008824468.1:855936-869485 GCF_000699105.1 Pygoscelis adeliae
AAGAGGTTCTGAATGGGCAAAGGAAAATTTTAGGAGAGTAGGAGAAAGGTATTGGAGAAAATGTAGACCAAAATATTTTTTTCCTTATTCTCTTTTTCTACTACTTTGCATTGTAGGAGATACTCGTACCACATGTCTTGGATGACTGAGGACAGAAATTCTGGCTTTTGTAGCCAAAGAAAATGAAGAAGATGATAGTCACTGTTATTTCTGAGGAGCTTTAATTTTTTACGGGCTGAGGTGGGCTATCTTTAATTTTAGAAGCTAATAAAAATACCAGCAATAAAACCAATAAATTATGCCTAGCTTAAATACAGAGCTTTTATGAGTAGCCTGAAAAATGCTACAAAAAGTTTGATTTGCCTCCTTCAGGATCAAGTCTTGCAATTACACGTGCTCTGCAAAATCAACGCAGAGCATGCATGAGAGAAAAAAAGCACTTGTAGGAAGCTGTGAAAACTAAGGCAAAATTTTCTGTTGCTTAAAATTATAAATTATTTCCCTCATTTTAAACACTACTTATGTGCAGGCACTTAAAACTGTTCCTTTTAGCACCATTTTAAAATCTCAAAAAAGAAATGCATCCTTTCCCCTGCTAAGTGGTTGTTCAAGCAAGAGGCCTTTACGAATGGGCATCAACAGCTTAGGCTTAAAGTTGGCTCCGCTCCTGCCTGGCAAATGGCAGGACTGAAGCAGAGAGGGGTGAAGAGATTTAAAGCAGCCCCAGAGCCTGTGGGAGGGCAGCGAAGTGACCTCCTGGTCATCGGAGTCACAGACCATTTCCTTGGTTTAATTGCCTCCCTAAAACAAAGGCTGCTGTCTGATTTTATTGTTTAAAGATTAAGGGATATGTTCAATTTTGCACTAAAATCATGTGAGGTTTCGATCTTATCGTGGTAAGATGAGGTTTGGGTATTCAAATAGACTTCTTCTGTAAGAGAAAGTAAGGGGAATGACTGAGAACAAGGTTTTGGTTCTTCTTGCAGTTTTACCCACCCATGAAAGTAGAGAATAACAGTACACTGTGGCTGTCATTTTTTTGTTCTGTTTTGAAGGTTGTGTGTGTTTGATACTTGAGTACAATCTCTCTGAATAAAGTCTCACTTACAGGTTGTGAAGTTCCAGCCTTCTGTGTGGAAGGTCGCATTTCAGGGGTAATTAATGTTATTCATCCTATTTTAATGCAGTGGCACACAAAACGCTAGTAATGATTGATCTCCACCTCAGTGAGGCTGAATGCTACACCAGTATGTATGTTGCCCATTAATTGCCAGAATTAAGACTAAGAAAGCACCAAACTGTCTTCCTAAGGGGGCAGACTCCTCTAGCAGCAAAGCTTGGTTAAGAGGTGTTTCCCCCTTCTCGGGCACTGCTTCCCCTCCCCTATCGAAGTTTGCTGCTCCCTCATTGCCACTAATTCACCTGTTTCTAGTCTAAATTGGACTAAAGGAATGGTCAGGATTAGAAACATCAGCAACCTTTTTTTTTTGAGCGTTACTTTTTAATCTGAAATTTTTTCCTGACACTGATGGCACAAAAGACTGGCTGGAATTGGGAATGAGTCATGGTAGGAGGTATGGGAGCCTTGTAAACCGGGTAGGCAAAACCTGAAGTGGAAGCATGCTCTGACGGAGTTACTGAGGTTAAGTCTGGATTTTGATTTAAGGTCTTTGCTTGTGTTGTAATGGCTGTATCCTTGTAACACTATCCGTTCAGCTGGACGAATGCTGTCTCACTTAGGTTGATTTAAGCCTGAAATCATCCCGCTGAATAGGAGCACTTGTCTGCAAGAGGAATTTAGTGTGCTGTGAAAAAGTGTGTGAATTTACAGAGAACTAGCTATGTTGCACCAGCTTTCTTTGTGGAAATCTGTGAAGGACAGCTTGATTCACATTCAAAGTGGAGTGAAATATCATCCGCAGAGACAAACACCAGTTGAATTAACATGAAATAGCTAGGATGCTATAAATTCATATCCCAGCTTGCTGCCAACGCAGGCAAGGTCTCAAGAACTACACTTGTGCAAAATTAGTACATGGGAGATCAGAATCACACCGCAGGAATTGCCCTTTCCAAAATGATATAACATTTCATTTTGGAAAATGACATATGTAATATGTCATTTGTAATAACATATGATATAATGAAGGTGCAATGAATTTTCCTAGCTGACAGTATTAAAAATAACAATGTACACTGCTCAACTCTGGGATTGCTTTCCACAGTAATGTCAACAAAGAGGCTGAGATAATTTCCCCCTGCTGACTTATTTTTTCCAGCTAGATCAGTGAGCTCATCAGCTCCCATCTTCTGAAAAGCCAAATGAAACTGCTAATCCGGACTCCCTTTGTCACACGAGTTGCAATCAACCAGTCGTTGACTAAATACGCGACCTGCCTCATGCAGCCTGTCCCAGCAGGCACGATTTTAACTTGGAACATATAGCAGGTTCAAAGTGCTACTGAATATGCAGGCAGAGCATGAGAATTTGCATCCAGTTGAAGCATATGGTTTCATACCCTGTTCTCACTAAAATAATAAAATACTACAGCTAACTGAGATCCTTCAGCATGCAGACAGAATTAGCACCAAGCCTAACTTCTATGACAGTTTTCACTGAGTTTATAGCAATTTAGAGGCACAGTGAGCCGAACAGTTAAATCATTGTTAGCATGCTGTTGCAACAAACTGTGGGATACTCTAACCAATGTCCACCTTTGTGGTCCATAAACGGCGCTGCAACACTACAGTTTTGCTGCGCGAATGTCAGACCTCAAAGAGGGTGCGTATCGTCAGACATCCCACCGCGTGCAGACTCGCCCGTCCCAAACATTTCTGCTGAGCAAAGAAAACGCACTGCAAATCCTACTTGCTTTTCCTACACTTGCCTGAGTATTTCTGGGAACCCAGTTCACAGTGTAGAGTAAAATCCTATAGGATACTAACAGCCTATAAGGTACTCATCTGATCAGCTGTGTTTCCAGGCAGCAGTGTTCGTCTCAGGAGAATTGTGGCAAGGGGACTGAGGGCTGTAGACAGTTGAGTAGTCTTAAATGCATCCTCATTTGCAAAGTGAGTGAAGTCCCAGCCACCCAAGCACAGCCTGACTTCATTTCATATCTCCAAGCACAGGTTCAAAGGGCAAGTAAGCCTGAACGCTACGTGCAGGTGTGGTACCTGGATGAAGAAGAACACATGAAGAGCGATATGGGATGGGATGTACATATTGTAGCTGTACATAAGCGTAGGCTGCACATACTGCAACGCTTTCTTTACCTCCTGTCACACAGACCCTACATGTCTGTATTATAACTGAATTACAGGTATGACAACATACCTCAAAAATATGATGACAATGCTGTTGGGTAGGTTCAGTATTTGCAATTTTTGTTCTAAAGACTACTAAATTTTACACATATATCACTAAGGTGTACTATGCCTGCAGATGTTAACATCCGACTTGGGATCTTCCCAGAGAAGAAACATACTGAAATTAGATACGTCAGTCTGTTAGGCATCTAGGCATGATACCAGCAGATCAATCTCTGGGATTGCTTTACATTTGAGTATTAGCCATTCACCCTCAATTGTCAGGTTGATCTCTCCAACCGTGCTTACAACAGCACCGGCCATCCCAGTCAGAAAGCCCCAGGCATGCCCATGTATTCCTCAACTTACTACCAGGATCAAAAACACGAGCATCTTGGCGGATTCACACCAGATAAAAATCTGCCTCCGTCTCCAGAGAGAGAGTTGTGTTTTGTGCTGTATCTACTTGGCAACAAAATAAGAGAAACCGAAATGTTTAATAATACGCTCCCAGTATCTGCTGTGTTTCACAGCTGTGGGCGGCTGTGCCCACAGAAGTGCACTGCTGAAGAGAAAGTGTCCCCGTACAACACACTGTATTGGTTGGTGCATGCAGAGAAGAAATCTTCAACTGGTGCTCAGCGCTTCATGCTATGAGACCACAATGTTATTTTTAGTCGTAGATCCTGCAGAAAGACTCTCTGGGCCATTAAGCCTGCGCTAATGCACAGGCAGGAAAACAGGGTGCGTCTGGAAATCCAGCACAAGGTTTATGCCTCATTTAGGTCTCGTGTTGCGCTGCCAAGCACAGCTTAAAAGGGGGCTAGGTTCCTCGTAAGACTCACGTGGATCTGCTGCACCGGAGTCATTTTGATCCCAGTCTTCTCGTAATGGATGTCTGCCATAATATCCTACATTTTCTACATTTCTAAACTTAACTTTTGGAAATGCAGCATAGGATTAGCTCTCTGTTATCCTGTGAAACAGTGTGTTTTGGTCAGGCATAGCCCTTTCTGAGTTATACTAAAAAGTACGTATTTGCACAAAGAATGCACTGACAAAAAGAAATCACCCTCATGCTCTCGGTCTCATGCTAAATGGTTGGGACACAGTCAGCGATGCTTGGGGGACATGACGCATCCCAATTATAAACTCCCTAGTACTACTTTTTATTGTGGCAAACAAGCAACAATGAGCCGATGTTTTAGAAAATGGTACAAATCACAAGCTAATTTTAAGAGCGTGATCTACATATTACTAGTGAAATGAAAATCAGTCTACATATAAATCCTTAGCTCTGAAGAAATACATACACATAGACAAGACACATGTAGACATTCGTCATTTTTCTACCTATATAAGGGGAAAAGAAACAAAGAGAAGAAGTATTTTAAATAAGTAGAATTACACAATGCCTCAGTATTCATAGTCCTAGTCTTCACTACGATCCCTAATCAGCGATGGCAGTAACGTGGTTCGCCACTTTTTATTTTTGGAGTATGCGTATTTTAAAACTATTCATTATAAAAAGACATCTTCTCACTTAATATTGCATTTTCAAGTTATTTTTTTTAAACCATACCAAATTCAATTCAAATTAATAGCCTCTTATTATAATGATTACATGGGTAATTCAGCACGTATGTGGTTAATCTTGAATAGTCCCATTGATTTCAATAGAGTAAAAATTACCTATTTAGGCTTTGGGAAAATGCTGGGTTTTTTGCTTGGATCGCCCTTTTTGAGTATTGAACCAATGTAATATTTGAGATTTTGTTGTTATAGTGATAGCAAGAACGTCAGATAAGCACATTTTAAAAACAGAAATACATTTGAGAGAAAATTTGAGTGGCTTTTTTATTTTGAGAAAGACAGATAAGCAAAGCAAGTTATAGTTCAAAATCTACTTTTACGTATAAAGTGAATATTTAATTCCACTTAAGAGTTGGTAAAGGCTTGTTTTGGCGTTTAAATAGCAGGCTGTCAACTCTGTTTAAATGTGTGACTTGCTTTCCTCTGTTTTCACGAAAGACCTGGCAAAAGTTAAAAGTCATATTTCGTTCAGCACAACAGAAGGAGCTGAGCGTTAGCGAAATCTGGTTTTAGCTGCTGGAATATTTACGTCTGCACGGCGCACTCATCTACCAACTACCCAGACCTTGTGCAGATCCGAACTGAAAGCATTTGAGCCAAACCTGCGCCGTACATGCAAGCCTGCGGTTCTCGGGCTAACAGCAGGGGAGCATCTAACTCCTGCTGGCCTTCAAAGGGTCTCCCTGGCTCGGGAGTCCCCCGCTCCTCCCAGTAATGCCTCTTCGCTCTCTTTAACTCGGAAACATCAGAAAATCCCCCAGGAAGCACCCTGCCTAAGCTGTTATTTGAAGAGACAGGGAGAAAGGCTTAGTTTTTCCTCACGGAGGATGACAAGAGGAGGAGGGCACAGGGCTGCAGCTGCCCACCACCGCTGCTGGCACAGGGTACGGACTCCGGGGTGCACGGGGGGAGCCATGACCACCCACCGCACCAGGGGAGCCGCACAGGACGGGAGAGTCCGATGCCAGGGTAGTAAAGGAATGACAGATGTGGCTGGCAAGATGAATTTCCCCCATGATGCATGTACCGCAGGCCTCACTAGCCAAGGAGGTGGTTAGATGTAGAGTTAATATGTTAAGTACCACCAGCCTCGTCTCGCATATAATGTGCTTAGATTCGTATCAGCAGACAAAATTGCAAACTGATTTTCCCCACAAAGTGAGTTTTTGACAGATTTTATGCATGCTGTGTAAAAAAATTACTTAAAGGTAAATGAAAGCTACCTGCAATCACCTGTGAAAGGTTAATGTTTGCCAGTTAGAGAACAGCCAAGTGACATACAGTATGTGACAGCTCCTGAAGACAGAGTAAGACACAGTGAGTATATCTGGGGCAAAATCATGTTTGAAATCTCTTTTAAATTTCTAAGCCCACAAGCCAAAATATCATTTGCTTCCAGGAGTGTTGTCCTTGTGGAATATGGGCCAGTGGAATATGGATCGGTTTACCACACTTAAAATTCCCCTTTTCCAGTGAGAAAGCTGCAACCAAAACATCTGAGGCATACCCTTAAATTCTCCTGTTTAAGCGATGTTTGTCATTACTCTTACTTGTAATATATGGATCAGCCACATGTGAAACACAATGTTCAAAATGTTGCAAAGCTTCAGTTAAAGCACATATGACCTACTATTTTTACTGATTTAAAAAAAAAAAGAAAAAAAGAAAAAAAATTACAAGTTTGGAACTCAGCTTGGGCTTTCCACCAAGCACCCAGACTTAACTTATTCCAATTTAACTTAATCCATCCCCGCAAGTGTCCTCTGCCAGAACGCAGAGGTCTCACGACCTGAAAATGGCAGGCCCCCTCCCTGCCACACATGGCTCTCGGCTATTGCCTATTTTGGGGGATGTCATTTACTACAAGCCCAAAACGTGCGCCATCTCTCTCACAGAAAGACCTAAAATGAAAAGTCACCTCAGTTCTTGCTGACCTTTCCCAGGTCTTCATTGGCCATCTGAGTCCAGTATGCAAAGTATACCACAAGCATATATATGTATTTCCTACATGTATATAAAGAGATAGCAAAAGGTTTCTTTTCTCTAACCTTTGAACTTCCAATATATGTGGAAGTTTCTCTTGAGGGACTTCACTACTTGAAGAAAACTAGGATGTCAGAGCCAAACTCCCAGTACCTTTCACTGTTTGGGAGTTCTCTGACAAGGCCCTCCATTAAACCATCGCACGCACTGACTTTCTGCAGTTAGAAGAATGCAGACAGTAAAAGTATAACATCTTTCTGCTACTCTTTGCATAAATGAATGCTCACTAAATGTACTGCATCACCTGTAACACACTTTTCATATGAAACAAGTGTATATTGGAGCACCACCGGTCAAGAGGAAATGCTTGATCTTACTCAATGATTGTACAGCACTTGGTTTCAATATTAAACTGTTCTCTGGACTGACTTCCTACAGATACAGCTCCTCTTTTCCAAAAAGCATTATATTTACTGAGTCATCGACACTCTTCTGGAGCCAAGAAGCATGTATGCATGCAAGGATTTCACTGGGGTTTGTGGTGGTGAGGGGGGAACATGGACACGTTGGCTGCATCACCATCACACATGGCTGGCTGCAAGCTGTACTTCCCGCTTTTGCGCTGCACAGGAAAGGGCTGGTACAAGTGTCTAAAATACTCTGCCACCATTTGTATTTTAAGCCTATTTCCTTCCCATGCATTAGTGGCTTCTTAGTGTTTGGGTTCCTCAAGGGGGCTCGGGGCATCATCCTCCAGGAGGAGAACTGGAGAGAGGGAGACCAGCAGGTGGAGGAGGTGGTTAATCACCTTGCCTTTGGGTGGAAAACAGACTTTGGTGAAAGGACTCATTAGTACCTCGAGTGAGGAGGGGTGGCCTGGGGGCCTACTTCTGCTCTTCCCTGCGAGGAACAGAAATGCTGGGTGATGCTTGAGGGACTGCAAAAGATGCATGGCTGCTTAGAGAGCTCAGGAAGAGATTGAGGGACTGAGGAGAGAAAAAAGAGAGGAAAAAGGAATGACAAGGAAAGTGACATGCCTGGGATTCCGCTCAGGGTTGATAAAACCAGATAACTGTATTTATTTATTAGAAGAGGAATGAAAGGAATAAAACACAAAATGTTTTAGGACTATAACTGAGCTGTGCAGGGTTGAACTGGGAAAGCTGAGCAGGTGGAGTGACAAAAACCAAGTGTACTTCCAGGGCACTCTTGAAGTCCTTTGGCAGTACGAAAAAAGCAAAGGATGAATGGTGGAAATCACTGGGAAATCTGAAGCAGCTGAGATACAACTGCAGGGTATGGTGGGGACCTGTTTGGGAGTCAAGGAAGTTATTGAAGAATATAGGGAAAGGGGTAGGAGCAATGGGCCCAGCTGTGGCTGAGGAGAGGGGAGGATGGGAGAGAAGAGAAATTAAAAAAACCCCACCCAAAATGGCAGAGGGGACACATTGGCAGGAGTGGGGAAAACAGGAGAAAAGATGAAGGAAACTTAGGGAGACCAAAAGATGCTGAGAGCTGCGCAGGCATCAGGAAAGAGATGCCGTGGCCTGGAGCAGGGAGATGGGCGAGACCTGCTGGAGGAGGCTGCTGGAGATTGCAAACGAGATGGATGAGATGGGAGAAAGGGGCAGGGGGGCAGCAAGCTGAGGCAGCCAGCTGAGGGAGGGCGTGCTTCTTCCCAGCACGAAGAGATGGCAGAGGGGCAGCCTGACAGGGAGAGTGAGAAAGCTTAACTCAGGGAATAAAAACAAGAGAGACTCAGTAAGCTTCACATTTTTATTAACTGACAACAGGAAAATCGGTGGAAAAGTACTATGCGAAGTCAAACATTTGTGTGTGTGTGTTACCTTTGTGTGTGGACTGAAGGGCACCAGGGAGACCTGCGCAGGGGCTGGTTCTCTCTCTTTGAAACTCTCCATATGTAACCAATGTTGACACTTCAGTTTTACTGAATATAGCAAACACTTGGGTGCTTGATAGGGAGGATAATGAATACTTTTAGGGTGTACAAATTTGGCGTATGTTGCAGTTCCCTACCAGCATGTTCTTCCAGAAAACTGAAGAAGGAGCCCGGCCGGGCGCCTTATTGGCACCGAGGCACAGCTCAGCGAGCCACATGTGCTGGCCCGAGCACCCTCATCCCCTCAGGGTTTTCGTGTTACTTGTTAGCTGCCCTGCTTGGTTTAGCTACCTGTTGCCTTCATGGTCCCTAACCTTCAGCAATCCTCTCACTTGCCCTCCTGTGCTTTTCACTCCCATCATCAAACACGCTGACCTCCCCTCTTTTTCTGTTTCCTAACGTTTTCCTTCCGACCTTTTTTCCCAACTGTCTCTGAGCTCAGAGCCCATCTTTGCTTCTCCAACTTTTTGCATCCATAAAGCCCCTGTACAGATATCTCAGCTCACTCCTCCACCAGCATGGCTCTCCCCCAGGCAAGCCACATGGGAGGTGTGCGTCCAACAAATTTGTGTTTCTGAGAAGTGATCGGCACTTCTCTGCATGTGTGAGGTGCTCCTACGAGCCCTGGTACCTCCGGGTACCTCCCAAAGCATTCTGCACCTCTCCTGCTCCTGTGCCCCCTCCTGCCAGACGCAGCCCTGTGCACTCTCCTTCTCCCCCTGACTTCCCCCCCACCCATGACTGAACCTCAGGACGACCCTGCCTGGGTCCTGCCCGACACTTCAACCTACTCCTTTCCAGTCGTCCCTCCCTGGACCTGCTCTGTTGACCATTTTCCCCTTCTCTCTTCCCAGAAAGGCTGTACTGACAGGGTGGGACGTGATGGGAGGATGGAGGAGGGCGGTCAGAAGAGGCATTTGCATTCGTCCCTGTTTTGCTGAGTTTCACGCAAGGCTGGCTATCGTTTCCGTTTGCAGCAAGCTGCAAGCTCAAGCCGCTCTTGTAACTGCTAACTGGTTTTCCCCTGCCAGCATCAGAGGCTAAATATAAGCCCACGGAGCCGGCCCTGCGTCCCTGCCCGTATCTGGCAGCGCCTGGCATTCCACCGCGATTTCACAGAGCCGATGCTTTTCACGAACTTGGCAGCTGAAGGGAGCCGCCTCTCCCCGAATAAGCTGTAGGAGTTTCTAGAGGAATAGGAAACAGATTGCTAGTTTTCTCTTCAGTGCAAAGGGCAATATTGCAATTTTCTTTTGAGTCCCTAAGTTAAAAGCTGTGTTCCACCTCTGGGAAGTAAAAAAAGTCACGCCAAAAACTTGTTCAGCCAGTGCTGCTTGTTGTCCAATGGTTTGTTTGGTAACACTGTGGGTTTTTTGAGGAAACTGATATTTTTAAAGGATTGGCAGTTATTAAACAGCATTTCATGCGTAAGGGAAACTTATGATGAATACGTTAGCATCTGTGCCAGACCAAACATCTGTAGTTTTTAATGGAACAGGCAATAGGAAATAAGAATTTTAATTCTGCTTTTCAGCTGACACTATAAATCAGCTATTTTAAATTCAACCAAATTGAAGAATTTATTTTTTTAGTTCTTAGGGTCAAAAATGAATAGCCTTAGTTTGGCAAAGTATTCCACACAAACTAGGCATGTGAGTAATCTTGTCCTTAAATTACTTGTTTACACACTGATAAATGTGGATGATAGTTTTAAAAAACCACGGAGGCATATGCTAATTCAAAATATGCCCAGGCGAATGGTGGGAGCCTGCCAAGTTTCACACGTTTTAGGCTTCACTTTCACATTAGAAGTACCTGTATAAATCCAGAGCTGAAGAAGAAAAGTTCCCAGTTTGACTTGACAAGACATCCCTAGAGAAGAGAGCGGCTGCAGCCAGCCTGCCCTCCTCTGCTAGCTCGCCCCCAGCGCAGCCCCTCCGTGGGGGCTCGGGTCAGCCCCAGGCACTGCCTCCTGCCTTGCTCTCACAGCTGGACCGCCGGTGACCAAAGGGGGACCCCTGCTCTTTCGGTACCTGCTGGGGAAGGAGGTCTCTGGCAACACCTCTCCTGGCTTCAATTTTTGCCATTCAGTTAGCAACCAGTGAGGGCTAAAAAGAAACCTGCCACAACATAAAAATCGTCACGGTATTGACATACTCAGGCTATGTACAGTCATCAATGACTCAGTTATTCTGACTTAATGAGTTACCTTTCGTGAGCTGGGTTACAGTAACCTGCCTTAATTAAAGAGTAAAATAAATTAGAATAAACTACCATGAAGGTGATTAAAACCAAAGCATGAAGTGTTTAAACCAGTATGTCATATTTAACAGGGGGGTTAGGCAAAAGATGTTCCTGCCTACACTTACACAGTCTGAGCTTAAGAGTGTAACTTGGTAAGCCACAGTAATTTAATAACTTAAAATTGTCCTATTGATGCAAAAGCTAAGGATTCAACACCTACAGAGGCTGGTACCCTTCACTATAGCTTGTTTGTTCTTGGAAATGGCTGATGCTGAAGGGACGTTACAGAAAACAGGATGAATGAAATCTAGTATTAAAGAACACACTGAACAGAGTATTTTGCAGACATACCGCCTGAATTATTAGAATGGGCTCGTGACTGGACAAAGTATTTAAACTACTCAGAAAGTAATTCCTGAAAATATGAAAAAAAAGCAGAAAATTGCAAAACATTGCTGACCGACTTTAGTTAATGCATCTTGGAATTGCAGTGATAGTATCAAGATGAACTTAATGAACAGGACAAATGGTGTGAGATAAACAAGCTATAATTCAGCAAGGACAATGGTAACCTTCTACGTGTTGGTTGGAATAACTGATTGTGCAAACAGAGTAGAAAGTGACATGAAGATCTGTGAATTACCATGTGCCACCAACCAAATGCCAACCATTTCATACTGCTGAGAAAAAAATGAATGTCATACGGGGATGTATGAACAGGAGTGCCATATGCAAGATGTGTGAAATCATCCTCCTACTCTACTCGTTGCTGAAAGCCTCAGCCTGAATCCTGTACCTGGATTTAGGCACCACACTCCACGGAAGATGTGGAGCGGCCAAAAGCAGGAAGATTGCTGGAATTCTGGTAAGCATAGTCTGAGGAAACCTGGGATGAAAGGGAGGAGCACTGGGCAAGTGACAGTGGTCCCAAACATGCAAAGAAAGAGAAAAGAAATTGTTTTCCGGATGCAGCGGATAAATAAGGAGGAGAGATGAGTTACAAAAGGGGAATTCAGGTTAGACATGATGCAAATGCTGTAGCGGTAGTGCAGTGAAACACAGGGGGAAGCAGCCCAAGGAGGAGACAAAGTGCAGGGCGAGAAGCATCTGTTAGGAAAGACGTAATCTTGTCCTGTGGCAGAGGGCGGATGATGTCTGCAGAGGGTCCCCCCCCAGAGCTCTGCGATGCTGGTGAAAAGTTAAAAATCCTCAGCTGCTATAAACCGGGGAAACTTCATTAATGATTTATACTAGTAAAGGGGCCTTGCCTGAAATGTGTCCAGTGCAATCATTTTTTCTATCTAATTTTTGCTTTTAGCCATGAGATTATGAGTAATAGCTACGGGGCTACACTGTTAGCCAGAAATCCTTTAGCTTTCTAAAGGTCAGTTAATCTATGATCTAATCTGACGGTCACTGAAATTAAGTGGAAGTAGTTCAGCGGGCTATAATGGAGGGTGGTTTGTGTCTCTAGCCTTCAGTTACCTTGAGTTGAAACACCCTTTATAAGCAAAACAACATATAGGCATGAGATAAATTTTGAAACGCATGTTGAATCTTTCTGTTGTACCGCAGGGAAAAAAAGGAAACCCTGCCTTTCTAGCTATCTACTGGCTTAAAACAATTCTCATTAAAAACTCCAGAATACCTTTAGTGCCTTCTGTTCACCTGTTGATATTCCTGTCCCTCAGGAGATTTTATGCAGCTGGGGAAGCAGGCAAGATTCACACGAACTTGGCTGCTCTGTCTTGACTTGTTCACAGTGAGAGCTGAGCTGCATATTTGAAACTTATTCCTTTTAAGAGTGGAACACTTCAACTAAGCAACACCAAAAAAAAAAAACCAGGAGAAAAAAAAGGAAAAGAAAAGTAGAGTTGGCTATACAGCTCAGCAGTTAAAGGAGCACTAAAATAGAAGTGTGAAACTTTTCATAGTTATCTGTAAGTCTTCAAGGATTTCAAGTCTCAGCCCAGTCACTATTAGTGAATTAAAGATCTGAAAGGTTGTCCCAGCGAGCAGATGCTTTGTACCCTAAACAGAGATAATTATTGCATGTTTTCACGTCACTTTTGCCAGGTACTTTCATTTCATATGGCTGGACTTTAGACTGCTTTCCTACTACTCTTGCAACACATCTAGAAATCCCCTCCTATGTAATATTATATGTAACATACTCTACTTAGTTTGAGGAATTGAATTTTATAATACATACACAAGCATAAACACCCACAAAAGAAACCGAAGACTCAGGTCAGAAAGCTAGCCTTCTTTTGACTCTTTCTCGTGCTGCATTTCCTCTAGATTATAACACCGTTCAATTTTCATGGATGTCATCTGAAAATGAGAGCCAATGTAATGTAGCTGAATTCTCTTTGTCACTGAATATATTCTGTATGTTAACTGGTAGTGCGATGCACTGAAGCATAGTCTTTAATTAAAGTGCAACAATACCACAGCTACAGTACGGGCATGGCATAGGAACCTGGTGCTGGATATAAAAATAGCTGTGCTGAAACGTGT
>NW_008824468.1:869686-871487 GCF_000699105.1 Pygoscelis adeliae
TCTTACACTTGAAACCTGAAGTATTACTGAGCACTGATTTTCAGCTGGGGAAGCTGTGATCAAATCAATGCATGTATTATTCTCCACAAATGAATAACAGCATGAACGAGGACATATTAAACACCTACAGCGCACAAAGCTTTTCACACTGGTTATGAACCAAACACAAACAAAGAGGCTGTGAACTCTCCAGAGCTCTTGTTTTGTCTCCCATGAAGTGCTCCCGCCTGTTTGGATACAAGACGCAGCACCCCCACAAATGCCCTGGTGTCAACAGGAGAGGGCACTAATTTTGGGTCAGGAGCAAGCTGACCTCCCTTCTCTCCTCCTCTTTTGTACCCTCAAGGAAAACAAAACAAAACGAAACAAACCAAAACGAAACCACCACCATACCCCGCAGTGAGTGACAGCAGTACGAAAACTGGGGAGATGAAGACACCTGTGTCGGCACCAGAGCCAGGGAGCAGCCAATGCCACTTCCCACTGTAGCCCTCCACCGCGGGATGCGCTGGCACTAACCTGACGGGTCCATCCCCGACCGGGAGAGACAAAGCTCTCCACCCCAGGGCTGTGAAACCCTGCCTACGCTTGCTCAGCCAACACAGGGGCTTCAGGAGAAATGCAACCCAGAACCGATCACCGCCTTTAGCCCACGGACAGGTGCCTGCCAAGCCAGGACAGCACCGCTCTGCTCTCTGAAGAAGCCAGCGCTTCCTAAATGCCCAACGCGTGCAGCCCCTTTGATTTACCGGCACAGCTGACGCTGTCATTGCAGCACGGGGACCTCTGCGAAGGTTACCCTCCAACGCTGGCCACCAAAACCAGAATCAAACATCCACAGAAAAGCAGCAGCTGGGCTCCCCCTCTGCACAAGGCATGGCATTCGCACATCCTTGTTACTCGCTACCGTGCGGGCACCGCATCCTACGGCAGGGCGCTACGCCACACCGGAGTCCCAGGCATGATTTTAACGTCCCGGCGCAGTACAAACAGTTTAGGAAAAGAGGCTGTGTGCATTTGGCACGGGGCAGCGTTGCAGGGAGGAGGCACCGGGAGCCATGCAGTGATGCTTCTCTGCTTGCTGGGAAATGCATCGGGGAGGCACAAACACACAAAAGACAGAGGAGATAGGAGATAGTTACCTAACATGACGAAGGGGATTCCCAGGAAGGTGGAATTGTATTTCCCACCAGTGAGATTGATGATCCCAGCTGCAGTCAGGGTGGCAAGGGTCACGGTCAGCAATCCCAGCAGGCCAAGCCAGGGTTTGCTGCGGACACAATCCTGCATGGAGCAGCAGAGAATGGCCAAGGTGACCACAAGGACCAAGCTTGTGATCAGGTAGCGTTCTGACACCCTGCTCGTCTTCTGGAAATCCTCCTTCAGCGAAGAAGAAGTAAAAGGATACATTTTGACTTTCCTGTTGGATTTCTGGAAAAGTTCAACAGTGTCACAAAAAATGGATTCCCACTTCTCTGCTACCATGTCATTCAAGGAGTTGATTGCCTGCAAGTAGTAGGTGAGCTGAATGGCTTCTGCAGACTTCACCCGGTCTTTGCTGTGCACAGTAACCCCACCAAGCTGATGCCCGTTATACACTTCCCTGCCATCCTTTAAGTGAGTAATCGGATAAGTGATTGCAAAATTAGTTCGATTAGAAGAACGAGCAGCCTTTAATTCCTCCAGTACATGCACTATGTCGTCCACTATGCATGTCTTGTCATTGTTCAGGATACATATATGGGCAAACGTGTAATTGAAACCAGGTCTTTGAACTTGGATCCTGGTCACAGCAGAGTGC
>NW_008824468.1:871562-873733 GCF_000699105.1 Pygoscelis adeliae
CAGAACAACAGCGGCTCCTCACCTCCGTCCCTTTCCTATTTGATCTAAGCAACAACAACAAAAGATCTGGTGACTGCAGTATTAATAGCACACTCATTGCAAAAAAAGGAAACATGCATTAAAATAGCAGTATTATTCCCCTACATCCTTTGCTGGTAACCTGGGTGTGCTGTGACTTGCATCTGTGCCACGGGCATCTGCCGTTTGGCCTCTCTATATAAGCAAACTCAAAAGGCCTGGACCTCCACTTTCAAGTGATCTGGGCGAACATAAAAGGGAGAGCTACAGACCGACCGTTTCTGGGGACACTGTCGTGCTCGGGATTGCCAAATTACTCTCTTGAGAGATAAACTTCATGTACAGAAGGCAGAAGAGCAACATGACCGGGGGTGCCACCCACGCGGGATGTGCCGGCAGCCTGGCAGCTGGCAGCGGCAGGGGACTAGCACTCGCTCGGAGTAAAGGACAGGCCACAGCTTCATGTCCTAAGTGTAGAGATTGTTGGCATAGCAGGAGTAAGATAGCTGGCATTAATTAATTTGCCCTCTTTTCCCCTCCCTCTTTCCCCCATCAAATCCTCAGCAAGTCTGAGAGAGGGAAGTAATGGCAGAGAATGACACTGGTTTTCTCCTTCTCTCTCCAGGAGGTTGTGGTAATCAGGGAAGGCCCTAATTTTAGGGCCTGCAGGTTATTACCGCTTATTGTTTGGTCTAGCAGCTGTTAGTGCAGCCTCCTTTGTAAGTTGTTTTGCATCCTTCTGAAATTCGGCATGCTTGAGCTCTGACCCAAAGTGCATTCAGTTATTTTTGAGCATCAGAAGGGCAGGAATATTACCCTCTCTTCTTGAAAAAATATAGAAAACTCTTGCAACCTTTTCTGAATCCGTTTTAGTCAACACAGAAGAAGCAAGAAATCTAAAAGATGGTAAGGGAATAGCTCTAATAGGCTGAGGTTACAGTATTTTTCAAAAGTAGAATATTGAGTTTGCTAATGTTGGGAGCCTTAGCAAAGTGCAAGCTGTTTTTTTGCACATTTTCCTTGCAAAATGTGCAGGCCTCACCCACCACCATCACCAATTAACTCCTCCTGTGCCGCTCTAGTTGTGCAGAGAGTACCAAGACCTTCCGTAAGGATGCTGCCGAAGCCAAGGTGATACTACCCACAGCCAGAAGTCTGAGCAGACTTTCCCTGCGGCTATGATATCCTTCGTCGTGGGTAGCCACAAAGTTCAGGAAGGGGCTCCCTCTGCTCTTTTCCAGCTGGCACGGGGAGTACGTGACATCCCAAATGCCAGGGGGCCCTGCGCGCCGCTGCGTACGTGCTTTGTGCATGGCTTGGTGAGATACGTGATTCTCTCAAGGTGTCAGCAGGGACGACGCAGAGGGGCACGCGCCCCTCGTGCTGCCTGGTGCCAGTGAACCCCGTGGACATGCCAGTCTGCGTAGCCTGGTTGATCGGGCGGGCACGTCTGCTGCTGTGGGGGGAGCAAATCACTGGATCTGCTCTGAGGAACTGCATGGATTTATCCTTTGGTCCCTTTTACACCGAAGGAGATGGTCGTAGGAGCATTGCAAAGGTGTGGCGACACAACCAGTGCTGATAAAAAAGGAAAAGCCCTACTTCACCTGCAAAACGGGGAGACCACAGCTCTTCCAGAGAGCTGAAGAGCCAAATTAAGAATGGCTATAATTTCTTTTCCTTAAAGGGGGGATAGTTACTTTCTGCCTTCAGATTTTGAGCAAGACAATGAAAACTGGCTACGGGGAGATGATTCCCTTTTTTTCTACTTGCATATGCTGTTTTCCGCTGCAATCCAAAGAGGGCAGGAGGCTCTTATGCCCAGTAAAGAGGCTGGGATTAGGTGATATTTAATGGAACTAGTTCCTTCTGAAGACAAACACTGATTAAAAAAATAGAAGATACGGTACACGAGAGCGGTAGAGCTTATATACTCATTTGGTGGCAATGGACAAAATGTCTAATAACCATGGCTAAAATCCTGCGTCTGTTGAAGTTAAATAGTCATCGTGACTTTTGTGCGGTATTTCAGACCTATTTGCAGAAAAAAAACCCCACATTTATATGGTACTATGAATCCGACTCTTTTGTGATAACATTGCATAATCTGTGATGGGTATAACTTTAGTTATGCTGCCTCTGTTCCTCAGGAT
>NW_008824468.1:873773-884651 GCF_000699105.1 Pygoscelis adeliae
AAACTCCTATATTCTCAACTTGTTTCTCTAGCAGTTTGGGGGTATATTTTTCCACATTTGAGTAGTTTTTATTTTCAACAGAACAACAGTTCAATATTGACATTAGAAAGATAGGTTTGAGAAATGAACTGAACTAACAAATCTTTTCACAGTACTGTGAGAACACAATACCTGGCCATGGTGAGAAGCAAAATTCTCCATTGTGGTGGAAGAACAAATAACCGTCTGTGGAACAGATCAGGCGGTTTTGCACAACTTTCTTCTAAAATGAAACAAATTAAAAGATTTGCAGGAACATGCCAAAGAAATGAGCCTGTATGGGGAATTCTTCCCGTCTTTCCAGTTTGTTTCTGCAAAGCTCTGCTTTGCAAGAGCTGTTTTGGGGTATGAATTCAAATGCATGTCATTACAGTTTGGGGAAAATGCCCTGATTTACTGAATCAAAGACAGATATCTGATTTTAAATTTTTTACAATGGCAGCTACTGTATGGTTTTCATTGACAACGGTTGTAAAATCAGATGTCATATAAAGAAGCTCAGCTGAGGACAACTAGGAGGAATACAAGGAATTTCCTGCCTGTATTAAACTCACAATACAAGTCCTTCAGAGAGGATCCACCAAGTGACACAATGCAGAAGAAACTAAACTGTCATGCAACTTTTATCAAACAATGTGTGTTGCTATTTACCTACCCCGCCTCATTGCTGCATTTCCTTCCTTCTACATCTGAAGCACTTTCTTTTAATATTTAGGTTATAAAATAACCTCATCTGTCACAGCTGTTACTTCATCTTTAGTGAAAGGCTAGAAGCTAAATGTCATACCTAAAATACTCATTTCTTCTTGGAAATGATCATTTCAGACTCAGGAGCCCATTCTGCGACAGTGGCCCGGTGCTTCCTGCGAGGCCATGCTGGGCTGGACCAGGCACCGCGTGGGGGACCTGCCCATCGCACCTCCCAGTGATGGGGCTTCGGGGAGGAGAGGGGAGCAGGCGGCCAGCTCTGCATCCTGGCACATCCCGGCAGCCGAGCAGCCCCCAGAGCCGGCTGCAAGCTCATGCAGTTTAGAGCAGCTCTGAGACGTACACCGAGCTTTACCGGTGGCCACAATGTTTGGTCTCGAATTGGAGGCAAACAGCCAAAGAGGAGGAAAACCTGCCATCCCCTCCATCCCAGCAAAGTACGCCAAGCACTGCCTCAGCACACCCAAGGATTCAGCTCCGGGAAGCCCAACTCAGACTTTCACCCTCAAGACAAACACATCACTTTACCCGCACTTTGCTTTTTCAGACCAGATCCTAGAAAACCCCCCTCTGTCGCCTCAGTGCAGGGCAGGGGTGCGCTGCAGCATGGCTGCAGGCTGTCCCTCTCCTTTTGCTTGCCCGTGGCAGCCTGTGCGCCGCAGGGCTGCCGCCTCTTCCCACCGAGAGCTACAGTCCCATGGCACTCTCCTCTCCGCTGCCATGCTGGGGATTCAACTGCAGCCATGCAGATTTTTCCACTCGCATCCAGAGCCCACACCCATAGCCCCGAGTGACTGGCTTCCACGGAAAATGGAAGGTCCAAGAGGTTGCAAGGGCACGTTCTACGAGTTCAAGGGATTACACGGTCTGCAATTTGGCTTGTCTATGGTACACCAGGAGGTCCCCCAGGAAACTTCAGTTTGTTAACAGGAGATGGTAAAGCCTGTTGTGTGATGGGGACAACATTAGCAATATGCTAATGCATAATGCATATTGCACTCCTCAGTGCAGCAAATTTTAATAGCAAGTAACCATACTCTGAATAAACCTGGCACCTAGTACTGGGACAAATGACTGACCACCAGATTCTCATTTATCCAGCTGTTTTCTTATCCTTACCAATCCTATTAGGAGAAAGGAAGATTTAAAGGAGTAACAAAAGCTGAATGAATGGTTTTTCTTGAAAGGAGACATGCACTGCTTGCTCATCGCTCACAGCTTTTTCAGCTAGCTAACAGTGCAAGGAACCAACAAACAGTTCACTGCTGAGATCACCGTGCCAGAGCACTGCAGCATGAGAACTGCACAGCATCGCCTAAGCTCCCTTGCCACGGTGGCACACTGTCCCTGAAAACCCTCAGGCAGAAATAATAACTGCCACCTCCCCCTTTCATCGTTGTTTAAACAGTGACCATTACTTGCAGTTCCCCGCTCCCTTCCTAAAATGGTGTTTATGTGTGTCCCATACCATGCCAGAGATTTCTAGAACAGAGTTTTCTCTTCCTCCAGCCCTTAGCTATTCGCATTTGGTAACATCTTGGTCTTGGTCTTTGTTTACTCTAAGTCCCACGCTCAATCAGTTATTTATTTTACACAGAGAGGAAAGATGGCTTCAACTGGGAGACAAATCCCTTTCTGCAAATACCTCCAGCTGAGGGCTGTACTGGTCTCATGCCTCCACACCAAGCCATGTTTCAGCCTGTGGCATGGCTGACAGATGAGAGGTGGCGAAATTGCACTGTCCCACCGGCTGGTTTTGCCTGTGGGCCCAGGAAGGGATGCCAGGAGGCAAAACATAAAACCCCCTCACTTATCCTGGGCTAAACCATTTGCTCCAGGGCCTCAGAGAGCCACGGCTGCAAAGATTTCAAGTTGTTTTTGGCTGCCGGTCCTCCTACCTCTGCCATCAGCACAGGAAGGCAGGTGCCAGGAACTAGAGCCCCCAGTAGGCTCAGTTAGGCTGTCCTGGGATGGCCAAGCCCCGCACCAGGCTCTGCGAGACGGCTCTTCCCCGTATAGAGCTTGGCAGAACTTTCAGCAGTGGCAGCAAAGCTGAACCTGAAGGCAAAGCGGTTGTACTTAGAGATGTATATTCAGGACAGAAAGGAAAGCTTGATTTTATTCTTGAGTCCATGCAAAAGATGCAGGGAGCTACAAGAAGGGG
The DNA here is from genome assembly GCF_000699105.1 of Pygoscelis adeliae. NCBI lineage: Eukaryota > Metazoa > Chordata > Aves > Sphenisciformes > Spheniscidae > Pygoscelis > Pygoscelis adeliae. The sequence goes on from NW_008824468.1 coordinate 876,685, forward strand.
TGAGGGAAACCTCTAGCCCCTTTGCTTTGTTGAGAAGTCCTTTCTTTAATTCAGAAGTGAGCAGTATTACCAGAATTTTGTCAATTTAATCAGGTAACAAAAAAGTCCGCAGCCTCCCTGTGAAGCAAACAGATCCCATCCCAGCAGGGAGGGGTTAGAAACTGCTGATTCATTTGGAAAATGGTCCAATCCCAGAAATCCTTTAAGCCCACATCATATAATCTGCTACCCTGATCAAAGCTATGGGCAAAGGGGACGAGGCACGAGGACCCAGCGATGGCCACTGGTGTCCCACACGGGTCTCGCCTCGCTGGCGGCACAGCTTTGCTCCCAGGGAAACTCCACGGTGAGAGCGACAGCCACATGCAATGGAACACTTCAGTCTTGCCAAGCTCCTATTCCCAGCTGATGGAGAGACATCCTGACTCCCTTGGGAGCTGGATCAGAGTCGCAGCCACCATTTTTAATATTAAGGATGTGTACAACTACCTCCTGCTTATCATATATACCGCAAAAAAGTATTTGGTTTTGCTGCTGAGCGGTGACGTGCAGTGTTTTATAGAGGACATCGCTCATTGTAAGGACTTGACTGTGCTTTGTTACTTGACATACAGTCGATGTATGGCCAACTAGACAAAACCAGCTAGATATACGGATGTTCTCCTGTACTGCAAATGATCTGGCACGTAGAGAGACATATTTTACTCACAGGAATAAGATCTTTGCAATGCCGTAGTACTTTTTTTGTTGTTGTTGCTATTATTTGACTCTAATAGTCTTTCAGTCTACATCTGATGGTTCAAATTAAAAATGAACTTCACTCTAGTCAGTGTTGCCAACTCTTACAATTTTTTTTACTGTCATTTTCACCAAGTCTGTTTTTTCTCTGAGCCCTAGAGCCTGAAGTATTGTGATTTTTTTTGAAAAATCTCAGCTTTCATTAGAAAAAAAAAAAAGTCTGATCTCATAGTTATGGACGAAAGCCTGAGAAGGCTCAAAAATAAAGTGAAGAATGAACTCATTACTTATTACTGCTTAAAATCTTATCACTGTTTTGGGTTCAAGACTGAAAAACTAGAAAGTAGGACGAAGACAATGATTTTAAACATGGGCTTCGTTTTCATGGGAAGCTGGTTTACTCTTTTGGTAATTTTTACAGGTAACTTGTGCCAAGGAAAACGAAGAGGAGAAAAAGCCTTTAATGGATAGCTATAAATTTCTCCACTTTTTCTATGATCTCAGTAATCTCTAGCCTTTCATATCTTTGCAGAGTGCTTTTTTATTCACTTCAAGAGACGGCCTCAGTCAAAATGTAAAAGGGTTATGAGAGGGAAAAGACTTGCACAGCTCCCAGCTTGATTCACGAAAGAAAACACTGTGGGCTCTGCAGACATGGGCAGAATTAAATGGTTAAGAGTGTATTTTCATCAGAAGAAGGTGCAGAGAGGGAAGGCAAGGGAGCCCCTAAACGGGCCTGTGCCCTGCTGTCAGACTGAAACCATGGGTCCAGGGCAGAGGTTCAAAGGGGGCTGGTGGGCAGCAGCCTCCTGACCAAACCAGTCTGGCCAAGGGATGGCGAGTGTGCACACAGCTGACGGAGGAAGCCACCAGATCCTAACGGCTCAGGATAAACACGAGAAGTTGCAGCTGGAGAGCGTGCAGCGAGGATCGGTATAGGTAGCTGGGCTCTTCTTCTAGCAGTCCTACAATCAGGTTTCCTGAAGAGACGCTAAGATACTAATTATGCAAGCTATGTATTTTTACAACTACTTCAGCTGTCCAAAACATGGTGAATTATATTTTCTCCAAACAATTTTCACATAAATAAAATCTAAAAATTGTTCAAACTACAAGTCATCAACTGAGGGACAACTATTAGTGCTCAAAGTGGCAGATGTGCGTGCATTTACATTTCCATCTGCCTTCTTGGTAGCTACAGAAAATTGCTAGATACGATTTTTTTTCCTAATCTGAAGCGGAGAAGCTTTTCTAATCAATACCATCTTAATTCTGACAATCACCCTGGTAATTTTGCCTGAATTTGTCCCACCGAAAGAAGCCCATTCCGGTTTTCAGGCCGACCACTGCCGGAGGATGGGACGCCTGGGCAGCAGAAACTCCTCTGTGCAGTCTGGTGTGTGGCTCTGAGATCAGGTTTTCATAATCAGGGAAAAAAAGATGAAAACTTTGCTCCTGTGGCTGACCTTGCATCAGCTTCACCACAGGTGGCCTTCTCCACACGCCCCAGACCTCTCCATAAACACCCCTCCAACCTTACGCTGCTTCTCAGGGGGCTGGAGACACGGTGCAGGCTCTTGCCAAGGGCTCCTCTAGCAGAAGTGCGACGAAGAGTCCCTTCCTCGCTGCGGGGAAACCTCAATAGCTGCAAGTTCATAGCCCACCACGTTAATTAACGACTCAGCTCCTCATTCTCCCTTCCAACAGGAGAGAGGGGGTTCTCCTGCTGTAAACTCCAACTTAAAGGCAGGGCCCAGTCACTGCTTTTGGGAAGCCCAAATGTGGTTGCTGGGGAGCCCCGGCAGCTCTCCTCAAGCCTTGCGGCACTGCCTGGGGCGCTGGTGGCCTGGCCTCGGTGGCTGTGATGCATGGAGGTGTCTAGCCTCCGATGCCTGCCCTGCCCGCTTGCTGCGCTTTCCCGGAGGGTCACCCGGAGGGATGACGGCAGGGTCATAGAGCGTCCAGCCATGTATTGAGAAAATCTGTCCCCCGTGCGCTCTGTTAGATGGGAGGCGAGGTCTGACCATCCAAGGCAGGAAAGGTGATGCAACATGGGGCACTGGGAGTTCCTAGCACGGGCTGCCTGGCTGGCAGCAGCTTGGGGTGCAGGGTCATAGAGGAGCATCACACCACGGCGTGAGGCAGGAGGGAGAGCGGAGGGGCCCCATGCCGGCCAGCACTGCTGAAGCAGGGCAGGGGGGCGGCGGGGACCAGCGAGATGCGGTCATCCTCCCAGGCACGGGCAACTTCAGGACTTTTGCTCCAGCCGCTGGCCGGTGCCTGCGGGAGAGATCAAACCCTCTCGCCCACAGGAACCATGCCGAGGAGCTGCTGCTGCTGACACTGGGAGCTCAGGGGGGTTTCTGCACACACTTCCACGCTGTCCTTGCAGCGTGCTATTTATCTTCCGTCTTCCCTGGCTGTGCCCAGATCTTACCTGTGTATCTTAATTCTCATCTGTTTTCGCATAAGATACATTTTAGCCCTGCAGCATTGTGCTGCTATGACAACAGGCTTGCACTTCTGCTGCTTTCACACCCTTGTTTTTCTTGTATTAGGACTCTTCCTCTCATCTTACAGCCCTGCTCTAAAGACATGACTTCATCCTTTATTTATTTTATCAGAATTCACTATTTGTTCTGTTGACTGTTTTCTTAGAAGTGTTTTTATTGCCGGAGCTACCTAGAGAAGGTACTACTACATCCATTGCTAGATCCACAGTTGACTGCCTGTGTGCAGGCATTCAGAAGTAAGTAGAAGTTTTAAAATAAAGGGTACCTTGCATTAGCCAGGATCGCGACAGACCCAGCTTTCGGCTCTGCTGAACAACCAGAAACCACTTCCACCAACTTTGAAAATAATGGCTTAAGCATGCCATGTTTGTACAGCAAAGCAATTGGAAATACCACAGACACGGGAACATAAATATGGTTACTTCCTCCACGAGTTTCCTCACGCATAGAAAATAAGTAAGTGAGGAAATCTGGGAAGACCATAGATGGAGCGTGCAGGCACACACATCAACAGGGACATAATAATTAAGGAGCAGAGAGAGGAAATAAAACCCCAGCAAGTACGAGGTCTACAAAATTTTGAAGTTAAACTGTTTTGTTCTGCAGTAATCAGAAGTTATGCAGTTCTTAAATGTGTCCTTAAACACAAATACCTAATTTTACTATTTGTTTGCATCTTCAAATAGATATTTCATCAGTTATCTAGATCTATTGATGGCCAGTTTATAGGAGAGGGGTGATGTATAAGCACTGACTGAAAATATGTAGTTAGGAGAGGTTTCTTTAAAAAAAATAAACCCTCACCTACAGATTTTCATAAAGGCAAACTGCAAATACAATCCCCTTCAGTAAGGCATGTCACATTTCAATCCCTTTTAATCTTTGCATCCTGTCATCTTAAGCGGAGTTTTTGCCAAAAAAATATTAGTACTGCGTTATTGTTATAAACACAATAACATAAGTGGAAGAGAGGATATTCTTCTGCAAAAAAAGGAAACCTTCCATTTAAAAAAAAAAGTCTTTTGTATTATAACGCAGTTAACTCACTGTAAGTATAGAGGAATGAACAGGCTCAAAAGGATGAGTGTCTCAAATTCTGGCTAAATTAGAATATATCTTCTGGGGTTCAAAAATCTGCCTAGGTCTGGATTTCCAGTGAGTCTGTATGCCTTCAACCTACCAAGTTTCTAGCTGCAAGTGGAAATACCACCATGAAATGGTAGGGGGCTGCTCTAACACTATTTTTAGGTGGGATTCTAGGCTTAGATGATTTCTACAGATAGTATCTGTAGAAATCTTCATAATCACCTGAACTTCTGCATGATGGTCCACACCAAATATCCCAATTATTTTTGTTTCTCCAAGCACTTCTTGGAAATACAGGGGTAAAAGCACACTTTCTTCAGTTAGGTGTTTTTAATTCCTACCTCTCTCTCTCTTGAAAGAGTGAAATCTTGAGGAAGAAAGGTCCTGCACACCGACAGCCCAGGATGCCAGTGCCCTGTGCTTAGCTATAGAGCAGGTACATCAGCGAGTAAAATTTCATTACTGCCCTCCCACAGTGTCTCAGTCTCAGGATGCCTCTCTTGCATATCTGAGACTCTCCTGAGGCTTTTTGTTGGATCATCTGTTCAAGGCCAGAGATTCAGGATATGTTTAGGTTTCTCCCTTTCTTCTGCAAATGACTATGCTAGCTGGAAACGCCAACATTGGGATGGCAGGCTTAGAATGGTTTGAGCATTTATGGGGAGTTATGAGAACTATGGATGGAGATTTATACAAAAAACAAACAAAAAAAAGGGTACTTGGCATCACCTCCAAGTCAAAACTATTACATAAGGCAGCCACACACCTCCGGGCTAATGAGCAGGAGAGACCTTGTGTGGAGCAGCTTGTACATTCAGCAAGACCTGCCACTGTCATGTGAGCAGCCAGCGTTGCGCTGGCAGATGCATGCTGTCAGCGGGGAGTCCTACGGCAGCTCCTGCTCTGGGAGCGCCGCTTGAGGTCTGGGCCCGAGACAGTCGTGAGGCTGGGCCCTTCCCTAAATCTCTTCCCGGCCAGCCAACAGGGAGGGTATCGTGCAGTAGTGGTAACGGCGAGTTTCTCGGGTTGATAATGTGCCCACGAGCAATTGCACTAAGCTAACCAGAGTATTTTAGAGATGCGACCAAGGACGTTATTTCATTAGCTAATTAATTGATTAGGATGTTAGAGCGATTAACTTTTGACAGTACCAGCTATGTTTCAATTTCAACTGCTCAGACCCCAAAACTTTGTATCCCTTTACAAAGGGGCAACAATGGAAGCTGACTTCTTCTGCCGAAACCAGAGGAAATCTTCTCCTTCCCTTGCCATGTGACTAGGGTAGCTGTAGCTGTTCAAGGCTCATTCCCTTCCCTCCTTGGCTGATGAGGTGGGACACGGCAGGTAAGGAAACCGAGAAGAGGTGCTGCAAGAGCAGCTGGCGCCTGCCTTCGGCAACCATCCTCCTGGGTCTCCCATCCTCCTGCTAGTGGGTGGAGATGCAGCAACAACCATGCGGGAGGAGCCAGCGTCCAACCTGACGCCTCTTCTAAAGCAAAACCTCTCCTGCGGGGAGGTCATCCTTCTCCAGAAAAGGAAAGATAAGCAAATGCTGCTGTATAGGTTCTCTACCCTGACTGTGCCTACACGGCAGCATTTTCAGGAATGTAGGTGGGATTACTCCATGATTTCACCCAGGACACTTATTTACAAGCACAGCACTTTGAGTTGCTTGGCTCCAGACTGGGGCTGGGGATGCCTTTGCTCCCTTCTCCCCTTCATGCAACTGCATATATATATATATATATATATATGAAAACCTTGATGGCCACCTTTCCCTTTCTCCTTCCCTTGGTGAGCCCTGTTGACACAAAATGATGTAGCCCTGCATCACCACGGATGTAACAATATTGGGAGGTAGGAGCCCTCCCTCCTGTTTTGCTGTGCTTTGACCCACAGGGCTGTCCACAGGGTTGGATAGGCAGCTGCCTGAGCCTGGCTCTGCCCACAAACAGAAAAATAATTAGGACAAAGGACATAATCTATTCCGTGCAAGACATACTGGAATTAATTAGATAAGTAAAGAGTTGGAAATAATGCATCAAATATGCCTGACAATGTCAGATTAACAGTAAGAGTAAACAGTCAAATGGCAATGGTGTTCACTATCTCGCTAAATGAAAAATAATCATTTTGTTAGCAAATTCTGTCTATTAAAAATGAGGCAGTGTTAAATACTGACAGAACTTTCTAAGTTATAGCTCTTTTGCTGATGTGATAAATCTTATGCAGAAGTTTGCTTGCGGAAAGATTCTGAGTACCATTTATATGTGTGTCACTATGCTATTGATAAAACTACAGATCTCCAAAGAAAGCAGTACAGAGAAAAAAAAATCCATTATCATTATTATCCTATGACTGAGTAAATGTGCACATACTGGATGCGAATGCAATTCATGGTACAAGAAAATGAAGGAATGAAAACCATCTTTCTGGAGTTTTCTCGTTTGCCAAAACTGTACTTAGTGAGTCAATGCTCATTAAATCTGTTTGCTGATTACCGTTGGTAATATGTCAACAGCAAAAAAAGGAAAACATAAAATACTGAGTGGCTCTGTACTATAGTTCCGTATGTGCCTACAGTGGAAATAAAATATAAATAAATCCACTGTAACAGTTATTTCCTTGTTTAGTAAAGAGTGAGGTCTCCCCAAAGTCTCTTACAATAGGTATTTGCATATATTTTCTCATTGTAGAAGAGACACTCCCTGAAGCGATTAAAAAGAATTAACACTAACACTGTGACATTCGGGGGGGGGGGGGGGGGGGGGGGAGCGGAAAAATGCTGAGTCTCCAGGGTTTCCACAAGGCAACAGCGAAAACGTGCAGGACTGAGCTAGCCACACCTCTGGTTATTTGTAAAGGTTCCTTTCCTTTTTCTTGGGTGAACTTGACCCTCTTAACACACAGTTTTTGCATCTGTCCTCCCTGTTTTTCCTTCCAAGATTGTTTAAAAAACTAGAGTACCAGCTTCAACAAATGCAGATTTCCGACATATTGTGACATACAGTACAGTGAGATGTCCTGTTAGATTGTCACTCACACGCTCTGTGCCGCTCAAGTGACAGGGAAAGATGCTGCCCGCTCTAACTTGAACCGGCAGCACCGGCTGCACCGTGCCTGCAATCTACAGCTGAGCTGGATTTTTCTTCATCTATCAAACCAGCATTTTCTGTGATGGTGGGTTGGGAGCGGAGAGGAAAAAAATACTACCCGCTAAAAATAATCAGCTGAGTTATGCCACTTGCCTCCAACAGCAGCGAGAAGGAGGTTTTGTGCTACCCCTCTCCAGGCAGAAGTGCAGTCCAGACACAGCAGCAGCCCCCCAAAGCATTCTCGGCAGCTTGGCAGATTGGTACCTAACTGTTTTTGAAGTTTGAGTTTATCAAAGCCCGAGTCGTCTTGACTCGGGAGCACGACTGCAAGGCGAGTACAGAGGCACCGAAAAATTATTTAAGCAAGCAGCCTGCCCTTCTCGCTCACCCAAAGCAAATAAAACCAAAATAGGGAAAAAAGAAAAAGAGAAAAAAAAAAGGGGGGGACGACAGCGGAGCCCGCCGGCGCTGGCAGGGAGCGCGGTGCCGGCTCCCCGCGGCGGGCAGGCATCCCAACTGTTGCAGGGAGGTGACC
>NW_008824468.1:886586-897136 GCF_000699105.1 Pygoscelis adeliae
CGCTGCCCACCTGTGCGTAGGTACGCCCCGTCCCCGCGGGGTGCGACCGGGGGGGCCGGCCTCGTTTTTAAACACAAATTGCAATTAAATAGCAGGAACGAGCAGAAACGCTCGTGTTGGTCGTGTCAACTCTGGCTATCGGCATATTCGGGCACGCCGATTCCTGCCGCTGCCAGCCGGCCCGAGCTGTTCCTTCTCAAACCAAAGGAGCCGGAGTTAGGAGTCCAGTTACTACCCAGGCCGGTGGGTTTACAAATCTGCGGAGAGGAAGTTTCTGTTTGACAGCTGATAACACCTGTTGCTGCGTGAAACAGCAGCTGCTCCCTGTTTTGGTTATTGGTAGGCTGACAGTCATCCTTGCTTTTACGTTTCAGTAGCGTATGACCTAAGCTAATGTTTTGGCACGGACGCTTCATGCACAAAACCTCCTTGACATCATTCCCGTCTCCTCACTCACAGCTAGGTCACACAGCTCGAATGCTGAACTCTTCCCGCGTTCCACCGCTTCTCACGCGGCGAGCGAGTGAACGGCTGGATTGAGCAGTGCCGCGTTAAGGCCAGCAAGGTCCCCACGTCCCCTGGCTCTTCTGGGGTTTGTGCCCAAGTCCAGGAAATGCTCCAGGCAGTACTCTGCCTGCCGGGCCAGCGTGGCTGCATCTAGAGTGCCCAATCCCGGGGTGCTGGGGTTTGTAATACGATCATGCCCCTGCTCGGTTCCACTCCCACGGAGGTGGGTCCCCACTGCTTCTATCAGTCCTACATCGGTTTACGAAAAAAATTTAATTTGAATATAATATGAAGAAAACCTCAAAGATGAAAATAGAAGCAGAAGCACGGGCATGGGAGAGGATTGGGCCCAAGTTTGGGTGAAGTTCGGTATCAGGTCAGGCCTCGGAGCCGAGGTCTCTCGTCTCCCAGTCCAGCGCTCTCCCCTCGCTGCCCATTTCCAGCTGTGCAGGGGTCATAGCATAGGCTCAGGCACATTGTTGTGTATTAGGGGGAAACATCAGGATGTGCCTACTGCTTTATGTCATTCGCAACAAGGAAAGAGCTTTTGCCATTGCTGCTGACAGTATCACCTGCGCTGATTTTTTTTTTTTTTTGGTCTCCATTAAACGTATTTTATCATTATTAAAAACGAAGGGGATTATTAATTATTTCTGTAACCACCCAGTGGCTGATTCGCGGTTCTCCAGGGTACCTCAGGAAAACTAGTTTGAGGACCTGACATCCAGCCCAGTTCTCAGCGCATTAACATTGGGTAAGCTCGAGGTGACCCCAGGAAGAGTATATCCATTTTGCGGGGGCAGAGAGGAAAACCGATGTATCGGCAGTTCTGCGGGATGTTGCTCTGTCTTCCCAGACCAGGGTCTGTTTTATTGCCTGTTGTAACCAGCATCAGACCGCACTGTTAACTGCGGTGGAAATGAGATCTTCCCAAAGGTAGACGTGGGTTTTCACCCCACAAAATTCTGCCTCCCCTTGGCCCAGGGAATTGCCCTGCCTTTGACTGTGGGGTTGCCCAGAGGGGAGGGACATAGAGGGGTGGGATGTGAGGCAGCTTGACACGTGCTGCTGGAAACGCAGCTCGGCTGTGTGTGCTGTAACTGCACTGAGTGAGAATGTTACAGCGCCGCGAGCGTCCTGTGGATGTTGCCAAACCGGAGGGGAAACCTTCTGCGTACTCCTGACTCTGCAGATAGCGAAGTCACCTTGTTACTGACCGTCACTGCTCTGGCACTCCAAAAAGTGCCATCAGAATATGTTCTGTGGTAATGAGGTTGTCAGGAGCGGAGCAGCCGGAGGCGTCCCGCAGTACTCTGTGAGGAGCAAAGCATGGTTGAGCTCTCGCCTCTGTTGTATGGGAAACTCCAGGAGCCGGAGCTCTTGCTGGTAACACGTGCTGGGCAGTGCACGTTAACCTGCTAACCATTAACCAGCTCTGCCTATCTTTTGGAGGAAATGGAAGGGTAGGATTTCTGTCATGTGTACGTGCTACTCTGCTACAGCTCTGAACGGCGCTTTACAAAATAGATAATGATGTCTCATTGCTCTAGAGAGTTTCCAAACTAAATTAAGACGAGAACGATGGGAAGAGATGACCATACAATGAGGTGCAGATGCTGGGAAGAGGGATAATGAGGGGGAGGACAATATGATTATGTCCTTTCAAAGCAAACGCCTCAGGGCAGCTACTTGTGGGGACGGAGTGTAAAAGGGAGATGGGGAAGACGTGACTCATAAAGATGGCATCCGCACAGGGTTCAAGTCTGCTCTCAAGAGCAGGCCTGTCCGCTGTGAAACTTTTGTTGACTCCCAGACCTGCGCAAGGAGACTGCCTCGACCCAGGCTTAGGAGCTCCCAAGGCCAAACAGGTCCCGTGGCTTAGCATGAGGCCATGCCCCCGCCGTTCCCGGGGTCTGCAAGACCTGGATGGGTCAAGGACCCCACAGCCCAGGCCACAGGGCTTTAGCTCTTTGCAAGCTCAAGCAAGATGCTTTGAGCATCCAGAAACGAGCGTCTCTCTATGCATCTCCTCAAATCTTATGATGGCAAGTTTTAAAACTAATGTGAGAGGATGAAGTGGACAAGGTTTTGTTTAAAATAACCTCTTCCTCCTACCTCCCCAAAAGGGGTCCAATGAAAGAAAAAGCCGAGAGAAGTGCTGGAGGAGGGGATTCCTGATGAGTAACTTCAGATGAGTGAAGAGGGCCTAGGGGAAAGGAAAGGTGGCAGGAGCAGCTGGGATGGCTGTGGGAGGTATGCAGAGAATCAGGATTTTGCGTTGTTTAGTTAGGCATGAGGAACCAGAGAAGATATTTTAGGAGTGTGTGCAGGGGATTTAGTGCTGCGAATAGGGAATGATTTTTGCAACAGAGCACTGAGCAATGTGTGATGCAGGTTCCAGCTGGAGCTTGGAGAGAATGAGGTTACCCACAGTGAGGAGATGGGTAACAAAGACCTTTTTTTTTTTAAAGGGAACTAAAAAGAAAATTTTCAAGGAGAGTTTAATAATTATGGCTAGATTCTTAAGGGATGCAAAACCCTTTTCACTGAAGTTCTCTGTGTTACGCTCATTTATACCTGCTGAAAGTCTGAGTGGTGACGTGCGAAGACATTGTGCTTTGTGCCAAGGGATCAAAATGACATGTGGCCGGCCCAGGATGGCTGGGGAGAGCAGTAGCTCTCATCGCATCACCCGACTGAGCCCTGCTCTGTATTCCTTGCCCTTAGGTCTGGGACCTGGGCCAATGCCAATTAAATTGGTGAGGGCACAGACAAGGTTAACGATAAAGTTAATATCCCATTGCTGATTGGTGAGGGAACCTCACAACTTGTAGCTTTTGTCTGTTTGCAGTTAACAGAAAAGCGAAGCAGGAGGAGGCCTCCTCCTTACTTCCAGCCTGGGTCCCATCACAGCAGTAAGGTTACCCAAAAGTATCACTCTTTTCACTGATACATGCAGCACTTCGCCCGCGAGGATGGCAATTTGCTTATACTGAAAAGGGCTTTCTAGAAGCAACCATGGGAAATTGTAAGCCGGTCTCAGCGCAGTTAATAGTTTATATTTAATCAATGAAACTGTTCACTTTTCTCTTTTCGTCTCCTTGGTCCACCTTCTTTTGGCTGGCACCAAAGATTGGGGCATCATGGGCACAAACAGCGTGATCAGAGTTTGAGAACCCTAAAACTAAGGTGATTTTTTTAACTCTGCAACCAGAGAAAGCAGAAATTAAATAAGAGAATCAAAGCAGAATTTTTAGCATGTGTGATCTCTCTCAGAACAAGTCCTTTGGGGCATGAAGGATGGGGCTATCTGAACAACGGCTGCCTTTTAACCCAACATACAAACCATGGAGCAATACCCTGCCAAGGGGTGGCCACACATTTTGCAACCTGCATCCGCAGATTTCATTGCCAGAATTCAAGATGGCTGATTTCTTACCTCCTGAAACAGGCTACTGAGAAAATCACTTGTGTTGAAATTTTTCCTTCAGCATGTGTAAGCCCCTAGTGTTCACCAAACGGAACGGAAGAGAGAGGTAAAGATGAAGAAAAGCTATGGCTGTGCACGCACTTTGGCGTTGCACTCCCCAGTGCCTGACGTTCGGCCACCCGTGACAGGACATACATACCCTAATTGGACTTGCTAATGCAGATCTTGGGAGAAGTCACAGGAATGGGAATATCTTTTTGCATCAGCTAAAAGGCAAGAAATGCTCCCTCCCGCTCCTGCATGACAACATCTCCTTTTTGCAGGAGATGTAATGTCCTGTAAAATGCAAATACATAAATGCTCCTTGCTGGCCTGTTCCTCCTACTGGATACAGAGATATATAAAAAGAATGTAAATCACCAAGAAATACTGATAGCTGGCACCTGATTCTTTCCTGAGTGCCCTGATGGTCACTCTTCGGCAGCTCTTTGCTGATTCATGAGGACTGCTAAGAGAAAGCGTGTGTGACTTATCTTTTATAGAGTGTAATAAAAAGAGGGAAGTGCCCTGTGTGGCTGGAACTGCAGTTCTGTGGTCTGTCTCTGAGATGCTCCATTAGCCTGCTGCTGGCAGTGATGACACAAAAATTGGAGATCCCCGACTGTACCATTAACATGAACAGATTGAAAAAACAAACTGGAATGTAACAGGGAGCCTGTGTTTTTTTTCTCTGCTTGTATGAAAACTCAGTGGAGGGGAAGGGTGGTTCTGTTCCCTCACATATTGGCGTAGGCTGCACAAAAACACAGCTCTGCTTTTATTAGGGTTCTCCCATATTATGTTAAATCTAGATTTACTTCTTAAGCTGAAGCCTTTGAACCATCACTCTCTGGCTATAGTTTTGGCTAGGCCATCTGATGTTTGTGATTGACCGGATTATTAATCATGGCCACTCACCGATTTATTTTAAAACAGCGCCTGCTGACACTTCCGTCAGTCCTTAGGGAAGGGTCTTTCCTTTGCCATAAACAATAGTGGCCTGAAAAAAAGTCCTTCCTTGCAGAAAGATGGATTAAGTTCTTATTTTGAAATGCAGTCTAAACGGTCCTGATGTACTGAAATGTTACAGCTAATATAAGCAGACGAGTCCATTTACAGCTTTCATACTACGTTTTAAGAAACAAAACAAGCAGACAAGACAGCACAATAAATCTGCCTGGTGTCCCAGTCTTGTTGTTAATTGAACGCAGTTGTATCAGATAACTGGATGATGCAGCTTCCTAAAGAAATAGGAAATGCATGAATTTTGTCAAGATCATGAATTTGTCCAAAGAAGTAGAGGACAGACTTAAACAATATATTATTTGGGAAAAAAGTCTGTGAGCCAATGAAGAAGCACAGCAGTGGATGTGCTATCCTGTGTACGCAACACAAAGTTCATATTAGAATAACCCTGATGATACTAGAAAAACTATTATATTATTCAGGATTCAAGGGAGCAGAAGAAAAAAGAGTTATCATTTGTGGATGAATTATTTTAGAAAAAATAGGAATTTATAATTTAACTATCAGAGTTAAGTGTATAAAATGTATGGCTTCTTTGCTTTAAGAGTAAAGCACTGCTTTAAGAGACAAACAAGTTTTAGTATAAAACAAAACATTAACTGGGAGTTTAGTAAATATGTCTGGAGACACTGGGATTTTGGCAGAGTGTAATGCATAGAACAGTGTGAATGTTTTTTTTTCTGTTTATGTGTCTTCATGGAAAGCTGGGCAAAACAAGTAAGTTGCAAGTGAAAGCAGAAGAAAACACATGGAGCTGTTGAAATAGGTTAGCATCTGATTTCAAATTTAGGAATACATGTATACATATGCACACATATATACACATATATATGTGAATGCACACACACATGTACACCATGTAGATATATGGCACATATGTAAATGATTATATATTTACATAGACAGGCTTAAATGAAAGAAAGGGACATTTAAGTCCCTTAAGTTAGAAAGCAAAACTTTCTAATAGTAATGTCTTTCTAATATTGATGCGGAGCACTAGGGTCACCTGGGAAGGGTGTAGGCTTTCCAGTATTTGAGGATTTTAAAAGCAAGCTGGATAAATGTGTAAGGTGTGACGTGAGTATTGCTAATCCCACCTTGGGGTAGAAAAATGGACTCAGGTGTCCTTGAGGTTTCTGTCAGCCAGCACTATTTCCTGTGACTCCAGGATGTAGCCAAAGGATAGGTTAGGTGTTACACATCCACATCTGACGAAGTATAAGAAAAATAGCCTGTGATTTGCAGATGCAGAGACGCTTATTACTGAGCACAGAGGACAGCTCCTCCCTAGCTCGCCTACAAGAACAGAAAACATGGGCTTGGTGGTAGTCCCTGGCACAGCAGCCAAACTGTATAGACAGGGCTGATCAGCCTATTTCTCCCCCGCCTTACTGCTTCACGTTCTGACTTATGTCCTCTTTATTGCCTTTGGCTAGGCTTTGTGTCTCTAAAGCTGTTAGTAAAGACAATTATCTAAATATAAATTACAGATGTACAGCTTTGGGACAGCACACTCTGACTCAGAATCGTCTTCATACTGCTCTGTCACGTTCTCCCACCTGCATCCAGATTGCCTATTGAGTCATATTGACAGCGTAGTAGGCTATAAAGTAAGAGACCTTCAGTAAAGGACATTTAAAAAAAAAATCTTAATTTTTCTCCAGTCTTTCACAATGTGTGTATGAACTGGTATCAGATTGACTAGATTTTAGACAGTATCACAAAGGTTTTGCATCATTTACAGGATGCAGCACAGATGATGGACCAAGGACTGAAAGCTGCAGGAATCAGGTTCTACCACTGCTGTATGGTCACAGGCAATTCACTGTTAATCTCCCCTTGCCTCAGTTTCCCCACTTTAAAACTGGGATGAGAAAGGTTGTCTGCTTCTCACAGGGAGTGGAATGAGCATAATCAGCAATTTAACAGCACTTAGGAAATAGAGTATAATATACCAATGTGGAGTTGTAGAGTATTCAGACCAGAAAACCCTTATTTGTAAGATCATTCTTAACGTTATGCTTTGTTTTGCTTTATCAATTGTTATTAAATGTCAAAATGAGCCAAGTAATACAATGAAAAGTAAAGGGGAAGTGAGTTTTAATTGCTCTTTAACCAGTCCATTTGCAGCTTCCCACAAAAATATGGATCCCATATGGCCATTGGCACAGCTGTGCCCCAGTGCTTTCTCAACATACACGAGGCAATTGCACCGGGTACGTGCTTGACAAGAGTTTGGATGTACCTCCATGCTGTTTCTCTGCTGTGCCTTGAGCTGCTGCTGTCCTTTCTGTCTGTCACAAACATGCCTTTCCCCTGCATTGCTGTAAGTACCCATGAATGAAGTCAGGGACTGGCTACAATCAGGAGAAAATAGTAGAAGAGGACCAGTTAGGACGTTTAAGTAGCAAACCAACCAAACAAACCAAAACAGCCACATTATTTTAAAGTAGGGGATTGGTCATTCATACATCCCTTATGTTACATGTGATCACTAAAAAGGTACCACAGCCATATTTGAATAGCCCTTAAAAATGTCCCGTTACTTGCTTACCCTGTGTTGCCATGTAAAGAACATGCAGGAGAGTAGCTGAAGATTTCCTTGAGGACTGTGTTTAGGGTAAGACAACAGTCTGCCTGATTTTATTTTTAAGCACTAAAAATCTCCCATGACAAAGCACAGAATGTACAGTGCTGGAAGAAACCCACTGCGGTAAGTCACAGGTGTACATTTTGTGAGCAGGTGAAATGCATGCAGCATTTGATAGAGAGCACTTATTCTTAAGACGTACATTTTTAGTTCAGAAGCATTAGATATTTAAGCAGGTGTGTATTCAAATTAAGAAAACATCAGATTCCTTTTTCTCTTACATGCTTTTCATAGGAGTGGCTTGATTTTCCAATTGTTCCTGATGTTCCTGAGATAAAAACAGAAGCAGGGAATTATCCTACTGTACGACATACATTTGATCTTTATAGGGTTTCTGGGTTTGCTTTCTATGAAAGCTGCATTCCAAACAGTGCTTTCTGCTCATGAATATAAAGTTATATTAATACTGTAAATGTAACATGTTATTTTACATTTTAATCGAGGAGCTGGTGTTCTACCCGGGTAAGTGCCTATCAGCATTAGATGACACACAATTAAAGCAAGAGTGTCAAAACCTAATTTTCTAAGGCAAATGTTTAAAATCGCATATGTGCCTATTTTTGGATCAAAAACCCTTATCAAGCCATACACTGGCTTTCCTAGCAAATACGAACGTGCAGACCATGGCAGTATGAATCATCAGCTTGCGTCTGATCAGAATTCAGGGGATATTCTGGTTTGTGTATAATACTAATTGAGTTTGGCTTTGCACCTGAAAGCACACACTTTATTTTGACTGCATGGGAATATCATACGAGGAAAGACTGTTTTATATTTCAGTGAAATTTACTGTATATTTGAGGAAATCATTAAGAGTATTTTTTTTCCTCAAGGCTGCTGCAAGCTTACATTTTGGTTCATGGGAGATGAATGTTATTCCTAAGACTAAAAACAGTATTTCATTATTCTGTAATATTTATGTCACAGCAGTACTTAGAGCCTCCTCTTGCTGTTCCTGTAAAATTCTTCCCAAATTCACTAAATCATAATAATCTCAGAAGTCACTATTTGCACATGCTTAGCAGATGGTTCCTAAGAGATGGCTGCTTAAACCACACTGTATTTAGCATGCTCAGTTTGGGGCTTTGCAATTGCTTTTTTTGGAAGCCAGGGGCTGCTCTGGTCCCTGGCAATTCTGCTAAGTTCAGGGAGATTGTTTTCCTGTTTTTTTTTTTTTTTTTTAATGCATCCTCCTCTGATATCATGGAAGGTGAATTAGTCTGACTGGAATGGAGAGGAACAGAGGTGCAAGGTGATACAGAAAACTTAGGAAGCTGATGGGGAATAATGGCGCAGAGGGGAGCTGGGACCAGTAAGAGAGAGAATCCCAGGCTTGGGGAACACATTACTTACAGGAGCGGAAAATTAACAGGGAGATGTGTCTGTAACCACCACCATACATCCCCCTCTTTGTATTCCTGAGTCTCTTCTGTTGCCAGAGAAGAGTAGCGGCAATCACAGTAAAGGGAGTGTTTCATCCTCCCTTGGAAAGTTTCCCTCTCGGCTTGTGAGGTCTAAGTCTGTATATTAAGAGTTCAGATCTGCCAGTGGGTCCTCTGAGACAATACTGCATGCAGAAATTCATGTGGGGGAGGGGAAGCCATTTGCTTTAAAATCACGCCCCTCCATTCCATAATTTATATACAGATATATATTTAAAGAGCATTCAGGTTGCAGGGTCAAGCACTGAAATATTCAGAAACACCTAATTTGAGATGCCAATATGACCTTAATTTGGCCTCAGTGTGCACACATTTACTTACATGGTAACACATTAGCTTTTTTTAGGATTAAGCCCTTCTTTTTTAGGTGTCCAGGATCAATTAGGGAAGGAGTCAGAGTTGCATATGGAATGAATCTGTTCCCCAGAGGCCAGACCCTGTGTCATTTGCTGTAAGTGCTGGAAGGAAGCTGTGACGAAAGAAGAGGAGAGCGGAAAAGAAGAGGAAAGATTCATGAGTTACGTAGCTGTATACCTCTTGCGAATCAGATTTTGTCCTTGCTTCTCACTGCTATGTCTGACTGCCTGGGGACTCTGACACTTGAGAGCTGGGAAGCATGATTTTGTATGGGAGGAAAGGGCTTGAGTGGGGAAGGGCTGGAGTAAGGTGGGTGAACTCAGCCTTAGCTTCTGAAATTTGTTATGTCTTCTTGTCAGGCCCGGGAGATCCTCTGAGTGAAAGAAAATCAAGGTAAGTGACACTAATCCCTGGGTCAGTGATCTGTAGGCAGAGGTCCAGGTGGCTTGGACAGAGGTGAAAACTGTCTGCAGCTTGAGGGAGGAGGAAAGGGAGCAGGATATGAGGAATGGCCAGGCTTTGGCACAATCAAGTTCACAGATGTGAGAAAAAAGGTAATGACAAAGGGAAACCTTCAGTAAGGTGGAGTTCAGGGTCGAGAGATTGCTGAGCTCCACTGTCTCTTGGTAAAGCTTCATAATTTCTTCCCATTTGCCATTGCTGAGGCTCTGCTGCTTTCAGCGGTCATTGGGGATGCCACCAGCCTGCCGATGCATCAGCCGCCAGAGGCTGTAAACACAGAGGATTACCTGGAAAAAAAAGTTGATTAGTTCTTGTAAAGAAAACAGTGCCTTCCATTTATACTGACTGCGATGTTCTAGATTCCCCTTGCCTCCAGTTCTTGGAAGGAGCCTGTGGAGAAGCTTGCTGGGGCGTTGGTGACGTGCTCAGCCAAATCTGGGCCCTGTGGTGAGGCAACATCCCTGCTTCTGCCGGACTGGTGCACAAGGCGTTGTTGGGCCCTATTTCCGCACCAGATCCTGAGTTTTCTGCTCTTTCTTGTCCTCCTTTACTCTGTCCTCGGTTTCCATCTCCTCCTCCCCACACCTCCTCCCCTCAGACCCCCTGTGAGCTCCCACCCCCTCCCCCGCCGGGGGCC
>NW_008824468.1:897817-907737 GCF_000699105.1 Pygoscelis adeliae
GTCTCCTGAGGTGGCCCGGCCCCCCGGCGTGGGCCAAGCTGGGCGGCTTGGGGCAGCCGTGAGCGCCTTTCTCCTGCCCGGCGCTCTCGGCCCCCGCTTTGCATTCACGGGTGTGGAAGTTATTCCCGATGCAGACAGCGCAGAGGAGCGCTGGCGGCCGGGCGATGCCTTCCTGCCTGCTAAGGGCCGCCAGAGATCGGCAGGGGACCAAGCGTGGCCTTGGCGGCAGGCTGCGGTGCAGGCGCGGCTGCAGGACTTCTGAGGTGTCATTTTGAGAAAACAAGTCAAAATCTCTGAATCGGACGCTTCAGCTCCTTAGCTGAAAAAGCAGCTGGTGTTGCTGGTCTGAGGCTGCATTAAGCATATGGGTGTTACCCAGCCAGCGTATCAAATATGAAGCAATACAATATTTCTGCCCAAAAGAAATGGTCAGGTTCTATTCTTAGTGGTTTTTTTCACCTTCCAGATACAGATGGGTACTGCTGCAGAGGACAAAAGCAAATCCAATGCCATGGAAAAGCAAGACCGAAGGTGTAAGCAGCTAGGGACAGCCCTGGTATGGCACTGAAGTGTAGGAAGTCAAAGCATTTCTGAGCAGCAGCAGCAGCAGCAGAGTGTCTCTGAGTAAGTGTCAGTGTCTTGGCAACAGTACAAGATGTCTGCAACTTTCCTTCACTTATGCAGAAAACACGTCATGTAGGCAGTGCAGTGGTGCGTGAACACAGCAGTGTAGGCTTGGTTTTGAAATATTTGCATCGAAAGCAAAGGCCTGTTTAGTCAGTGTAGGGAGACTGAAAATTTTGTGACAGAGGCTATAGCATTTCTCTCTCTGGCCATTAATTGGTTGTTACAAATCTGCAGTGCAGTCATGTGTTTTGTTCTGCCCCCCCCCCTTCCCTCTCTTTCAAATTATTTATTCTAATAGTAATATTAGTTTTAAGTGGTGTAGAACATGAACGAGTTTCTTTGGTAACCAAGTCGGTTACACACCCACACAAAGTTAGAATCTGCTAGGTGCAGACATTTTCCCTTTTAGAAAAGATGTGGGTTTTGAAAACCACAGCAGTAGGGCAGCAGTATGTATTCTCAGGGAGTCATTCCAGAAAAAGTTCCATATACCATATGCAGATTTATAGCTAAGTCCTGATCTTTTGTTTATACACGCATATGGAACTTGAATGTATTACCTATATATTGATTTCTCCAGTGACTTCAGGTTTATATACTTCTTTCTCATCCCAGTATTTCATCCTTCCCACTTTCCCCCTCACTCGTCCCCACTTGTAAAGAATAGGCGGCAGTGAAAAAGCACGCAGTAGGAATACAGCACAGGTGAATAAGCTTGCAAATACATGCTGCATTGCTTCTTACTTTAGTTGGTTTAAGTAAAAATTTGCACTGTTCCTTAATCTGCCCCCTGAAATTATAGAGGTGAACTGCAGTGGCTTTTGTAGATAGCTTCTTTTTAGGGATTTAAATATGAAAGTGGCCTTTGTGTTCTTGGTAGTTTTTTGAAAGCAAATAGGTACATGCAGGATTAAAATTAATTTGTGAATATGAATTGTAACGATTAACATGACTAATAATCCCTGTCATATTGTCTTGATCACCATCAGTAGTTTAGTCTATAGCAGAAGCAGAAGCTTGGAGACTTTTATTGCACTTTCTCTAGTGACACGTAAAATCCCCACAAAATTAAAACATGTAAATTTTTAAACATACTTCCCTTGTTCCTGTATATGAGGCAAGATGACACTAGTACCTGAGAACTGAAAGGTAGCCATAAACAGAGGCTGAGCCTGACAAGGCCATGTCATTGTTCTTGTCTGAATGAAGTGTTCAAAAGGAAACAAACAACAAATAGGGAAGAGAGAATTAGGAAGTTTGACTTTCTTTCCTTTCTTGTTCTGAATCATCAGTCATGAAACAGAATAGTAGGTATGTTTTTAGTTAAATACGGTTTTTATGCTAATGCGATACTTTTTAACTGCAGTTCTTCCAGAGTGGGGAAAGCCTGACACAAATACAGAGAGCACCTGAAAGTACTCTTATGCAGTACTTGTTATGTTGTAACACCCCTTCCTGCACTACAACAAAGTACATAACATGCTGTGCAATTCTGCACTAGAAAGCTGGGAAGGTTGCATTTCCTAGTTTACAGGAGCCTGATGAAGACTGAGCTGGGTGATGCGCAGTAAGCACTTTTTATAGTACTGCATAGTTAAAATTTAATCCATTATAAATAAAAGGTAATGAAAACACTAGTTGGAAGAAAAGCCTGACCTGAAGAAAACAGACATGTATGGCTATCCTCCGGGTCACTTATGTCATCCCATGGCCACATCACTTTCTTAAGTCTGCAGGGAGCATTTCCCTCTGGGTTTCTGCACGTTCTGCTGTGTCCTCCTGGTGCCAGACACAGTCCTTTCTGCAGCGTCTTTCTCAGGCGCTTCCTGTCTCTCATTGCCATAGAGACAGCGTCTGCCTATTAGAGACACCGCGGAGTTGTGCTCACTCAAACCCAGGGATGGCTGAAGAAGGCAGACCATGAGCAGACCTGTAGGCTTAAGGTGCCGTGGAGAGGGTTTTGTGGCCAGGTCCTGATCTGCATAGCTGTTTCAGTACAGAAGGGCAACAGGCTCCAGAAATCCTCAGCAGGTGAAATGAGCTCATGGGGTGCAGCCAAAAGGCTTAAGAAACTCATTCCCAATGTCCTGGGTTATCTGAACCATGGTCTAAACACT
Organism: Pygoscelis adeliae; assembly: GCF_000699105.1. Classification (NCBI taxonomy): domain Eukaryota; kingdom Metazoa; phylum Chordata; class Aves; order Sphenisciformes; family Spheniscidae; genus Pygoscelis; species Pygoscelis adeliae. The sequence continues at coordinate 900,562 of NW_008824468.1, forward strand.
ATTTCTGTTAAAGATGATGCACAGCATTATTTCATATTCTCAGTAATAACCAAAATGCTGCGTAGAGCAGGAAGGCTGGGCTTGTAATACAAGAGCTAAGCAAGGACTCAAGTCAGCCTTGATTCCCCCCTCTGGCCCAGTGTTTCTGCATGGCCCTGACCAAATTGTCTTCCTCAGTTTCTTCTCTTCAGAATATGGGTATTATTTTCTTTTCCCGCTTTATAGGGTAAGTGGGAGCCTATGGCCATCATTCAACCTAATCTCCATACACATACCACTGCCCAGTCACTTCCACATTTGCTCCAGAACAGGTCTATTGCAGCCCCTGAGCAATTCAGCAAGCTTGAGCACCTTTGGTGCCTTGCCATGGCGTGTAGTCTCCTGCATCCATTTTGGAGAGGCAGGCTCCAGGCAAGGTGCCTCAAAGCATGGTCCATCACCAGGTATCTTAAGTCCTGCTGGTAGTAAGTAACGTTGGCACTTTGGGTCTAAACTGCAGTTGGAGTAACAGGAGTATGGGTGCAAAATACATAGTGACAGTGTTTACTGGGTGTAAGCCTATGCTTAGTCCCAAACTTGAAGTAGCACCACTATTGTTAATAGGAGTGTGTATGGTTACTCTTATGGTGAGCAGCAGCTATAGCGCAGAACATTGTTTCTGCTGAGCTGGTGCATGCCCTCTCCCATGCTTGCAGGCGAGAGTAGCGGGAAAGAAATGGGGAGCAGAGTGAATCATGCCCCCGCTTCCCCCAGCTGGCCACTGCACTGGGGGAACTGGGGCAGCACACTGCATCAGGGACAGACCCAGAACATGCGGCATGTCTATGTGCAGGCGCCTGGAGCAAAGACCCTTGGTCCTGTGCTGGCCAAGCGGTGTACCTGGATGGTAAGACAAGGTTAACAAACATGCACTCGGGCTAATAAAGCTTAACTCTCAATGGGGCTAATTAGCTTCTGTACAGAAACACGGCAAAATGAGTGGCAGCTCTGCAGCTAAATCACTGGGCACAGTCCCATGCAGAGCTACTCTGCTTTCCTTGTCTGCTTGGGAGAATCTCCTACTCGTGCAGCAGTGGTAAAGCCACAAGGACAAGGGATGCAGCTGCCAGTAAGGAGTCGAGGTACGAAGGTGGTATCCATCATTACTGTTGTTTCTGTAATGATAGCTAAAAATAGCAAAGGCCAATATTTACAGATACAGTTTCGTATTGATATTCTAACACTTTCAGCTCCGGTTAGCCCCATTTTCCTGTTCTTTCTTCTTTTCTCTGTCTCTTCATGAAACATATCTTAGTCCACAGCAGCCCTTAAAAATGTGTAAGAATATGTTAGCATGTGGGCTGCAGTAAGCACTACTGTTATCGACTGTGAAGAGAAACCAGCTTGTAAGAAAACCTGGTGTTAGCTCTACAAAGAAGCTCAGGAGAACCTGTGCCTATAAGGTGAATGAGTATGCAAACTGCCGAGGGATGTCTGGGGAGGGAGGAAGTTGCCCAAAAAAGGAGGTGGTGGGGGACAATTCCCCAGTTTTTGTGCTCCCAGCCTTCCATTGTGAATTAGCAACTGGAACTCATCATATGGCCCTCATTTAGAAAAGCTCCAGCGTGAGCATTTATTACTTTTGGGTTTGCGTGTATGTGCTTACATTTGCTTATTTACTGAAGCCACAGCTGTGGCCCTTGAATGGGAGGGATGGAGGACGTGGTTCAGCTACCCGCAGTGTGTGGAAATCCTTCTGCGCATCTGGTCCCTGGGTCAGGCCTCAGCCTCCTTTTATTTGGAGTCTGTCAGTGTTTAGGTTGCCAAACACCACCAGCTCTGAAGTAGAAGTGCCTAATGTCGCAAAGGTCTTATAAGAGCTTTACATTGCTTTCATCGAAACTTGGATTAAGCTCATAATAATGGCCTTCATGTGCTGCAAATACATTAACACACTTCTTTGAGGCAGAGCCTGCTTCCATTACGCCGGTTCCTGTGGCACACAGAAATTATTGCCTACCAGAGAAGTGTTAAGTGAAATGTCGCCAGGGGATTATCACCTCCCTTTCCTGCATGTTTTTTCTAAACTGAGCAGGAGAAGAGGAGCTCCCACCACCCTGCTAGGAAACCTTGCGGAGGAACCCTGATTTGTTTTTAAGGTTTTTTTTAATAAGGAGAGAAGAAACATTGTTTTGCTGTATGTTTTTCTGGTATGAAGACCTGTCCTTCCACAGCTCATTTCCAACACTTCTGGCTGCCTGTGTGGAAAGCATGGCATGGCCCAGGAAGATTCACCTCATGTGAGGCTCTCCCTCTCCCCATTTCCCCGCACGCTCCAAACGTGTCTCCGATGGGATTTTGCTGTCCATACATTGCTCACGAGAACCAACTGTAAATTCAGTTGCTTGTACCTTTTGAGTTCATTGTATTCCTCGTCTGCCAGCCTTTGCTGCCAGCACAAGCAAAGGTTTTTTGACCTTAGTGTCTTTTCCTTACCCTGGTCCCTTTCATCTTCCCTAAGATTAATGTGCTGTACTGTGAACTCAGGTTATTATTCACTGTGATTATTGCCTAATTGTGATTTATGCAAACCAGTGTCACCTCAGACGAGGTGTATGTACTCCCTAGCTTGTGTGCACACACAGTTGATGGCAAGATGAAAATTGCTTGACATGTTGGTATTTTATGATGTTAGATGTGTACATCCTGGAATGTATTTCACTTGTGTAATGCTGTAGTAGCAGGCGATCATAAGACATTTTCTGCAGCAAATATAATGCCTGAGACAAAGATACATGGATTTAGGCAGTGATAGATTAAAAACTTATTGTGGTGCAATGCTGATGCCAGTTTAAAAGGTTAAACATTGAAAACAGCATTTGAGGTTTTCAAGCTTCTGTCATAGCAGTCCTATCTTGGCCAAGCTGAAGGGCTCACCTCCTCTTTATTTTGCATTTTTCCATGTGTTCCGAAACACACAAGGCACCTGATGTACAGAAGCAAAGGCGCAAACCCTGCCTGGGGAGGGCCCTGGGCAGGGCACAGGGTGAGCAGTCATGGCCTGAGGCTGGGGAGGGGATTGCAAGCCGCTGCACCACTCATGCCTGCCAAATATGGTACCTCTTCTTGCCCTGAGAAAGTATTATCTAATTTTTGTGAGAGAAATAAAAATCATAAGCAGGCAAACAGAAGCGAGGGAGGAGAGAAAGGGAGGTGGGGAAAGCAAGGATAACGCCAGTTCTCACTGTAGCATGAATGTATCTCGGGGTCCAATTAATTGCAGCCTTTCCTCCTCCCTGTCTTTACCCTCCCGCCCCCTCTCCAGACAACTTGCATGGGAACTGGAGTGAGGTGAGGGAGATGCTTTGGGAGCTAACTGAATATAAAGAAGCGTGTGGAGCAAAACACAAGAGCTTGGGAAGAAGCACCAGGTGTAGGGACACGAACAGGCAGATGTCCTAGGGTAGGTCAGCAGCTGAAGGTGACTTTCAAGTAGAGCACATACATACAGTCCTCAATCAAGACCTTTCCAGAATTGTGGCCAGGCATACTTTACTGAGAAAATTTAAGGATACTTAAGTTAGTGGTGTTGACAAAGCAGTGACAGTGGCGGCTGCAGAAAAAGTCCGTATCACAGAGGTGGCAAGGAGGTGATGTGTGGGACCCACGTTGCTGAGGGTACAGCTGGGGAGTTTGAACTTGGCACCCACAAGGCGGGGGGAATAGCCTGCTTGTCGAGTTGCAGAACCCACATCTAGAAAACTTTGGCTTCTGGTAAGGCCTCCTGTGAGACACTCTATTTTCTGTGACTCAGCTTCCATAACTGCTAAACAGAAAAATGGTGTATTTGTCAATGTCATGGGAGTCAGCGCAACAGTGCCGGAAAATTGCTGTGAGGTCTTTGGATGGACGGTACCATGAAAAGCACTTTAGTCAAAGGATCATCGTAAACACACTTAGCCTGGTATTTTACCATTCATGTTTTAAAACAGGTATTCTTAATACTGTGTTCCGCAGAATGAGCTAGTGTTGATATTAATTTAAAAGTGACTTGCAATGTCTTTTCTGGTTTTGTGATTTAAAAAATACCTGCTTCATTTTGCTTACTGGCTCTTTTTTAAAAAAAGGAATAATATGTCTTTCTTTTTTTGATTTCATGTTTGGGAGATGTAAGATTAGAGCTGAATGAAAATTGGAGTTTTTTTTCCTAACATTAACTTTTATCCAACCAAGAAAAAACGTTAAATTATCAAAATTTTAAAAAATAAATTCTAATAGGGAAATAATGAAATGGGCATATAAACTAGTTTCTGAATTACAGTTTTTCTAAATTTTGTAGCCTATTGAAAATGTTACTGTCATTATTTTGCCCCAGCTGGAGGCAAATGTAGGTCTTGCAAGTAGTGGGAGAAGGCTATTTTGTAACAGGGGAGACAAGCTTGTTCAGGAAAACTGGCCCAACCAAAGGTGGCGCGTGGAGCTATAGCTCACGGTAGAGAAATGTACCATTCCAGTGAAATTCAGCCTAACTGCGTCAAAACATAAGCATTTTGTGTCAAAATAAAATATTTACATCTGAATGGGACTAGCTAAAACAAGGTACTTTTAAAAGTTTTTGTGGTTAATGAAAAGAAAAAATAACATCAGATACCCCCTTTCCCACCAGCATTTTATCATGTGAGATTTGCACTATCATCTGCTGAGAAATCTTTCCAACATAAAGTTTCTACTTCAATTCTACATAGGATAAATCCAAAATACAGTGGGTGTAGCGACTGTCTCTTAACCCCTCCCATACTTTAACGTATTTGTTAGTTGCTACTGAGGTGAAGCGTGTTCTAAAATGTTACGTATCTGGTAACAGGGAAGGATCATGTTATGAGAAACATTTTGCTAAATTAGTAACTTTGTATTTCAGTGAGAAGTATTTTAATGTTACCTTACTCTTTCCATAATTTGTTCAAATTAAGTTGGATTTAATATAGGCTGCATGATACAACAGTCAAGCTAGGCATATACAACGAGACGTGAGAGTTCAGATACATATGTATGTGATATATTTCTATATTTAAGAGAATTCTGTTAAATTTAAGACCCAGAATTTAGCCACCTGATATGATACAACACACTAAAAAATATCTGAATTCTAATTCTACCTACATGTCGTTCCTGAAAAAAACAGAAGGAAAAAGTGATATGACATATAGAGTACACCTACAATGATTTCATTTGCTGCAGAGTCATCCATCAGCAAAATGATAACTAGCCAACCCTTTTGTCAACAGAGCACTATTAAATTTATCATTTAAGTTGGTAGGTAAACAAGAGAGTTAATGAACCAGAGACAAGTTGGTCATGATGGACAAGAAATATAGGGATTCTGCATTGCCTTCTCCCTTGTTTGTCCTTTCATACCTGTGCTATTTTGATTTGGCACCAATTTTACTCCTGTTTTACACTTGTCTTGCACTGCAGTAAATAATTACACAAAGATGAAGACAATTGCAAATCAGGCTTGACATATTTCACAGAGTAAATTGCAGGAACCATAGTTAGGACTCCTTAGGTGCTTGCCCTGGCTTTGCAAATCACTTGCTATGTGACCTTGGACAATTAACCTTTCTGTGTTTCTGTTTATCTAACTATACTACCTCCCGGGGTGTTATTAGGCTTAATTTATCAATCACTCAATATGGTCTTATAAAATATTTTGAAATCTCTGCTGAAAGAGACCAGGTAAGTGCAGCATAGTGTTTAGAAGGATAATTCACCTATTAAACTTGGTTTGTAGCGACTTCGATTTACTAGATTTTATCAACAGAATTTGATCCAAAATATTTAGCAAGTAGAGATGGAGAAAACCAGGAGAGGGTTATCAAGATCATAGATATTTAAAAAGATGAAAAATTTCAAGAAGTGGTTAATGGGTCTCTTTAGGCATGATATGGCATTAAGTCTTTCAAACAAGCTTAAATAAATTAATATTTGCATTAATAGGTATTACTCAGCAAAGTATTCTCAACATTTTTAGTTTGCAAGCCAACCATGAAAAAGCAGGAAGATTTTTAAAAAAGATCTGTAAATAAAGCTAGTCAGAAAAGACAATATTTCCAGTTTCTCTTCTTATCTTTTAAATGAAAGTTTCAGTAACCTCAGAGAGAAGCAGAATTTGCAAGGTACTTGTCTGAGCTCATGCATTTCTGTGACTGTAAGGTTTAAGATTGCAAATCTGTCCCTGAAGTAGGCAGAAAAGCTTTTTTTTTTTTGCCAGAAATTTCTTCTTGGACATAGGAAATCGCCTTCATAGAATCGAATTTTCTAATGAAGATGATTACTTTTGGTCAGAAAAAGTCCTTTCTAGGCTACTCTGTAAAAAATAGTAAACTATAAACTCTGTCCAAAGTTTCATCCACTGGAGTGGATGAAACATCCATCCTTTACTCTCCTGACACCAGCGCAAACTGGGAGGGTTTTGCAATGGCTGCTTCAGTGTTTACACCAGAGGAAGTGAGAGCAGCCAGAAAACTAACCCCAAACTCACAGGTACCAAGGGAAAGCACAGCAGAAACTAGAGACATGACGAATGTATGAAGCAAGGTGCAGGTGTAAATGCCAATTTTTCTGTTTACTGGAAGAGCGCTCCAGCATTGGTGGGGAGGAAAAGAGCAGAGCGCTTCACAGATAGCCTGTTGGACACGTTACATTGTAAACAGATAACGAGGAAGGAAAAACGGATATGCAGCCATCAGGTAGGTAGCCATAGAAGTTGAAAGAACTAATATTTTGTAATGAAGAAAGGTTCGGAGCTGTATGTATTGTACATAAAGTGACTCAAGACATGATGTTAAGACTGCATATTGTTTCATTTAGAAATCAATCCTGCATACTGAATAGCTGTGGTAACATCATTTCTTTTCTGATTAACAGGGCATTTCCCCCTCTTCTGAAGGCACAGCACTGAAAAAAAAAAATCCCTTATTTTGCTTATTGCAATGTATATTCTAGGATTTGGAGAACTTGCTTCGCCACCCAGGGAGAATAGCCGGGACCCCAGCTCGATGCCAGGCTCAGGCTGCTGACTTAGCTGTTCTTCAGTGAGCACTGCAGCCCTTTTGCCTCCTACTCCCGTCCCGAGCTGCAAACTAATAAGGTTTTTTCTCCTGCTGCCTGCAAAGAAAGAAAGCAATTGAAAGAGTG
>NW_008824468.1:907761-923421 GCF_000699105.1 Pygoscelis adeliae
ATACTTGGGAAGGACTGGCATATTATGGGATAGGAGGGTCATAGCAGTGCATAGATATAAGAGGATAATTAAATTGATGTGAGAGTGATTTTTGCAGTTTGCTCGTTCTTAAGTTGAAGGCACATCTTTATCTTTACATCTATTCTGGAAACACCGTGGTTTATCTGTCTTTAGCAGGAGCTTAATTTTGTTTGATTTCAAGTGAATGTCTTCAAGCCCAGCAGATGAACGTCTGATTCTCCACTGCCTGATGCTCTGAGTAGTCACTCAAGTTTGCAGAAAGCACCCATTTGTGCTGCCAAATCTGACCCCGCCTTTCACCCTTGTGGCAGCATTTCTTGGCTGGAGTATGGGCACCACCTTGTTTTTCATTCTGCAAGGCAAAGGAGACTCAGACCAGGGGACAGGAGTCACGGTTACGTTGCTGCTCTGTCCTCACTATGGCATATCTTTTTGTTTTTCATCTTTTTCCTCTAAGCTGGGTGAAAAGTGGTTTGACTCTATGTGAACTTCTGTTCAACCATCACTAAGTCTGGTTTAGGGGGTACAAGTTAAAGTCTCTCATACTTTCTTTGGGGGTGCAAGCTTATTAGGGACAGGCACTGGTAAAGACCGTCCTTACAAGTTAGAAGCCTCTGAGCATTGTTGTTACTGGGCTGCCATGTTCACCTTCTTAGAGTACCTGGTATTATCATACCTAGGTGACTGATTATCATATCTTGAGTAATTAGCGTATCTTGAGTGGTTGAACACAGGCAATTTCTTTTACTATATGGCCGTTCAATATAGGAGATAGCGGAGGCCTGAATTTCCACGGAACAAATGCACTTTTACCTCTATTAGCAGACTCGGAATGAGATAACTTTGCCGGTAGAGCAATGGTGTCCGGGAGCACAGCGTCAGGCCTGATGAGTCAATCCTGCTCTCGCTAAGTGGCTTGCGCACCGTTCCAGGGTCCATTACGCAGGGTTAATAACGCTAGCACAGGGGAAGTTGCTTTCTTGCTGGCTAACGCTCCACTTTCTATTCAGGACTGGGCTCATCATTATGCCAGTTTTTTTGTCGGCCAAGAAGTTGTAGGAAGCAAAACCCTTTGAAAAACAAAAGTTACTTATCAATAGTTTATACATCGGTTGTTGAATAAATTATTTGTGAACATCATTGCACTGCTCTGTGTGGAAGAGTTATAAGCCCCTGGCTTTGCTTACTAAGTCCTGGCCAAGCTTTCCTTGGTCGTTTCCACTCTCTCTGGCATTTCCTTTTTCCATTGCTTTATTCATAAGGTGGTGATTTTTATCGCTCTCTGCTCAGTAATAATGTGGTTCCTATCCTTCCTGCAAGAAGAAATGTCTTATTCTTTTTATTACGTATAATCATTCTTTTCTTAATTTATAGCATGTCATCTATTATTCAGTGACATCTCTTGGCTCTGATTACAGGTTCTATATAATCTTACACACTTCAAAAATGGTTGTTTAAATTACAATAAAATAATATCCAGCTCATTTATCTGGTGAATTTGTCTTTCATTTGCAGTTATCGGGGCCCATGTTTTATACAAAAGAACTTTTTTCAGGAACCTTGCAGAGAGGTGGAGCTAATGTGCTGGGATTCCTTGAGAAAGAGAAAGAAACAGCCCTGGGGAGCACTACCTGCTGCCAGGGAAAGATGTTGAAGTTTGGAGAGAAATGGCAAAGAATCTGTAAGTCACTGGAGGCCTGAACCACAGTGCATTGAAGACAGTGGGAGCAATGTCACAATGGCACATTGTGGTCTCAGCAGGTTTTTAAATTCTTCCAAAGGTGGAAAAGTGAATAAAGCTTTCTTGTCCTCCTCACCACCTACAGACAGACTCAGAGCTCACCCTAAGGGACGTGAACACTGGGACCCTGGTGCCTCCATCCCTCTGCTCTCCTCTGGTGGCCTGAGCCAGCAAGAGCCAAGTGTGGTTTGGTTTGATTTGAGATGGGGAGAAGACTCATACAGGAGGTAGGGTCAATGGAGAGGACCTGCTTTTAGGAAGTGAAGAAATAAGGAGAGGCTTGAAAAGCTGCTCTTCCTTGACCCTGCTGAAATTAATTTTCACACTATTTATCAAGATCAATGAAATGATCTGTGCTGTGGTATTTTCCCATCAATCCAGATACAAATTGCTTCTATTAATAGTTAAGTATTGTGGTAATGTTATGCAAACCCTGTTTGGAAAATGGGCTTCTGTTATATTTAGCAGTGGACACACACAGAGGACAACATACCTGCTCCTTTTAACTGCTAGTTTCAGCCAAAGCTTGTTGGTCCTTCCATTTACCCTTTTCCTATGTATTTAGAATATCTCTGGTCCTCTCCTTGATCCCAGCTACCTGCTTTCTGTCTGAGAGAGAGAGAATTTCCTGCTGTGCTGTTGAACAAACAATAAACCGCAGTGCAGTCGTGCCTGGGCTAAACCGTGGAATAAAGCTACTAGAAGTATCCAGGCTTTTCCCTTGCTTGGTGAAGACCCACTAACTCAAGGGAGGAGACCTTTGAGTGGGTTTTGAGAGTGCTGTTAGGATTGAGTGCAGTTGATGGGTGTTATGGGTCTAATCTGGCTACCCCTTCAGCTCCCTGGTCCTTTTGAAGTAATGCAAGATGTCCTTAGGAATTCACCTTATTTCCCAGAAAGATCTATTTTTTTCTTGCTCCTTCAGTCTACCTCCACTTCAGAAGAGGCTGCTGAATGCTCCTGTAGCTGGTGCAGCTCCTCTGGACACCTCTGTGTTTGGCAGCAGCCATTTCATAGGGAAATCACTCCTTCGCGCCTCAGCCCTCCTCCCAACCAGCTCCAAGTCCAGATGCCTTGAAGGGAACAAAAGTCCTGCCCAGGAATTTAATTTGTCTAACTTCATCTTCTCAAGCTAGTGGTACATCCAGGTCCTGACCCACTGGGCAGGCCAAATTGATATCAAGATTTTATATCTTGGTCCCATTTCTAACCCATATTGTAAAAGCAGAACGGCACATACCAAGGAGCGGGCATGTCTCTTCCAGGGTTACTTCAGTCTGCTACAGAGATACTGCTGCTGTGTGATTTCTGGCCAGACATCCAGATTTCAACTTCAGCTTTCTCACTTTTGAGGGAGAGGGAAGGTGCTGGGTATCTGTGCCTAGTCTGAGCCCATTAGCTTATCCTTTTTGCACCTTTGGGTTAGGTGCAGGGTCAGCTGCAGTGGGCGACTCCTCCCCAGCTAGCATTCCCAGGATGGCACAGAAACAACTTCTAACATGAAATCGGTTCCTATTAGCAAAAGTGCCCACTGGAAGCTTTCATTTACACTCCCAATGCCAGGAAAAATAACACATTTCTTACCCTCCTCGCACAGACAGTTCCTACAACCTCTTTTATCAAATAAAAGCAAGGGAGGTTTTTTGTTGTTGCTTTTTGTTGAAAATTCCTCACTGAAAACCCGCAGTACCCACTCTTCTCTCTGGTTAGGATCCAGCACTGCAGAAACTAATTTTCACTATAGTTCAGCTGAAAACTTCAAAGGCTGCAGACAGGAGTTGGAGCAGTCTCTGGGTGCTGATTCTTGTCAGGTTTATAGATGTATTCCTAAGCAAGTCGTTTCTGTTCTCTGCAGGATGTTGCTTCTATCTCTAAGGGCTAGGTTATGTAAAAATAATGGCAGAAGCCTGCCTTAACCTGGCAAAAACTGGGAATCCTGATTGTTCAATGAAATGCTGCCTTTTCAATCAGTCCTCCTCCCTAATTAGTGCTGCATGGTGGAGCTGATCTTTTAATAATAATGAAAAAAGAGTAATTTGGTTGATGATTGATGGGAGAAAACCTAAATACGTTATTAAAAGTACCAATCAGCTGAGTCTAGAGGGGGTTTAATAAAAAATGTATTTGACAAAAATCACGAGATAGATTTTTCAATATGAATCACTTGAGTGGCTCCCCCATGTAGGCATTATATCTAATGTAGTCTGGTGTGACTGGGGGGGAGAGAGGCTGCCCCCACCAGCTTTGCTTCATGCAGTAGGAAAAGTTACCATGGGCCTCAGCAGGCCTTACTGAAAAAATGCATTTCACTGGGGTAATCTGAGTGTGCAGAAGAACAGAGTGGGCCAAGTCAGCCACAAGATGTGGTTTTACAACATTAGGAACGAAGACAAAGCTGAGTCGATACACCTTAATACAAAGACTGATTGTGACTAGCAATTGCATTTTGGTCTGACACTGATCTTTTTTTTGTCAGTTCCATTTTGAGGATTGGTACTAACGAGTCTGGAATTGTAGGCCTAAAATGTTATACTAGCTTGATGTGGGAATTATTTCCTGGGTTAAAATTCTCTTGCTTTACTGCAGTATTAACTCAAGGAAATAGCATGAAGGGATATGGTCTTTTGCTGCTGACCTGCATTTGAGGAAATACAGCTAATAAAACTCATACACTTATATCCCACAGGCCTCGGTATGGAAATACACAAGACGCCAGAAAAATAAATTCCTTTCATCTAGAAGAAAAAGGCAAGAAAAATCAGAAAGGCTTTTCTTAGATGGTTAAATTGCCTCAGTCTTATAACGTCTTAGGAAACACAACATTATTAAAAATACCCTACAAAGGTATGAGCTTATGATCTCCTGTAGCTCCTCCTAGCATAACCTCCCCCATTAGGAGATATTAGGGGTTCCCTGAAAAACCCCAAACCAAGCCTGTGAAGTCTCTTACCCAGCTTTCATTGCTGCGGTATGGCCTGGCCAATTAGTGGTGGCAGCTGAGATGCTGGGAGTGAGGATCAAAAGGAAACGGATCTGAACCGTGCTACTGGGAATAGGATTGCATTAAAGATAGAAACTTTCCTATGCCCTTTCTCAGGCACAAAGGGCTGGTGGATGTTGGTTGTGTGCTACCCCTTTGCGCTACTGTCTGTGAGTTTGGACGTATTGACTCTATCCAGCTTTTTAACACAAGGGAGGGGGTCAGACTCCCTACTGAGGACAGGCTCATTCAGAGGGCAATCCAGCATACCCAAATTAAACTCTGAATTACCCTCTGGGGGAGCTGACATCTCTCCATGGACAATATAAGGAGTCTAGCCTCCCATTTTACATAGTTGCGTTAGTTGATGTAAATACCCCCATAGTGCTGTATATGTAATCTCACATCACAGCCGTGGTTCCTCTCAGTGTGAGCCAGGGCAGAAGCTAACTGATTGCAACCAGGCTTTAAAAAGAAATGTAATTAGATGTAAGCCACTATTTCGGAGCAGTTGTGCTGACAGCTAGGGGATTAATTCTGCTCTTACTTATTAAGCATATGCTCCAGATTTTTTATATAATTTAAGTTGAAGAGACTATTACATGACAGGCATCCTTTGAAACTTTTACAACTCCTTGGATCTCCTTCCAGCGTTAACTGTAATCCCAAGTGCTGAGACTACCCATTTAATACAAACTCAGTAATGTGTTCTGCCTCTGGTGAAGTGGTTGCTGGGTGTGGGAGTTGTTCTGCTGCTCCTGTCCGTGTATGCAGTCAAGGCTGGTTAAGGGACTCAATCCTGCAGTGGCTGGCATAAGCTCTCCGGTCACAAGGAAAACAAAACCTCCCATCTTGTAGACTGCCTGGTCATCCCCTTGGCTCTGCTCTGCTGTTCCTGGCTCTTCCCCTCCTCCACTTATTGTGGAAGAAACTTTGTCGCTTCCTCGTCCCCTGGGGCTGTGGCACCCATCACCCAGACACGCAGTACAGACTGTATTTATGAACTGTAATACAAAAAGATGTCTCTTAACTATGACAAAAATTGTTAATGCAACATGCTGCTGCAACACTGGGAGTACTGAAGCCCTTAGGCATGGGTTTTCAAAGGGCTGGACAAGCCTTAGAGATCCAGAAAACTCACCGAAGCAGCTAATTTTCAGCAAAGCATGCTCTATAGTGCTCATGGGACCAGGACAAGCTAGGCTAGGGAGGGGGGCAAGAACATGGGGTTTTCACTGGGTGGTTTTGGAGTTGGAGCCTCTGTTTCTCTTGAAGATCTAACAACATAGGTGTTAGTTACCCTGCTGAGGGAGACTGGGGGGGGGTTGTCACAGGTGGCACCCAAGCCATGGCCCTCAGTGAACCACTGGAGACTGAGAGATGCTAGTGGTGTTGGAGTGAGGACAGGTGAGCACTCACCCATCTGCAGGCAGAGCGGTCTCTCCTGTGAGCAGCTCTGCGACTATTTCCCCAGTCAGGCAGCTGTCCCACATTTGTAAATAGCCAAAAATGATGGTCATGCTGCTAGCTGAGGTAAGCATAATAAGGAACTTGAAGCAGGCAAGAGAACTGCATTAGGAAAAGAAGCCTTGTCTTTTTCCCTCAGCAAAATGGTCAGCTAGTTAATGCTGGTGTAGCTGAATCTGAGCTGTGTCACCCACCTTGATATTCTATTATTAATTGTACAACAATCGTGTTGCTCTTCTGTACCACGGATGGGGAGTTTAACTATTTCGTTAGCTCAGTGGGAATGGTACACAGAAACAGTTTAATTCCGTAGGATTATACTGAGTCACAACACTCAAAGGAGCAAATTCCAGGATACTAGAACAAATTTGGACACCGCCAGCCTCCTCACAGCACAGACTTCAGCTAAGATCGCTCTGACTAAAATATGCAGCTAAGGCACAGCTGAACGTGACTCATAGGAAATAGTATGCTGACCTGAATACACATGCTGAGTACATGCCGTGGGTGGGCAGCTTAAACGCTTTGTAAAGCCATTTCTCTTAGTCCTATTTTTCCCCCTCCTGGTCAATGGTGAAAACCGAACTTTAACAATCTGAGTTTCCCCTTTGCCTTGCAAAAGCAATAAATATGCTGTCCCCACCCTCCCAACATCGGGGGCTCCTCTGTCACAGATTTATGTAGAAGAGCAAATCTGGCGCGAGGCTTGCTGATGGGTAGTGGGAAGGATTTGCAGCTGGGAGAGATGTCGGAGGCAGTGTGAGGCGAGTGAGTGGGTTTGGGTGAAGCGGTGGGCTGCCAGGATGGATCTGCAGGGACTGCTACAGCTGGGCGGAGGCGCAGGCAGGTCCCTGCACAGACACACATGCTGCACTGGCTGAATGCTGGGTTTCGGTGTATTGTCTCAGGTAGTGCTCAATGAAGGCACTGGCCAGTGCAAAAATACAAATGCTGATAGGATTATAATGCCTGTTAGTTTACAATGGAAAAAAGTTCACAACTCCTAATCCCTACCTTGAGCTAGAAAGAGGGCAAACGGTGATGAAACTTCTTTTCTTCGTCCATTCAGGTCTTAAGCGGCGTGAGCATTGGCAGCCAGCGTGGTTACAGCCTCACATAGCAATTCCCACAGACTGCATTTGGGCACACATTCCACTACAGGCAAAACCTGCCTCTGTAAGGGAAATTCAGGGAAAAAGAGGAGCTTATGTTTTCTTGACATTAATGAGAAGAAACTGGCATTAACTGAAAGTAATTGACAACATTAGGGCAAAGATGAAGGGCTTGTTGCCAGAAAGACAGATTAGAGGGAGAGACATTTTTTAAGTCCAAGAATTATTCCAGAGGCAAGGAAGGGCATCCTCTCTAAATCCATAGGGATATGTAATGGCTCTACTTAAATTTTCACATTGCTGCACAAAAACTTTCAGTCTTTGAAACAGCAAACCCATTTTTTTTTCCCACTGTGGAAAAATATAGATCAGGATTATACTGGTCTATTGGTAACTGTTCCATGGTCTGCAGCTGAGCTCTTGCTAAAGAAAGTGAATCCATGAACATGTTACCATGACACTGTAAGTTACTGCGTGCCAGCTGAAATGTGCTAACTGTGAGAGAAGATTGCACCAATGGATGAAGCAGTCTATTATTTCGGATTTTTTTTTCTTTCATGTGCTTTTGTGCTAAATAGTTATAGAGGGTGACAGTACTGTATGAACTGTAAGTCACTGGTGTTCACCTGCACAGCGTTTCTGCTGTGTTGGGGCATTCAATTATATTACATTGACTGAACAATCCTAAATGTATGTGGGCCTGCAGATAATCGGGTGCCTTAAGGGCAGAACTATGCAGCTGGGACTTCATTGCTGTTTAAGTACGGAGTGTGTGTATGGCAACAGGTCTGCTTGAATGGGTACTTTAATTTAGAAAATATTTATGCCTATGGAAATGATGTAGCTCATCTAAAGGCATCATGTTCATAACTGTTCTCTTCCTTACAGATAGGAGACATTTAAACAGCTTTAGAATATAATATGCTTTGCACCTAGCTCAACTTTGAACTTCTGAGTCACCAAAAGTGTGTGACTGATTTTGACAAAATGGATTAGAATAAAATAAGGAAAATATGCAAAATTCTGTACAGAAAAAGTATCGATCTAACACTAGTCTTTTTGGCAACAGTATTAAAACCCACACTGACTTCAGTGCAAGTGGAATTTAGATCAGTATCCGTGATTGTTTTGGAACAAAGAAACAAAATGAACATCAGCGAGTCACCGGGATGAGATGGTATTCACCCCAGCATCCCAGAGGAATGCGTGGATAAAGCAGCTGAGCTACTAGCTGTGGTGTAAAGCCTCTCTTGCAGGACTCCTTGTTTTCTGCGGTTTGTAAGGGAGTAAATAGGATGCTGATTTTTAAGGGGACTAGGGAAAATCTGATAAGAGGCAGACATCTGTACCGAGCAGATCTGTTGAAACAGTAATGGAGTAGAATCCGTTGAAAGAAGGATGAATATTATGTATGGAGGAAGAGTCGCTATGCCTTTTGTAGCGGGAAGGTGTGCCTCCTATTGGTCTTCTTTTCCTGTAGCTGCAGCAGACCTGGTTGATACCACCCACATAAATTTCCAAGTCTTTTGACAAAGTTTAGAATAGAATAGAATAGAATTTAGAATACAATAGTTGAGTTGGAACATACCTACAAGGATCATCTAGTCCAACTGCCTGACCACTTCAGGGCTGACCGAAAGTTAAAGCATGTTATTAAGGGCATTGTCCAAATGCCTCTTAAACACTGACAGGCACAGGGCATCGACCACCTCTCTAGAAAGCCTGTTCCAGTGTTTGACCACCCTCTTGGTAAAGAAATGTTTCCTCCTGTCAAGTCTGAACCTCCCCTGATGCAGCGTTGAGCCATTCCCACGCATCCCGTCATTGGATACCAGGGAGAAGAGATCAGCACCTCCCTTTGTTGAGTTCCCCCAAAAAAGGTCCCTTTAGGAAACTAGGCAGCCAAGGATAAGAGGGAAGGCCCTCGTAAAAGTAAGTAGTTGTTTAAAAGATAGGTAACATAGGGTAAAAATAGTCAGTTCTCCCAGAGGAGAAAGGTTACTAATAAAGGTCCAGAATGCTTTGTGCTGAGACCTGTGCAATTCAACCTATGAAGTTAGGAATTCATTTATGAATAATCCTCTGTAAAATTAGGTGAATATAGACTATTGACAAACTTGTACTGATAATACTAAGTTCTTCAGAGCAGTAAAGATGAAAGCTGATTGTGCAGAACTGCAGAAAGATATCGCATGGCTGAGGAACTGAGCAGTAAAATAGGAAAAAAGGAAATTTAATCTAAAATGGTGCATATCGGAAATCAGCAGTCCTGACTTCATACATAAGAATGATGGACTGAGCTGGCCTTTAACACTCACCAATCTGTGGAGGTTACTGACTACACGGAAAGCACCTCAGGCTCAGAAAGTCCCTGAGCTGCAAATTGGTGGAGGCTGGAGGAGTATTCAGGGTAAGTAGCTTATATGCCTCCCCGTTACACTCTGCTTTAGATGCGTGCTTCTGGCTGCTGTTGAAGGCAGGATCCTAGCATCGCTGGACCGTCAGTCAGAGACAGGACTGCTGTATTCTTACTTTCTCAGGCTTTCAAAAATCTCTCTCTTTACAGTGTTTACTGTCTGAGCCACTGAGAAATATTTCTCAGTTTGGACAAAGAGTTCATAGGAAACAGAAAAAAAAATCTCCAAATGTATTGGCTAAATCCAAAACATTTAATGGGTTTTCTTCATGTGTGTTTACAGAAAAAGAGAAATGAGATATATCGAACCTGTGACACTTAGAGAAGTACCACTATTCTGAACAAGTGAATGCATCCTTAGGTCAAGATATGTGAAACTGAGTTATGGGTTTATTATAATCCGGCTGTGGAAACAAAAAGATTTATTTTTAATTACTTTCTTGAATCGTCCAGCATAATGCTTGCTTATATTTTTCTCTTCTATAATTTTAGAGGTATAGTAATGTATGAACATATATACTCAGACTTAGTGGTTTTGGAGGAAATGATACTCTTATTTTAAGGGAAAATACCATTCTGTATCTCAGCATCAATAAAAGAAAATGTTTTTTGCCTGCTATTATTTCTCATTTTGATGATAGAGAACACAGTTAAAATAGAAAAAAAAAATTTTAGAACCTGCATACTGCTTAAGACCCAGGAATTTCTGTATATTCAAATGAGAACATCCATATGCAAATGCCACATGAAGATGCCTTGACAAAGTCTGCCAAAAATTATGTGCATTTAAATCCTTGTATAGAGAGAATCATACAATCATAGAATTATGTAGGCTGAAAGGGACTTTTGGAGATTGTCTGATCTCTCCCCCCCCCCGCTCAAAAAGGGCCAAATTCAAAGTTAAGGCTAGATTGCTCATGGCCTTGTCCAGATGAGTTTTGAATATCTCCAAGGCTGGAGATCCCATGAGCTTTCTGGGCACTGGTTCCAGTGTCTGACCACTCTCATGGATAAGTGTTCTCTATATGTCTAATTGCTGTAACTTGTGCCTATTGCCTCTTGTCCTTTTGCTGTGCACCCCTGAGAAAAGCCAGGCTCTGTCTTCTCTGTAACCACCAGCCGCGGACAACGAGTACATCCCCTCTGAGCCTTCCCTTCCCAGGCTGGACAGCCCCAGCTCTCCCAGCCTCCCCTCAAACGTCCTGTGCTGTGACTCCCTGACCATCGTGGTGTCCCTCCATTGGACTTGATCCAGTATGTCAGGCTGTTTCTTCCACCCCAAACTACACCCCTCCCCATCACCCCACCTACAAAGCCACTGGGAAGGAAAACCTCAGGATAAGCTGAAATAGGTGTTCATGTCCAACTTACTGAGTACCCATCTACGGTAGCAAGCCCTGAAACGTTTGACCTGTCTACCCTGACATGTGCAATTTTTAGCTTTTATGGACCAGCTGAAAGATGGTCACAGATCACATTTGTGAATATGGTTTAAACAGAAGAACATGTGAATCTTATGGAAAGAACATCTGGTCACCTAAAAGTAATAGTCAAAAAGTGTGCACGGATGTGGCATATTTTCAAACCAGTTTGGCATCCATGTGGCCACCTTTGCAGAACTGCCTGTGGCAATGCTTTAAGTGTTGCAATAAGGAGCTGGCTTCTAAGCCCTTTTGAAAAACTAGTCCTCTTTCACACCCTACGTTGGGAGGCAATCTGGTTTTTAGCCCCAAAATATAGAAACTAATGAGGGCCTTCTTTGAACATTTATTTCCCAAATCCCTTTTATTGCTGTTTGCTTGTGTGATAAAATTGTTTGAAAAATCAGCCTTGGGCTTACTGAGGTGCTTAAACATATACCTAATGTAGAAGGTATCCTACTGAAGCCATCTACTTAAAGTCAGGAATGCGTTTGTACTCTGGGAAGAACTGGTCTTCATCCTTCATATTTAATGAGAATAGGGACATGTACAGAGAAGACAGCCCTTTGATTTTAAAATATTTGGGCTTTTTGTCCCTTGATATAGCCATTTCCTCAGTCTTAGCATGATATTCCCTTCCAGAAGTAAATTGTGTCATATTTTTGCACAAATATTCAAGCAGGATTTCTTGTTTTAAATGTCATTTAATTTGTCAACTTTATTGCAGAATGGGGAAATGGTGCTGAAGGCAGCTGTCACCCTCAGTGCTCGGCCTTGGCAGGTTTTCCAGCACGAATGAATCTTACAGCTTGTCTACCCTCCAGCCTTTAGTTAGCTGGAACTGTTTTTTACCATTATAGCTGCTCAGCTGCAATTAAGAGGGCATCTGAGTATTTGGGAATTCCTTGGACCATTAGTTTGAGCAACTCTAATTATGCTAGGAAAGTTGGGTTTTTTTAATTCTGTCCTTTTAATTACCTAGAAGCAGTTTATTTGAGAGGAAACTATCTGGATTGTTGAGAAATTTGCTATTTTGTAAACCCAGTAGTTCGGCGACACAATTGTAGCTTTTACCTAGTGCTGTGCAAAACCCATCAGTTTAGTTTCAGTGGACCGTTTGTGAGAATTTCCACTATTTCATGCAACTCTTAATGTTTCTCTGTTCTTTTTTTTTGAAGTTATTTAGAGTTACCACAAAATACCTGTGTTTACACCAAATACAGGCAGACAAACAGACACCCACAAAACCAAGAATTCCTGTGGCCCAGCTCTATGTACCTGAAGCTTCTTGTTTTGCTCACCCACATCTAGCCCAAAACTGTGTTGCTGGCCACAGACTCCACCTCTCCTTACCAATCCAAGGCTACACAAGTTAAAAGGAAATTCGTGCTGTTCAGAAAAGACCATCTTGCTTTTGATTTTTATTACATGGTTTTTGTATACTGCCAAACTGTTTCTGTCCAAAGGCAAGACCTTCCCTTTGATTCTGATGACTGCAAAGAGTTTCTAAGCCTCCAGAAGACTACTTAGAGGAGCTTTCCCATTGACATCAAATAGCTTTAGATCCAGGGAGACTCATTCTGAAGACACCGAAAACAATTCTGGATTTTTTTCAAACTCTACATGGTAATATTGATGTTTGCAACTTATCTGCTCCTTCCAAACTGTTCTTCCCCAGTTGAATTGAGAATTACTAGATTCTTCAGCTATAATATACATATATACTATCTATAAAAAAAATTGATGATCTAGAATCACTTGTGGGAACATTTTGTCTCAATATGCTTAAAAGCTGTAAATATTGTCAATAAAATTTCTTGTAGATAATCCTACTGAGACAATTTAGTATGCATTTGTCTTGAATGCTATTTATTATAAGTTCTGAGTCTTAAAATCACAGGTTTCTATTAGAAGTCATTAGCCTCCTTGTAGAATGGCTTTTTCTAACAGTAGAATTTCCTGCAAGTCCTAAGTCATTTGTTACCGTTTCGGTGATAATGGAATTTGCAAAAGCAGTTCATTCTGTGCTTTTTCAGTGTACAGGTATCAGCCAGATGTCATCTGGACCAAGTGCTGAGTAAGCAGTATTACGAAAACGAAGAAAGAAAACTTTGACAGCAAATGCAAGCAGCCTCTGCTTATTGGTCTGGTCGCAGCAGGGCAGTCTGCATCCACAGCTGCTGCCCAGTCACTGAGTAACCACACCAGTGGAAAACACTGGGGCTGGGAAAAGGAAGGCCAGACATGCTTTTCTCACTGTACCCAGGCCAGCTTTTCATCAGTCCTCTTCTTGGTCTGTCCTCCTTGACGAGTCTAACCTCTGTGGCAGTGCATGAGTGGAGATGAGGGCTTCCAGCTTGAAACTGGAATGCAGTGATTTAGGAGGGATGTTTGCATGTTGTTCTCAGGTGACTGCAGAGTCAACAGCTTTTTTGATCAACAGAATGATCCCACAAAAGGATAGTTCTGCTCTCCCAACTCCAGAATGAATGTTTGAAATAATCCTATAATTTACTGGGTTCCGTGTGTCTGGATAGTCAGCTGTGGCTGATGACTATGACAGTCATGGGGTGTGCAGCAGCAAGAACAACGGATAATACAAGAGCATCTCCACCTTTACTATAGGGACAGCCCTAGCGCTTAGTAGTGATAGAGGATGTGAAAGGCACGCAGCAGTTTATCAGTAAATTTACCCCTACAATGCTGGCGTAGGTTTCAGGGAACTCATGTCATGTACACGTTGCAGGTGGAAGAGATGGGAGTTAGGTCCCTTTTCTACCTGATCAGCAAGTCAGAAGATAGACAGAAATCTGGCATGTTGCATCTCAGTGACAGGTCAGTCGGACTTGTTCCCCAAAGGAGAAAGCTTGCATTGCTCAGTTTTTGAAGTGTGAAGAAAAAGTCCTGAGTCATGGTTGTGTTGGTAAAAGAAATCTGAAATGCACCTTCTTTCCTAGGTCAGGAAGCTCATGTCTACCTGGTCATCAGTGAAACAATGTATCATAACCAGAAGATGATCTGGACATATCCATGGTCCAAGCAGTGGCATCTCATGGGCTGCGTCAGTACGTGACCGCCTTACATCCCTGACATTAGAATCACCCTAACCTGTGTGGTGCATGGTGCTGCTCAGTTACTTTAACCCCTGCTCGAAGCACCGAGTGTCAAATGTCAAATAAAGCCAGGTCTTTGCTTGGAAAATAATTAAATTTTTTTTGCAGATAATTTTTATTGCTAAATCTAAACTATTGCAAAGCTAGATGTGTAATCTAAAACAGGTATCTGGGGAGCCATTTCATGTATTTCCACCATCTGTTTCAGGACAAAATGCGTTGCCCTCTGGAGTGCGCCCTTCTATCTCAGTTGACTACACAGGGACAAAACCTGCTGAGTTTAGACTAGACTCTTAGACAGCTTTGTGTGATGAATCTTACCTGTAGTGTACTGGCTCTCAGTTTGAAGAAAATGGTGATATGACAGGCAGGGGCAGGAAAATGTCTAATATCTACTGGGCTCATCCATAACCTAACGCATAAAAATAATTATCCCCACAACATTTTCCTTTTTGAGAAGGACTCACTCTTGCAGAGAGCTAACTCTCCCCAGATGCTGAATGCTTTCGGCAGCAGTTGGGGTTTCTGTGCTGCTGATGGGGAGAATGAAGCTCTTTCCAGGATTAGGACTTCGGTGATCTCATGCTGCTTCTGACAGCTCAAAGCATCTCTTGCAATGAAGGGCTGGAAAAGTCTGTAATTGATGTACGAGCAGGCGGAGCGTGTAGGCACACTTCTGAGAGCAAGGCCTGTTGTTATGGCTGTAAACTAGCTGATTAAATGCTAATCCTAACCATGTGGGACCTGGCTCACTAGAGGTATAATTACTTAATCTGGAAACGTAACAGCTTTGGATATGTAAAGAACTGCACATTTAGTTATAGACAGATTATGCAAACTGCAATGACGAGTTTACGCTGTGAATGTGCCCTGTGTAACGTGAGTCCCATTACAACGCACTAGTTGTTATTTGTACGTCTTGCGTTGTCCCTACTAGATGGCATGTGTGTTCTTAAAATTAAGCAGAGTAAAACAGTAATACACACCTATGCAGCTAAATAACATGACCTCTAAATGCCATCTGCAAGTTGGGGCAACGATACCAAAAGCCTATTCAGTTAACTACAACTGGTCAATGAATAGGAAAACTTTTTGTGGTGAAAATGGGCCCCTTTTTTGTGTGAAGAGGCGAATTTTGCATTTTTCAGCAAGCTCTTTCAATTTCTGCTCACATATGTAACTTCTTCTGACCTTTTATAACTATGCTATAAAACTTATAACTTAATTCATTTGCAGAAAGGGGAGAAATCAGCTTATTTTCTTCCTTGCATTGTAGCTTGACCTCTCTCTTCTGGACTTAAAAAAATACAGAAGTGAGTTGTCTGTCAACAGGAATGAGTTCTTTTCTTCTGTCGTATTTGAGGCAATTTTTTTAAAGCTCTCTCTCTT
>NW_008824468.1:923452-926930 GCF_000699105.1 Pygoscelis adeliae
CTATCTTAACCAGCTTAATGACACCAGTATTAATCTACAGGCAGTCTTGTTCTAAGTCTGCATTTTTTTTTCCTGCATAAGTAAGGGAAATGCAGCCAAAAATATCACACCGTTTGAATCATGAGTATAGAAGAGAAACTGGATGGGGAAGAGGGCAGCAAACTTCAGAGGCACAAAAGACTACTGCAGAAAGCAAGGGAGCAGTCTCTTTTCCAAGTGTGTGGTAGACATGAAAAGAAGTCATGAGCTTAGCTTGTAAGAAGACGGTAAGAAACATTTCTAAACACAGACAAAGTGAAAGGCTGGGATACATTGTCTGAGGATGATATCGGAGATGTGTAAGAAGAAATTAGATGGGCAGCTGTTAACGATGAGGTAGGGGTGGTTAATTGGACATCGGGGGCTGAGGTCCCTTCCAGCTCAGTTCTTTGGGTTCTGTGATGTAGAGCTTCCTTGCCATAAAATCATTACTAGGTGGATAGGGCCAAATGAGTGAAACCTATTGATTGGACTTTCCTTTGTGGTACAGTGGCCTGTTTGGGAACAGACAATAGAAACTAGGATGATGGAGATATGCTGGGCAGCCTGTTGGCATTGCAGGAGGAGTTTGCTCGGTGTGTGCTCTCACAGCTCCAGCTGTGGCTGCGGCTTCTCTTGGTCTCTACAGCACCTGCTCAGCCCTGTGGTCGTGGGTTAGGGGATGAGGAATTACATGTTACCGTACGGTTAAGTCCTCATTTATCAGGCAGAGTGTTTGCTGGCTATCAGTGAGCAGATCGCAAAAATGTTTATTTTTTCTGAGGTGGCCCGCTTCTGAATTTTCTGCAGCTTAGATCTTATATTGCTTAATCAACAGATCTGATAGAGGAAATCTGCACAATTAAGATGATTAATTTTCCATGCCACCTGTCTTAAAGTATATAAAGTATACCTGTTCTGCCATGAATGATTACTACAGATGATGAATCAGCAAGGATGGGCCCATGTTTAACACTTTGGTTTGTGATTTTTGTTATAATCTCTGACATGACTGATTATGCTATGGCCTGGAGCAATTTATTGAATTAATGAATTACTTGCTAATACATGAGTGTGATTAATTGAGATGCCTGTTTGGATCCTATTCTGCATAATGAAGCTTGAGCACTGACAGGTGCAGCCTGTGGGCCTGATTCTGTCTTCCAGGAAATGATGGGGAGTCACGGAGATAATCCACACCAGCAAAGGCTGCAGGACCGTGTTGAGTAAAGTCCCATGGAGAAGGTGACAGGCACCTCTTAATTCAGTGACCTGGAAGATTTACAGCGATGCAGTTCCCATGAGTGAAAACATGCTGTCCCTTCCTACCATGTTCTCTGCCTTTTCCTCCTTCAGCTTTTTTCTATCTACTTACTGTGACTTATTGCCCCCACCTGCAATGACAAGTCAAGAGTGGCAGGAGCTGGCTTGCCTCTGGAAAGCTGGTGTGAAATTAAGAGCCGCTTTCCTGAACATTAGGTGCAGAAAAGAGAGACCTTGTAGTGCCTGGTTGAGTTGTTATAAATGCTCCACTAGGGTTTGTCCTTGAATGTGGGTATATTCAAGATTTGCTACATTAACATTACGAGTATAAACACCACCCGGTCATCTGTTGGATGGTGACTCCTTCTGAGATAAGTTTAAGTAGTGACCGGCAGAAACTGAACACCCGAATATCAAACCCTCTCCTCACCTCTGACAGCAGGTAAGAGAGGAAAGGAAATTTCAGCTGTGTCAGTTGCGGTGTTTTTGTCCGTAACTTCGCTCACCCTGAACGTGCAGCAGAAGACTTGGTGGCTGGACAGACAGAGGGGATGGCAAGGCGGTACATCCCAGGACGGTCCCCACTGCATCCCTCCTTCTCAGCCTGACCGGCCGAGCCCAGGCTTTGCCACTGCGTGGGTGGCAGGTGGCTGTGAATGAGAGGCCTTTGCCCGCCTAAATTGCTCCCCGCATTGTTCAGGTGAACTGTGGAGGAGCTAATCCGAGAAGGTCAGCAAACTGGGCTGTAAGATAGGAAAATTGTAGGCTTGATACCTTCCATCTCAGAGGGGTAATTTAGGCCTGCCTTGGTCGAGGTGAATGGTGTAAAGCTGCTTGAAGGAGGAATCGGGTGTCTGCATGCTTTGCTTGTGTGGTTTCTGGGAACCGAAGAGTGAGAAAGGGGGACAAAAAGCTCCTTGGCCTAATTTTTGTGCCAGTGAGGAGGATGTGTGTATGGATCATTGCTGTTTTGCTGAGGAGCGGAGTTCTGATAATGACTAGAAAGCCACAGAGCTTATTGCTCCACAGAGCAGTATACCTTTTTCTACAAAATGGACTATTAGCGCTTGTGGCACAATAAAATGACTGTCTTTTCTAGTCCCTCATTACAATAGCTTAACTTCAGTTTTACTCTTTTCAGAGTTAGCGAGCTAAGTCTAGTAGAGCTAACTCTAACTGAAGGAAAGGATGCCAGCAGTGCTGCAGGAGAGGCCACACAGAGTGAGGCTGGTGGTAAAGCAGCAAGACATGTTTGGTGCGTAAAAGTTGTTTCAGTGGGCAAGTGGGTTTTGATTTAAATTGAGAAAGCTTCTCTTCTACTGAATACATTTTCTTAGGGTGCTTCTGGTGATCCATTACCATGGCAGAGCTGTTTTAAGCCTTCCAGCGGTTCTGGGCTTGGTGCTCCAGTTGTAGCTCTTGGGTGCAGTAGTGCTTGTCTTGCTGTGCTGGCAACACAGACCCACAAATACCCGTGTCATGCCTGAGCAGTGGGTCTGACACATTTTGGCATTACAGCTTATATGAAGTGGTTGTGAAGGCCCTTTCAGACCAGGACTCCAAAGCTGAGCATAATTCCCAGTGAATTACACCAGGGGTTTCTTCTCAGCAACCCCTTTCTCCTACTCTGTCCAAATCTGAAGCCACAGCTCTGTAAGACTGAAGAGCCTCCCAGTTCATCTGGCCTTTGAAGGAGAAGCGCGGTGAAACGGGATTGGAAATGTCAGGGACAACATGCGGAGTAGCTCAGTGAAGAGCCCTCCAAATAGCCCCCTAGGGCAGTTGGGATTCACTGAGGATAACGTAAGCCTGAGACATCCACGTGACTCACGGTGGCTGTTTGGGTTCCTGTCTGTATATCGGGACCAAAAATTCAGACTGTGCGGCTGTTAATGAAATGATCTCTTGAGAGCAGCTTTGCAAGTGAGGGATGCTTATATAGTGTGTATAATTTGTAAGGCCATCATTAGTTTTTTTCTTGACCCCTATTCCCAGGATGGTGAAAGACAATTTCTTTTGCAAATAGTAGATGTCAAGGCCTATGATTTGAAAAATCTTCTTGAAATGGTAATGCAAATACTGTGCACTGTCTCTGTGGCTCAGGGCTTGCACGGTAGCTCTCTTATTGTGTTAGTGCCTTTGAGTATTCTCCGCTTGTACTGATTCCCCGCAATAGAGATATTGACAGAAGGATCCC
>NW_008824468.1:927032-942788 GCF_000699105.1 Pygoscelis adeliae
AAAGAGTAGAGAAAGGTATTTGGAGAAGAGGAGTGTGAATAATTGTTTTTTCTATTGGTGCGATGTATTGAACAACAGATTTTTTTCACTCTTATCCGTGTGAAATAGACATTCTGTAAATTTTTGGGCTGAACAGAAGATTCAACTAGTCAGAGAAAAGCAAACCCAAAGGGCATAATCTGGAGGAAAAGGAACAGAAAATGATAACCAGAGGTGTGCAGTAGAGTAGGATGACAGTCAACTGCATGAAGCGCGTGGCCATCTGTGTTTGCAGGGGCTTATATGTACTTTGAAATAGATATGTGGCTAAGTGTAATCACTTAGTGTGGGTAACCAAAGGACTTGGTCAAAAAAAGTTCAAACTCCTAACATCCCTCAGCTCAAATGAAATGCTCTATTTAATTATTGAGATTTTTAAAGGTCTGTAGTAAAACAGAAGCATCATTTTGAATAGAAGTGTTTTGTTTAAATAATGTCACGTAATAGCTATGAGTTGGGGCTTTTGCTTGTTGGACCATTAAATGACTTGACTTTCCATTAAATCATATAATATTTCAAAAATTTGCCAAGCTCAAGCATAGATGAGATTTGTGCGATGGAGTTCAGGAGATAAAATATATGGGGGAGAACATGGGGAAGGAAAAAAGAAAAGAATGTTTGGGGGCAAATAGTTCTCTCAACTTTACACCTGAAAGAACTGTCCATGAAGCGTGGTTGGGCCTGGGGTATGAAGGCTGCGTTGGCTAGAAGGAGCCATTTTGGAATTTCTGGGAGGAAGCTGTTGGACGAGGAGTATGGAGTTGATCTGAGTGAAGACTGGTTTCTGGATTATGTTTCTGAAGAACAGGTGCAGTAGGATCTAGGCTGTACTAGGACAGTTTCAAAATGCCCTGTGCACCAGAAATTCTGAGAAATTAATGTTTCAGAAACCATGTGCTTCTAAAATGAGTGCAAGTCAGTCATGCTGTCAGCTGCTCAGAGTAGGTGACATCCTTGATGGTTTTATTGCTGTCACCCAACAGCTGCCTGGGACTCTAGTTAGAGCTTGCCTCCCTGGGCTCCAGGGCTCCTGAGCCCATAGCAAAAAGCCTGAAATGTTGATCTGGCTTATTACTGCAGAGCAGGAGAGCCTGGAAAGCAACACATCTCCTCTCCTGGGGCTGTCCGCCTCTGGGGTTTGTCTCAAGCCCTTCGGTGGGAACCCTGACTTGGATTTGCCAAAAATTCATCATCCTAAGATATTGCAGCTACAAGACTTTGGCCCAGTGGGATGGCATTTACATTTTGAAACCTCTCTAGAGTGTAGTCCATGTAAGTGCCATGTTACCACCTTCTGAAGGGCATTCAGTGCTTGATGCCATTGTGAAGCCCGAGTGCCACATAAAAGGTGTATAAGACAAAAAGTTCCAATTTCTACTGCTTGGTCATGGAAAAACACTTAAGTGCACGAATAAGAAGATACAAATGATGATTTCTGGTGCAATAGCTGTCATTCTGCTGCATCTCTCATACGTTAGGCACAAAGCGTGCATAGCGCTACAGTTTGCACTAGTACTTGCTGGATCCTCATCCCACTGAAACAGCTGATAAGCTGCAGAAAAGTCACCGCAACATGTGACTTGACCTACCTTGGATAAAGTCAGCAAAAATGGCAAGAGAGAGAGAGGGAGAGGGAGAGCTGAGACCTCTCCGAAGGTGAATTCTGGGTTCTGCTCTCTCTGCTCTCCTGGGGCTTTCTCCGGCATTGCGCTTTTTTCCAAGCTCTGAAGTGCAGCTATGCTTTAAAAGCCCTGCAGAGCCGGAGGCATTTTTCTCCCTTGCTTTTATTGATTTTACTTGACATGCTGATGTTGCTTTGCAGAAAGAAGTCCTCTGTTGTGGCCTGTATCGGAAGCGGGAGCGAGAGCCAGTGTCAGCTGCAACATCTGGCTCAAGAATCAAATTCACTTTGCTTTCATGAGTGATCCTGCTGCGTGGGCAAGTGGGATATATTACTCCCGATGGTCGCGGGTTACACACACCAGAGTAATGGCACGGAGAAACTGTGAAATAGCTTTCTGTATGATCAAATACTGTTAAAGATCAGAAAAACCAATGGAAACCAGGGTGTTCAGGCTTACAGTCAGATTTCTCCTTTGAGCTGTGCCTGTCCCCTGTGGCGTTCAGAAGCCTAACGGACCTCTGAACAGCAAACCGCTTCCTCCCCTCTCCCCCTTTTACTCTGGTTGTGTGATGTGTAATGGGGTGGGTTGTGGGTGTCTCGTGGTTCAAGCTCTGCATGCCCCCTGCCCCGGCAGGGAGGGTCAATCATGGACCTACTCACTGCCTGAGAGAGGACCCTTCCCTGCAGGCCAGGGGAGGACACCTGGCTGAGGTAGTGAACAATGTCCATTTGCCATCTGCACTGTGACATTTATTCACAGAGCTCAGGATGCTGACTGAGAGAAATCCAAGCCCAGATCTGCCAACCCCATCAGTCTCGCACAAGGCTGCGAGCGTCCGGTTCCTCTCAGAGATTCATGGGAACCCTGTCTGGTGAGAAAAGAGCATCTCATCACAGCACCTGATTGTGCTGCATAATGATAATATCCTATGCTGCAGGAATCTCCCTTCTTCCTAAATCTCTGCAAAATAGCTGAAGGAACTAAAGGGGTTGCATTGCAATCAGCTGGGGATCACTGCCGTCTGATAGCTCTGTAGCATCTGCTCTGATTTTCTGTAGCACCCCTGATCTCTGCAAGTAAGCATGGAAAGAGAGTAACAGACCTCGAGGAAACAACCTTAGCAGAAGAGGTAGCTTTCTGCGATGACAGGTACAACCCAAATGTGAAGAGTTAGGAGGAGGGGGGAGCTGAGACCTTTTCTTTTCCCCTCCTAGACAGGCCATATTTCAGGGGTGGGATGTGATCCCTCAGCCAAGGGATGGTGCAGACCTGGCTACATTGGCTGAAAATATGCTGCAGAATAACACACAGCATCCTTGAGTGCTGGCTCTTTGATTGCCCATGCTGCTTAAATACCAGCACACTCCCTGACTGGTTTGGCCCATGTCAGTTAGTGCTCTCTGAGATGCTGCCCAGTCAGTTTGTGAGACAGCTGGTAGCAGTGGCGGTGCCCAAAAAGCAGCAGGGTTGTGATTGCACCAAGGATGTCTCTCTGCACTTTAAGAAGCCCTCCACTGCTATTCCAGAGGGCTTTGCACCTTCAGGCACCCTGCTATGCCCTTGCACTGTCCCCCAGACATGCAGGGAGTACTTTTGGCTTCATGGCATAGGAGGGGCACTCTGATTTCACACCAAACTTCACACCCACAGGTTATGCGCCATCTCCAGTGTTCCCAGTGCTCTGCTCTGGCTTTAATTCTTCTCATCCCAGTACATCTGAATCTCCTCTGTTTCCAGAGTCATGATGGTCCAATTCAGTTGTTTGCTCTCTTACAGACCTATATTTAGAGATTGGAAAAAGTGGAGCAGTTTTGAACTGATGGATGGTAGTCTTCTCATACTTGAGTCTTTTCATCCTAGAGAGCTTTCGCTCCATCTTTACTGGAGCAAACGAAACATTTACCTTTTCCCCTACCAGTGTCAAGTAGGCACAGTACCCCTTACTGAATCTATAACCTGGGCAAAGAAAAGAAAACTTTAGCTATTGTACAATTCAGGGCATCCTTGCAGTACTTCTCCTCGCTCTATGTGTGTAATACTTTTCTCACATTTACACTGAAGATTTTCTTAGAGTCTTCTTTCTGGTGCTATTCCAGGAAACAGGTAAGTAAAATGCCATTGCAGAACATAAGCACAGCACATAAAGTGGTGATGAGTTTTTGTAGCCGCTTCTTTCAGAGGTGCACACGTCACACTCTGAACTCCTCACCAAGTACAGGGGAACTCAGGAATGCAAGTATCCTCTTAAGTGTGGTTTCTTTAAATGTAGTTTATTCTTTACAGTCTTCATTTCCTATTGTCATCATTCCTGGCTTACAGGGCAATGCAAGAAAAGGGGGACCTTTCTCAGTGGCATGTTTACTTGTGAAACTTCTGTCCTCTCTGGCTGTCAGTGCTGTAGAGAAACGTGGTATCCCACGACCTTGTCTGAGAGCTACCGCTGTGTCCCGCTGGCTCTGTCGCTCCAAGGTACCTGTCCTTCTGTGGTGACAGCAGCAGGCACTGGGGCTCTGTGTGGCCCCCTCCCTGCTGGATCTGAGGGGCTGATTCAACATCTGAGTCATAAATTTCCTTTTATGCTGAGATATACTGTGACTTGCAAGTATAATTTATTGAGAAGGGACAGATGAGCGTTAGCAGGGATGTTTTGCTTTAAGTCCATAAAAGGCGAGAACAGTTTTGCTATTTAATTCCTGTTCTTTAAGAACTCAGAGGATAGTTTCTGTGTGGCAATGCCCCATGTGTCATTCTCTTCTTCCAGAGAACAGCTTGTTTTTGGAAAGATGTATCCACAAAGACTAATAAATCAGTCCAAAATGCACCTACTGCTCCACTGATTAGTTGCAGCACCAGACATCTTGCAGCATCTCCACCCAAAGTGTGCTGCCCAAGGTAGTGAGCTCAACTTGTTACCAGCTCGTCCTTCACTTGAAGTTATCAGTCTGGCCTTTTTATCACCTTTACTAGCAGACATTTGGCTGCTTGCTGCTGACTCAGAAGCTGCTGTCTCAGCTGAGAATACCCTGCTTTGTGAGTCATACACCGTCTCTACAGGCAAACTGCTTAAAGGGCATGGTTGAATGTTGGCTGTTTCTGTGCTCCTTGAGCATCATGCTGCCAAGCGGACTGGAAAGTGTCAGCAAATGTTGCATCGTATGTAATTATTTTCCTGGGTATCCTTCTAAAGCCACTCTAGCTCCATATATCAATTAACATTACCATGATTCCAGTTCATGTATGTAGTTGATGAAGAGGCGGGCAAGTCTTCCTCCTCAGCTGATCTTGCGATGGGTACCACTGATGTGTCAGACAGTGAGTCATCAAAAATTTGTTTGATTTTGTTAGGTTAGGCTGCATTTTTCTAAGCCCTCCAAGTGGCCATAGCCGCTTCCTTGAGTGGCTGACTTCAGAGAAATGTCAAGATCCATAAATAGGCATTGCAGATGAGCAGCACATAAGTAATGCCTGCCTATTCCGTGTGTTAACATCTAAGTTCTGCTACTCATTAGTAGTCAGAATGTAATAGCATTCAGTAATGGGAAAGGTCACATCTCTGTCAAACTGTTAGTGGAAACATTTTTATCTAGAAATATATACCTATGTATAAAATATATGTGTATACACACACACATTTATATGTGTGTATATATATATTTTTTTTCTGTTATGATAAACTGATGTCCTGGGTATATCAATCCTAAACATTCATGGTAAGGGTGGATGTTGCAGCTACCAACCTGAAATCAGAAATACTTTGGAAAGTCTGATAAAGCAAACAGCTTATAACCCCGTGATGCAATTTTCCAAAACTATGTAGAGGAAACAGTGAAGGATTGTATCATCAAATGAACATGTATGCTTCTCGGAGTTAGCTCCTGTAGAATAAGGTGCAGTTTTTTCTATCTTGTAATTGCCAGACACCTAGTTTTTCAACACTTCATGTGTAATTATAAAAATTAGTCTGCTGTAACCTTTGCGTACAAGCAAGGTGATTAGCCTGACGCCCATCATGGTGGTCTTTGTTATAGAACTATGCATGACAGGTTTGATACCTAAAATGTTTTGTGTTTCTGCTAAGAAAGATTGGCTCTTACTTCAGGATGTGATTTGCTAAACCAGATTTCACAGAGATCTGGTCGTGAATCTAGCTATGAATTGTTTTCTGGTTTGGTAAAATTTTTAAGTCTGTTGTTTTTTTCTGGAGAGAGATTTATTTTTTGGTTTTGATTTTTTGCAAATGTGTCCAAAATTATGGCCGTTCATTCCTTGCATTTCAAACAGAAATTGGCAATATCTGTTGGCAACAGCTAGTGTTAACAGCACAGAAAAAGGCAAATATTTGTAAAGACATATGAAGAATTACTGTTCTTTAAAAGATGTGAAGGATTTGTAGGGAGTCTTACCACTGAAGACGTATGAGGCTACTTTCCACAGTGGTACCTGAAAGAGGCCATCTGTCCCTTCTTCTAAGCTTATTTGGGATCCAGTTGTTTCTTGCTATTCCATCAAATATTCCTGGTAAGCTCTGCCTTTGTACAAAATAAACTCCTCTCTCCTACAGCAGAAGCAACTAGAAAGTAGCAATATCTTGTTTAACTATATGACCGAGGCCACTAAAATGGATGTGCCTCCCCACCGGTGAGGGGAACCTGGCCCAAAGCCGGGTGAGGAGCAGAGTGCGGGTTCAGTAGGACTTGTCTGCTGGCTCTCTGGTGCTACGGGAGTCAGCGTGAGTCTGGAGGGAGAGCGGGTAGAGGGGTGCTGCCGCTGCGCCGGCTGCCTTCCTCCTGTGTCTCTCCGCACCTCCAAGGAGGGAGCAGGCCAGGGAGGGGAAAGCTGCGACGTACGGGTGGCTTGCTGTTTTTCTGATTATGAGCTTATCTTCTGTTTGCTGGAGTTTAAACTTGGTTACAAATGACTTTAGCTGTGCAAAGTGGCTGTTGAGAGTATGCAAGTTTGGCCCCTGCTGTATGTTACCCTCTGGAGAAGACTTACTGCCTTCTTTGGCTGTAGAGGGAGGCTAGGCATATCTAAGGTTAGATGGTATGAATATCCTCCAGAGATTTTTAAGCCCGGATAGTGCATTATCATTATTAAGCCCGTGTCATGCAGTAGGGGCAGAGCAAAAGGGCTTGGCCAGTAATCCTGCACTGGGCCCCTGACTCTTGTTTGGGACCTGGCAAGTCTTCTTTTAAAAGAAATCCAGCATCTATTTAAAGACTGCAAGTGATGAAGAATACTCCACATCCCTGAGTAAGCTGTTTCAATGATTAATTACCTGCTCTGTTAAAAATTCAATCCTCATTTCTAATCTGAATCTGTCTAGCTTTGGCTTCCCAGTGTTGGCTCTTTAATAGCTGGGAGGAAAAAAACAACATGAGATCCATCTGTGTCTCGGTGCAGCCCCTCGTAAATTGTGATCAAGCCAACTTTTAACCCTCTCTTAGATGAACTACACATATAAAGATGACTTTCACTGCAAGGAAAGCTTTGAATAGGGTTTTTTTTTCATAGTTCCAGTCATTTTTGAGGTTCTTTTCTGGGTTATCATCTTCAGCAAGGTGACTTGGATGTATGCAGTAGATCTGCACACTATTCCTGGATCCTTGGTGTTTCCAGAATCCCTCCCCGAGGGGGTGGGAGCCAGGTGCCTGCAGGATCCCTTTGGGATCAAGGAGCCCAGCCCCAGAGCACGGGGCATGGGACTCCTCAGAAGAATGGCTTAGACCTGGGCAATCTCATGGAGGTGGAGACAAACAGTTTTTTCCCTTTGCCATATGGGAATGAAGAAGGTTTCCCTTTTTTCCCCCACAGAATAGCTTTTCATGGAGAGTTTATAAAATAATTTTGTTCCATTTCAGAACAGAAAACATTTGCCACAGAGCTGGCTTTGATGGATTCACGCAAACATTTTCTCTATTGTGTTCTTTGCTTACAGGTGGGAGAAACCTTCTCAAAGGTTTTCTGGACAGTGGAAAAATATTGATAGGGTCCTTAATGTGCTCTTCAAAAATGTGTATGATATGGAGAGACAGATAGATTTATGAGTAATTGGGGAAAATGGGAACATCAATCCTTTTCACACTCGAGCTTATCAAGTAATTGAATGTCCTCAAGCAGACACTGTCAACGTAAAGATGCAAATTACCTTTGTTTTGGTCTGACAGATATTTAGGTGGGGTGATAGCCTCCCCCGGGGTTTGGTGACTGTGACTTTAGTTGAAAAGAGCCCGATGATCATTTTATCTAATACATTTTGACTAAAGCACACTAGAATCTTGTAGGCAATTGTGGGGGTTGCCCCATGTTATAGGGCCATGCAGGTCTGGATGCTGGCACTGTGCGTGGGTTTGCACTGTTCTTCACTTGGGCTTTGCCAGCAATGGCCTGAAAGAAGGAAGATGCTATGCAGGGTTCAGCCATCACATTGTCCTGGACTGCGCATGGCCATGTCAGGCTGCATTTTTAATGCTGCTTTGACCCGAGCTCAGTAGCTCCAAGGCAGGGGGGCATGGCTGCAGGCTCCCCATGGGTCTGTGGTGAGCATACACGTCTTATGCAGAAAATGCACTCTGCTGAGTGGCACTGCTGTGCAATTTTGGAGCTGTCTCCTGGGCGAGATACATATAGTGGACAGGGTATGCACTGATATTAGCACTTCTTCGACTCCTGGGAGTAGTGGATACTACTGCTGCTATGTTACCCTGAGCTTCATGTCACTGATTATGCAAATTATGCTTGAGTTAGCTTACATTTGGCAAATAATTTGCAAAGATTGATGAACTTTGGGTGAGAAACCCGTGTGCTTTAGTGCAGGTAGAAAGCTGTCAGCCTCACCTAATGTCTTTATACAGCTGGGTTGCTCCCAGGTTCTGCTGCTTGGCGTGCCCTGATCTCAATGGCTGCTGTGCTTCGAGTAAGCCAGGTAATGCTTCATCCATCCCTTCCCGCCTCGCATCTCGGCCCTTCTAGTTTATTGGTCAGTGCTAAGTGTCTTAATGGAAATAGGAAAGAGATGCATGGACTTAGGCTGATAAAACTAATTTCATGTTAGCGCTCTAAACATACACTATTTGGAAAGCAGTGGGATTTAAATCAGTGATTTGTAATTGTTAAGCTGCTTGACTTACTGGCGGTGTTCTGATGTAAGAGGTGCTTAGCTCTGCTTGTAAATACTCGGGTTTGAGTTGTGGTTTTTTTTTTTTTAAAGCTGAGGTATCCAGCCTTTCAGTAAGTGCTACTTAAAAGTGGATCATTAGCACAGCTCTATTTTGCAGTCCAGGAATAAGTAACCTGTAGGCAGAAGCAGCCACGGCCGATTGACCTATTACTTGCTGTACCAGTGAGTTCCAGAGGACTTTTAAAACAGCATTAGATATTGGCCCGATTTCTCTTGATTTGTCGAACAGGCTGTGGGTGAAGCATTGATTTTATATAGCAGAGCCAACCACAGGCTGGATACTTTCATTCTGAAAGTCATTGTGACAGAGGGCATTAGATTCGACCTGCCATGATGAAGCCCTGACTTCTGTTCCCAGGCAGGTGTGAAAAGCCCTCTGGTAACACTTGCAAATTGCAAAATATCAAGAGCTGCCTGGGGACGAGGTGAATACTGAAGTCGTGTTCTCCTGATTGGCAATTTGGTACCTGAGCCAAATGGTTTTCATTCCCTTGTCAGTGCCTGAGATTGTATCTGAGCCTTGCGGAGAGGTGACGTGCCTGTCAAATGCACAAATCATGAAAGGTATGTGAAGTCTGACAGCCCTGCAAGGCCTGCATTGTTAGAGGACCTGGAGCTGATCATGTCATCGCCGAATTCACCCTGGGGTGAGGGAGGAGGGACCCCTAGGAACGTCTGGTCAGAGCCCTTCTGTAGTTTTTTAACACTGTGTCTTAGTGTCAGCGTACTGCACGTGGCTGTTTTCTGCAAATCCCCTTGGGTTTCCTTTACATGTGGTAAGTGGGAACCAAATGGACAGGCTGGTCTTTTCATCAGAGTTTGGCTGAATTGATTTTTGTGTCAACTGCAAACTGGGCCATGCAAACACAGCACATTTTGTGTGCTGTGATGAAATGGCTTTATCTACGTTCAGATGCATGTAGAGAGATGATAAACTTAGATTTGGACTACTTACCTAGAAAATGGTTTTTGTGCCTGGAGAAACAGCTTCCTGAATGGCACTGTTCATCAGGATGAACAAAGATCAAGGATTTAGGATATCCCTCCTTATGGATATTTCCACAGATTGCCTTTTCACCCCTGCTCTCTATGGCATGTCAAGCTTCCCCTGTTGCTCAGATCCACCAGTGCACAACACAGGGTCAAACACTACAAAGATCAGAGGTCTGAGTATTTGGTAGAGGAGTTTTATGGGGTTGAGACCCAACTGCAAAGTATAGGTACTTGGGCTGCTTAAGTTTGCTGCTGGACACCTCAGAGCTGGATGAAGGCACCGCATCTCTCTCAAGGGGAGATGTGTTTACACTGAAAAGGCTGACTGTGGAAGTAGTGGTGTTATGGGGATCAGGCATGGCTTGAGTCCTTCAGAGCACTTCCCCTGCCTTGCTCTGCAGCATGCAGGGGGGTACTGCTGTCAGCTCGGGTGAGGCACCTCACTGCTGCCATAGGCGGCTTTCTGCTCGCCTGATGCACTCTCTTGCTAGCTCCACACAGCGGGTAAATCCCTGCTGCAGGTCTTTGGCTCCGAGCTTGCCATTCTGCTTTATGTATTCCTATCAGTGTGTCTCCAGTGTCTCCTCTTGGCTCAGTGAGGTGTCTGCCATGACGTATGCTGGTGTCTCAGTTTTGCGATGATATTATTGCCACAGTCCCTCTGGCCTGAATGCCAGGAGGGTGTCTTGTTTAATGGAGCCAAAATGCTGAGTGGTTGAAGGAGCTCTTCTTGTATGCATCTTTGCTCTCTGCTGCCCATTATGTTTGGCCATATTTTTTTTTTGTTTTGGAGCTGAGACTCATGGATGGCTCTAAAAGTAAGTGGCAGGAAAGAAAAACAGGCATTTCCTTTTTTAATCTTTTCCGGTAATCATGTAAAAGAAGGGAGGTGGTATTGACTACAACTAGTAAGTTGTTGACTTGACGAGAGTGAAGAGACTGCCAGTGATTGAGGAGGAGATGTTAGCCATGCCCATTTCAAACTCTTCATTCATTTCATACCCATTTCATCCTGGTGACCAGTGTCTGCTGCCAACAGAGAACAAATAGGTTAAAGGCTCAGTGCTGTCACCTCTTCCCTTCTGGTGTGACGTATCTGCAATAGTTCTCATCCTGAACTGCTCTGGCAGAACTAGGACCAGACTTATTCCTCATCCCTTCTTCTTACCCTATTGCTCCTAAAATCCTTTCAGGCCTTCATCAGTCATCATGAGGAAGGGCACACACTCATGCAGTTGTGAGGTGAGAGGGAAAAAGAAAGGAACGAAATACCTTTCCAAGCTGTCTGTAGTGGGAGCTGACAGTGGCACCCAGCAACATAGAGCAGAGGAGGTGTATTTTGGTCAACCAAGCTATTTTTCTGTGAATCACCTTCCCTTTTTCATTCAATCCCATTCTGCTCCAAGAAGCCATCAACAAACTCAATAACTCAACAAAAACAAACCATATATCTGCTCGAGAACAGACCATTAAGTCTGTAGCATCCCGCTTGCAAGCTGTATAGCTATGGATTGGTTCCATATAGTTAGAGATCCTGCCAAAGACTTTTCAGAAGTGACTAATGATTCTGTGTGCATCAGTCTTTGGCACCTGAACACCCACCCCCTGAAAGTCTCATCCATTATACATGCTGTTATAGAACAGGCAGCCTAGTCCTGCCTCATCAGGGCAGCACTCTGGTTTCCAGGGGGAACAGATTAAGGTTTCTCCCTCCTTGTGTTCGCCGAGAGTGTTCCATAAATAGCATTGCCCTGATGTACAAACCCTCAAAATTCATCTGGATATCTGTATAGCCCTTATGGTGAATTCAGTCTTAGATCATGCAGAATTAGAACAGACTTTCTATTTTTTTTCAGCAGAAACTGGCAAAATTTTATTTAAATGCCATTTCATTTTAAAAATATCCCTTCATCTGAGTTGTTTGATACATATTTCTCTGGGTTGTTTGCATAAATTTAGCTATTAAGAATAAAGCAGAGTGGGTTGGAGAAAACCAAAACAATCTTCCTTGCTCATCCCTCTTCCACCAGCAAGCCAATGTTGTTTTGTACAGCCCTTTGCAGCATGTTCTTCTAAATACCAGCACTGCTGGAACGATTCGGTTCGGGAAATCCACCACTCTGTTCAGCAGAGCCAGGAACATGCCTCAGGTGCCTTGAACCCACTTCTGCAGACGCAGATATTGTGGCATGACAGAAATGAAGAAAAGTCTAACCCGTCTTCCTCTGTTCCAGCGTTACTACCAAACCCAGATGTAGGTCTAGAAAGTCGATGATTTCAGTAGACTGCCCTGCATACCAGGAAGCCCATGGCTTCGGGTTGCCTGCCGCCCAGCCTGGCCGCTGTTGCTGTTGTTGCTGCTGCTGTGGACAGGGCCTGTGGGTGTGTGAGGGAAGGTGTTACCTCCCAGCAGCACCTGTATTGACATCAAACAACGTCGCTCCCCCGTGATCCACAAGCCCCAGCTCTCAGGACCCTCTGCCTGGCTTACAGCCACTTCTTGCCTCCTAGACTTCCCATGGTAGGAGTAAACTCGTGGTGCGTCCTTCTTCCCTGGAGTGGTGTAATGTGGTTTTGCCCATACTGATGAGATGCCCCGAGCCTGCTCTGCCTGGTGTGAAACTGTGGAGCCTGGAAGTCATGGTCTATTTTGCAGGAAAGTCAGTCTTGTGCTGCAAGAACATTGTTACATTAAGTGAAAGATCATCAGACATCTCAGAATGGACTTCGCTAGTTAGATCTCTTACATAAATTCAATGAGGAATGGCCAGTGTTTTTGCAAAGCCAGTTGATAATTATCAGCTGAGCTTGACATTTCTGCTAATGGATTAATACAATTTATTGTACTGTGGAGTGGACCTTCTGTGTAGAGAAGCCAATTTAACTTTCAGTTCCAGGTGGAAGATAATACCCAGCATTATTTCTAGAGACATCTTTATTTAAAGTCAAAGATAATTTCAAATATAATTCAAATTCTTGCAGATCTTTGGTCTTCTGCCTGGCCAAAAATATAATTATTTACTTAACTCTGCGATTAAGCTGAAAGCATCTCTTCTCTGTAGAAGAGTTGTTGCCCTTTAGGGAGATAAGGTTTGAGTTCTGACTATCATTAATTCCTTTTATAAACTCCCTCCAATGAAATACATTTGAAAAACACGCACATTGCACTTCTTTTTCCTAACCACAAATCCTGCATGCTCTGGTCTGCAGATCATGTCTGGTCTCTCATCTCCCGTACGGAATTGTGGTGTTTGGCTGACGGCTTAATTTTGATCCTCCCAGTAGTGGGAACAGAAGGTAACTCTTCTAAAATGTTAGATTATTGCCATAGAATGATTTCTTTTTTGTTACTGTTCATGATATTCAGAAAGACCCCAAGCCTGATGGCTACAAGGGAATTTTAAAGTTCAACTGAAGCAAAATAAATGTTTCAGTGGGAGGAATGTTTTGATTGGAAGTGGATGAAAACCTATCAGATAATTATGGAAAAAATGGCTGTCCTATGCTCTTGCCAAGCTGCTATCTGTTTATACCAACCAGTGAACTGCCCTTGCTGGGATCTCAAGGCTATTGAGAAGCAAAGACCAAGGAGTCTTAGCAAAGCATTAGGTATATGGTTATTATTATAATATTTGAAATGAAAGTATTAATGCTTTTAAAAACTCCATTGACTTTTGATACTCCAAGATATCTTTACTAGACAGTTAACAATAAAACATTTTTCTGTGTTTGGGTAGTTGTTTTTGCATGAGTTTTCATTGCTGCCATGTTCAAGCACCGTGGTTGACTTTTTTTAATACAGTTATTTCCCTGAAATTCTTGCTGGCCCAAACTCTTATAAGCTTTGTTGCACAACGTTTATGTGTAAGGACAAATTTGATTTATGATCCGTTAAAGCAAAATAAGCAGTCCTTTTCTGTTCACATACTGGTTGTTATTGCCTGAGTATGTCTACTAAATGGGCAGATTTACTTGATGTTCCGTGAAACAAGGCAACTGGGCAGAAAATAGCATTCGTGGCTCTACATGGAAAAAAACCCTTTCTTTTCCTCTTGAAATTCCTACAAAGCAAAGACTTGAACCAAACCTCTTGCCTTTTTGTGTATGAGGACACATCTTTGACGCTGGCTGGGCAGTCCTGGCTCCCCCTGTGAAGTTCTGTGACGAAGCAGCACTGTTTCTTTTTGAATGTGAGGTACATAATATGGTTGCACAATGTTGGCAGAAGGGTTGGCCCAAAAGAATATGCCCATATCATTCAAATTAATGTTTTCATCCAGATGTGGCTAGTTGGTCAGATCTCAAAATGCTTGCTGCTTGTCCAAGAGAATGTATCTGTTTTGCAAGACTTTTTGTCACAGAACCATCCTGAAAGTCTAGCTTCCAGGAGTGCAATTTCGTCTTTCTGAGGGTGACAGATTATAAGGAATTCAGATGTGAAGCCCAGTTGGTTTTTTTTTTTTTTTTTTTCTTCAGTAAAGAGGATTAGCTAGAGGAATCAATGACCAAAGGGAATGATGGATTCACTATCCCTTGGTATCTTCATAGCCAGTCTTAGTGCCCTTCTGAGTGGTAATCAAAGATGGGTTGGTTGGCTCCGTGCAGGTTTAACTGGGTGACCCTCTGTGGCTTGTGTTATGAATGTGCTGAGTGCAGCGGCTCCAATGGCCTCTTCTGGCCCTGAGATCCAGGAGCTAAGGACAAGGATCCCAAGGGTGGTATATCTGGTCCCATGTCTGGAGCGTCACTTTGCTGGCACAGTGCCACCAGTGCCTGGCAGTGCACTGTGGGGGCAGTGTCATCAAAGTTTCTTGGTGCACAGGGGGACAGTGCCCAGCTGCTGGGGACAGCACTGCAGGCTCTTGGGCCAGGGAAGTGAGGTGAGCCAAAGGAGTCTGTGCAGCTGTGACTGGGCTTCTTCTGCCCTGTGTGGATGTATTGGCTCCCTCCCTGTCTGAGAAGATGTCACCTTATCTTCATTCTCTGCCTGCCCTTCTTACTGCCGCTGCTTCATGCTGTCCACGTCAGCGCCTTGTCTTCTCTCTCTAGTGGTTTCCAGTTCTCTCCTAAATCATCCCACTGTCCCGTCTGATATGCCTTTCCCTTCCCCCACGTATCACACTCTGCTCCTGTGCCCCGCCACTTCCCCTCTCCTGTTTCTGTTGTACCTACCTAGACTGTAAACTCCCTGGGGTCCTGCTACTCTGTGGGTATTTGGTAGGGTTGGCTTTTAGGGTAGTGCCATAGGGATACACAGAAATATGCATTATCTGACCTGTTTGTTCCAGTGTGGACCATGAGGAGGTAAGTGCTTGAGGTAGAGGTAGGTAGATCCCATTTATCTACGTTAATGCTTGGCTACATGCTCATTAATCCTTGGTGCTGTAGGTACCACTGTATAAAGTGTGATTAATAATAACAACAATAATAATTTACAAAGATTTTTATTTTAGGGGGAAAAAGTAGAGAGAATCTAAAACTGATAAAAGTTATTGTTCAGGTCATAAGGCTGAAAGTTACACTGAAATTAAAGTTGTGATGAAAAGTTTTTCTGTATTGTTCTGTCTTTGCCTTTGAACAAAGATTTGTTTCTGAGGTCATGGTTTACACCTGAAGCCACCACCAACAGAGGACTGTTCTCATGGCCATCCCTTGGCCTATTCATCTAGCAATGGGGAAGAAAACAATTTTGAACATGATGTGGCATCCGGTATAATATCCTTGCTGGAGCAGAAGGAGAGACCAAGTACCACAGCATTGCAAGCTGATGTCCAGCACTCCTTTTCTCTGTAGTGGCCTGACCAAAACAGCGTCACCAGAGCTCAACAATCTGGTCTCACCCCTGCCAGTCCTGGATCGAGCAATCCTGAAATGTTTTCTGAAGTGCATTGGTGTTTCCCTACTGCAGAGTTCAGCAGG
>NW_008824468.1:942829-945810 GCF_000699105.1 Pygoscelis adeliae
TGCAGGACTTCTGAGTACGTGTGTGAACCCTTGCTAAGAAGGAGGAGAGAGATAAAATCAGACCTGCCAGCCACAGTGGCTACGTTTCCTTTTCCTGCTAATGTCCCTGAACAATTGTAATATTTAAATGTTAGCTGCTTCTTCAGTTTTTTTTTTGACCTTAATATTTTTCAAGCTGAGGATTAGAGCCAGAAGATTTCTATTGTTTCTGAGCTGTGCCTCTGTAAAGCAAATAGTTAGGGTGTGCACCTCCACTGCACCGGCCCCTTCCCACCCACCTCCCTTTAGTGCATATGGGCTGTCAAGCTGTGTGTTATCTCCCACTGGGGGGACGAGGAACGGGACCTGCTCTAGTCAGTTTGGAAAAATAATCGACTTTGGGCTGATGATTGACACTGTGACAATCATGTTTGCTGATCGAAACATTGACTTTCCCTGGCAGGAAATGAACATTGTAGAAATGATGTGGAAGTGGTTTTTTTTAAGCATTTTGAAATGTGGACTAGAGAGAGAAAGAAAAGGGATTGCAACAGGGAAAAAAAAAAAGAAAATGACTACCCTCAAAATATATCTGTTTTCTCTTGTAATGTTTGCAATATGCTTTGGTAGCTGGGAGATTAATTTTCTTTTTCTATTGCTGTTTGCCAGAGTGACACAAATTGTGCCTGTCTTTTCTCCTGTGTTTCAGTGGCACAGGAGCCAGTGTAGCCCAGTTTCTTAGCATTCGCTGTGCATGCAGCATCTTTGATAATATTAAGAGTGATGTGTGCAACTCTGGATTACTATTTAACTGCAGCAGGTAGGAGAGCACATGTCTTCTGGGAGAACTCAACTGCTTTTTAAAAATTTTTTTTGGAACAGCTCTTATCTCAGTGTAGTGTTAAGTGTATATATATATATTTAAATGGCAAAATTTTAAAAGGGGATTTGGTTCAGATTCCCAGCCAAATGTCGTTCTGACCCTGCAGATGTTTAAACACGTGTACCCTGTGTGTGTATATAGTGCATGTGACATTAACAAACATTTTGATATCTTTAAAAATATTTTCAGACCATGCTCCTGAAGTCAGTGAAACTTTCTGTGTACATGTGATTGCAAATTGGGTAAATTGGTTTTGATCCTCAGAAGATTTTTGATGCATCCTATTTCTAAGCCTAAATGAAAGCAGGCTACATAAACTGTACAGGAAACAGGGGTACACACCAGCTAACTATAATCACCTATATTCAGACAGAGACTTGTGTCTCTAGGGTCTTTCTATAGTCATTGGAGATATAGATATTACTCCAGAGATGATTCAAAACACTTACTTAATTTAGGCATTTTGGGAGACTAGTCTTCTAATTTAGGTGCAAAAAATCAAGTGGTGTGAATAGCCCTCCCTCTTTTAATTCCTGGATGCAAGTCATCCAGAAAGTGCTTGTTGCCATGTAAATAAATGTTGGGAGTACTAACAGCACTGGTGGCTCCAACAAGGACTCCCCGCACCCCCCGGCAAGCTAATTAACCTTCCCGTCTCCATCCTGTGACATGAGCGTGTCGGGCTCTGCAGGGCTTTCGTGAGCCACGCTCGTTAATATTGCCAGCGCACCCTCAGACCCTGGGAGGAAAGGTGGAAGAGATGAGGAAATATTTTTACAGCAGACAGCCGCTTGATTTCTCCCCTATCATGGGAGACGATGAGCGCAATTTGTGAGCACTGGGCAGGAGGAGGGACATGTGTAAACTTGGCTGGCGGTCACCTCCCTGTGAGCGGGCAGGACCTTGACGCCAGGAGGTGGTGGCTGCGGCTGTCCTGTGCGAGGCTGGCCTCTAAAAAGAGTAGGAAAACGCAGCTTGGGCACACCACCCTACCTCGGCAAGCCAGACAAAACCCGTCCATGAGTCCCTGCCCCACACTGCTGCTGGGCACGGGCTGTATGCCTGGGGAGCCCTTTAGCATGCCGCACGTGAGAGATGCCAAGGGAAGAGGCGACTTTGCTCTGCAGCTGCATCTCTCATCCACACAGGGACAACACTAATGAGTTTGGTGTCTCTCCTACAGCCTCTAGAGTGAATTTGTCTGCAGCAGAAAAAGATGGTGGCTGCTGTTGAGCTGCAGCAGCACCAGCACTGGGGACTGAAACATGCTGGGTGTGGGGCATGTTGAAATTCACCTCTTAGTGCCGCAGACTTGCAAATTAAGTCTTTTACTCTTGGAAGTCCCCTGAGCAGAACAGACAGGACCCTGTACCCAGCAGCAATCCTTGCTGCAGAGTAGAAGGTGATCTGTATTTTTTTGCTGTTTTCAGCCTCCAAGACTTTCATTTTTGTCAACTGACTGTGAAAGGTGCTGGTTGTCTCTGAAGCAGCATGGGCAGACTCACGCTGAAAGACTTAGCTCTCCTATGAAAGGATGAGTGGGAGGACTGGCACAGAGTTGAGCTTGATTAGTATTGAGTGTAAGTTTTTCCATGACAAGTCTTTGGCACATTTCCGTTTACTTACCTCTTCTCTGTGCCAAGTCCTTGCAAGACATGTACTGAATGTCCGGTGCCAAACAATCTTTTTAAATATTAATCACTAAGAAAGCACATAAATTCTATGGTTCAAAAACTGTGTATGTGTCATTTGATCTACGACAAGACAACTTTGGGCCACACTTGGTTTCAGTTTCTTGTTTTCTGTGGTTTAGAGGTTTTTTCTCCCTATAAACCACTTATCCATGCAGACCAGATTATGGCTGGGCCATGCTTTTGTGCAAAGAGGTGCAATTCT
The DNA here is from genome assembly GCF_000699105.1 of Pygoscelis adeliae. Lineage (NCBI taxonomy): Eukaryota > Metazoa > Chordata > Aves > Sphenisciformes > Spheniscidae > Pygoscelis > Pygoscelis adeliae. Next base: position 945,588 of record NW_008824468.1, read on the forward strand.
GTCATTAACCTTGTGCTATGGCCAGCTTAATTCCCAGTCCCGGTGCTAACATGGATGGCCAGAACGAGCAGAGCTGGAACAGTCTGCTGGGTCAGGGCTTTTGTGGTGTCTGCACCACAGGTAACTTCCTCCTCCTGCCCTACCCCTGAGGAAGCCGACCCCAGATGACAAAGGTGCATAAGGCCCTTTCTTTGCCGTGGTATCTAAACAGAAGCAAGGGTGG
>NW_008824468.1:945831-963771 GCF_000699105.1 Pygoscelis adeliae
TTCTTCTTAGGCGTGAGGTTTGATCTGATACCTGAGCCTGAGAAAAGGTTTGCAAGTGGCAAAAGATACAGGACCTCTTTTGTCCTTTCCTTTCTCAAAAAAGCAGCTTTCCTGCTTCACCTGCCTTGGCCCTGACTCTCACCTGGCCTGTTGGTGAATTGGTTTGGCTTCCTATACTGGCTTATCAGAAGAAAAGAAAAAGACGTTTTCTGCTGGTTTTATGTGTGAGGGAAGAGCCATCTTCTGAAATCTCACCGTGAGCCTTACAACTGAAGAAGGTTTACTCTGTTCAGGTTGCACCATATGTTCTTCACGTCTTCAAGTCAAGTCTGGGGGAACAGTTTAGAGAGAATCTCAACTTCGTAAAAAAAAAAAAAAGATAAAAGGTTGAAATAGGTAAGGTGATCCTTCCTTCACCGGAAGGGAATGCATTCACTGGACACGGCAGGTAAATAGAAGACACCAATATTTTTACTTTCTCCTCTTTTAATTCAGATCAGTCAACTTTGACTCTCTAGTACTCCTTGATGATGAGATCTGAAGGCCGGAGATCCACCTGACCTGAAGCACTTACAGCCGTACCAGAGTAAGAGGGGAAACCTGCAAGTAACTGGCCCCATTTGGAGAGTGAGCTGCTGCTCCCTGTCATGAGCCATTAAAAAACAGGGCCAGTTATTCTGGTGCCTTCTCAGAGTCGGGTGGCAGGCCCTAGGGCTTGAAATTTCAGGGCCATGATGTGCTATCTGCACAGACAGTAAGCAGAGCGATGTAGATCAGTGGTTCTCGTATTGTTTTTCATGTCTTCCATTTCTTCCTATTTCAAAGACAATATTCAAATGTATTTCAAAAAGTTCTGCACGCTCTTTGATGCCTTCAGATCCAGCTCCTCTGGGGACAAAACAGAAATCTCTAGCCTGTTCCCTTTATTTCTGCTCTCCAGGATTCTTCTGCCTGTAGATAATAAGTTTTTTGGCTTCTCTGTGTGTGCAATGCCTCTCATAAGATGTGAAGCCATTTCAGCCCAGTTTTGCAAGACAAGTGCAAATTATGTCACTGAAAAAGAGAATATGGATTCCCCTGCCTTTGTCATCTGACAGTGTCTGAAGTCTGCCAAAAAGTCTCAGAATTTCCCTTTGAGTTGGAGAAGTTATCTTGATTAAAATTTGCCTTTCTCCTGTTGACCTATGAGACCTTATGCTCTCTGAATCTCACTTCAGTTCACACTGGCGATGTAGAAGAAGCTACTGCTTTCAGGGAAAACACCTTGTTATCAACTTTCAAAATGTGTACATTTTGAAATTAATTTTTGTTTGGCTTCAGAATAAAATCCAGGATTTTCAAAATAACGCCTTTCCAAAAATTTTGGGTGGGGCAGAGTTTCTAAAATTTTAATTTCAAAGCCCAGAAATGTGTTTTTCTATTTTGTACTTTCACTTGTATTTTGTTTTGATAATTTTTGCTATTTTGTGATCTGCCAATAGTGGTACTCAAGTAATTTGTACTGATCCTGTTAATTTATTGTAATGTAATAGAAATATTCTATTCTTTTTACTTTTTGCCTAGGGATAACTTATCATAGGGTAGCTACGTGGGAGTGAAAATGTATAATAAACTTTTCAACTACAGTTTGAAATGTTTCATTTTAATATATTACATGGGAATACAAATCAAAATGAACATATTCTGTGTAAAGTCAATTTTAAAACAATGCCATTTGTGACAAGAAAATGTTGCAATCTGAAAATTTGGTGAAGTGTGCCTCCTTGGCCTCTCTTTAAAAGCTACAGTTCAAAGACATAGGAAAGCCCTGTGGTACTTTACAATTTGATAGTTTTTTTTTTTTTTTGTTCTAGACATTTCTCCATTTTGCTTAAAGATCACTGATGTAGCCAAAGAAAAGGGCAGATAAGTGGAGATAATGCACATCTATTTTGCGCAAAGATTTGACTGGTTCTTTCCAGCCAACCCCCCCAAAATAGGTGACTATACACTTTTTACTTAGCTCTGTACCACTACTAAAGCTGCTATAATAGCAAGGTGATTCTTTTAAAATGTGGTTACCGTGATGGGATGAGAATCCCAAAACAATTCACTGTGGAAATGCAGTTGTCCTATTTGTTGCCAAGAAATGTATCCTGACTTCTGTGTCTACGTTAAGTGAGGTTAGCTCACATTCAGGTTGTAAAGTAAACTTCAGGCTGTCGAGGGTGATGGAGTCAACTAATACTGTGGTTCAGCTGCGGGATATAGCTGTTCACTTTAAGTGGAAACCCAGGAGCATATTATGTCATACCATATTTAGGTCTGCAGACCTGTGCTTTTCTTCGGGACTAACTGACACAGTGCATGAATGGAATAATCATTAAAAAAAACTTCAGAGAGCCTTGCTGAGACTAAGGAACATGACTTTCTTGCTAAAATTAGCCATGTTTGAGGGTATGAATGGGGGAGGGGAGAAAGGAGTAGAATTAGTCACGGTAATGTCAGCTTTGGGTTAAATCTAAGTGAAATCCAGCGGAGCATTTCTGTAGCTTTGTGTTTTCCAAGGGCTGTACATTGCTTCTTTGGACAAATTAAGTACTGCAATTCTTTGACATCTCCAAGATCCCCAATTAAGTTTAAAGGATCCATCATCCATTCATCTCCACTGCCCAGCTGAAGACATTTCCCTCTGTGATATCCTTCCAGCAGCTTGACCCCGCACTACTTGAGCAGGGTCTGATTACAGATCGAGTCACTTGCCTGGGAGGAGTGGTGGCATTTCAAGCCCCTGGCAGGAGGAGAGAAGCTGGAAGACTTGAGAGTGATTGTCAGTCTCTGCCTTCATGCCAGGTGCTGGGGCTGGCCATGGCTTTCAGAGGTCTGAAGGTGCCCTGGCTGGTGCTTGCTGGTGCACCGCCCCAGCCAGAGCCCTTGGTGGGGTGCCCCAGCCTCAAACAGCCCAAGGCTGCAGGGAGAGCCTGCGGATCTGGCTCCTGAAAGCTGCGACCCCCCCCGGGCCCAGAAAGCTTCTCACTTCACCCAGCAACATGATGTCAGGGAAGAGATAAAAAAACACACCCCCACACCCACTTCAAGTAGGCTAAGTGCTGATCTCTTTCATGTCTCTGATGTCTTATCACATTTCAGATGCTGTCACTACACCCGGCTGGGATATTTTCAGTGGAAATACCTAAGGAGAAATGAGAACAGTTTTGGTAAAAATAAATATCCAGAACTCAGCCTCCTTTGCACTGCAATGTGATGGGATTTGGAAAGAGTAAAGATGTGTGAAAGAAAGAGCTTGTTTATGCGGGAAGCTGCTGTGAAGCAGGACAAACTGGGCTTCACAGCTCTGCGCTGCTGTGCCTGAGCTCCTTCCAGTGTTGGAGTTAGTCATTTGGAAACCACCTGCAGTGTAAAAAAAACATCCTTTCTACTGGGGCTTTCTCTGCAAACCTCTCACCAGTGCTGTCATGAGACAGTTAGGCAGCACTGTTCCCTAGCCCCTCTGTGTTGTAATGCAGACTTTTTCACCCCTTTAGCCAACATCTACTTCAGTCAATTAAAAATTATTTGTGCCTTCATGTACTACGTGGTTGGAGGGCGTGTGTGCACACATACTTTGCAAGTCATTTGCAGCTTACAATGCCTTACAGACTGAGGATGCTGCTGTATATCCGCAAAATAGGAATATAGTCCCTGATAAACAAAGGAGATGGAGTTAGGGCTCAGACAGATGGAAGCTTGGTTGCACCTATTGCTGCACCTATTTTCCTCAGAAGAGGCCTTCTCTTGAAGAGGGTCTGCTGTAAAGGCCTGGTGGCCACAGCTGGGCATGTTGGCTGTTCTCAGGACCAGGCTCCCAAGAAGAAGTATATACACTGCAGTGTATATAGGGGCTTCCTTCAGTCTCTGGAAAGCTCCATAGTTCCTACATCTGCTTTTCCTGGTTCTTCAGAGCCTTGTGAAAATGGCAAGTGCTGACTATCCAAATAGACGCTTGACAGAATATATTCTCTCCGTAGACCACTCTTCCATTTGCACTCTGCTTTTCAATAGACTTCCCGTTACCTCTGTGGTATTGACATGTGAGCAGGACCCCATGTGATAAGCAATATGTGTGCTCTTACCCTTGTAAGCTGACTTACCTCTTTTGGACATGGAGGCATATCCCTCCCACCTTTGCCACAGGGGAAGACTGTTTGCATGGGCAGTTACCCTAAAGCACTCAAAATGCTGTAAAATCCCACTGTGGCCTACCTGGAAGCAGTCAGTGTTCACCTGCTGTGGTGAAGAATTGAGGCTCTGTGACCAGCCTGCAGTGGCAAACGGATGGTGAGCCCGGCCGTGCCAGCTGCGCTGATGACTGCATGTCAGCATTCTCCCAAATCTTTCAGACACCGGTTATTGAGTTACCGCCTTCAGAGGTGCCGGCCAGGAGATTGTTACACCGGAGAGCTCGTACACATCAGTGGGATCAAGGACACTCTCTTTGGAAAGAGAGACCAGCTGAATAAATAATACATGTTTCTTTTTTATAAAATTGCTTTCCTTCCTCAGGAGGTTGAGTGTCTTTCAGGCTGCAAACCAGAGAAGCTTTGGCCTTTGACTAAGCCCTGGAAACCTGGTAGAAAACAGGACAAAATATTGTGTTGTACTCCAGAAATAAGCAGCAGCAGCACCGGTATCTTCCCTCCTACTGCAGCAGTTTCTGTAGGAAGCTAAATAATATTTACCAGATTTGTATGTGTGTCTCTAAGGAATTCTGAAAACAGTTTTAGAAATACCTGTCCCTGTTTCAATTATCTCCGTTCAGCAAGTAGCACTATTGCTACTCAGTGGGGTCTGAAACATTAATGACATTTCCCAGCAGGGGCCCAGATGGATGAGGCAAAGTAGAAAGAATTGGTTTAGCCATGGAAAAAAGCATTGAAATCAGAAATCTCAAAGTTATGCTAAGTTTTGTGATTTTATTAGTTAATTTAACAGTTCATTTAACAACTGTTAATCAGTTTTAAAAAAATTATTCTTCCCTCTAATTAGAAACACAATATTATATTGGTATTCTTATTTAAACCTCATGGTTATCTTTCAGTTGTGAAAACTGTAAATTTAACCCTTAGTGTTGAACTAAGATCTTCACCATTTTGAATATAGTTTTATAATATGGCTATTAGATGTGCTGTGTAATTAATATTCTTAAATGAACATGACCTTAGATTTATCTGTGAACCCGAAGAAGATCTTTCAGATATGTGTAGTTGAGAAAAATTACTCATCCTATATTTTTTGAACTTGAATGAGCTTTCTAAGAGATTTCAGATAATGTTAATCATCTAAAACTTTGGAAGAGAAGGTAATTATCTGCTTTCTCGATACGAAATTATCCTAGCTTAGCCTAGCCTAACCTAGCCTAGCCTACCCTACCCTACCCTATTTCCTGGAGCCAGGATGTAATAACGGAGTGTTTTCCAGAAGTATGTTAAATGTGCTCTGTTTACTAACACTGAACTAACACTTGTAATTGGAAGTTTGTTCTTGCTCTTATCCTCTCTCTCCATGGGGAGGATTGTTTGAGCTGTTCAGTTTCTAAATTACAGTAGGTTTTCTCCCCTTTTATTCTATAGGTTCCTGTCACTTGGTGTTTATTTAGGGAAAGGAAAAATGGCGATTGCAGAATTGCACCTTTCAGTAGGAGCCTAACTTGCTGAGGTCTGCAAGGGTCGAAGGTCTCGGAGCTCCTACTTGCATGTCAAACCAAGCTGAAAGAAACTTTCATTTCCCACACAAGTCAGTCTTTGTCCTTGTGCAACAAACTTCTGCTGTGCCTAGGAGCTGAATTTGCCAACCTGACAGGAGCAACCAAGCCTTTAAGAACCTGATTGTGCAAAATGCTGATTGTCCTAAGCTTGTAGGGAAGGAGGCGAGTTGTAGATGCTCAGTGTTTAACAGGCTGAATTCTTACTGCCTTTAATGCCCCTGCCCATGTGGTTGGCTTTTATTTTTCCCCAGTAGCTTTTAAGGCTTTCTATCTCAGTATCTCATAAATACATTATTAATAAGTCAGGTACAGTCTCTTCACTGAATTCTCCCGAATTGCTGTGGAGAACAAAACATACTGCTTTACTGCTGCGGCACAGAGCTGTGGGCCTGGAGGCATCTGATCCTATCGTGTTGTTCATCTCCTCACAAAGGGATAAGCAAGCAGAGGTGGGAGCACAGACTCTTGCAGTTCTATCCAAAGCAAGGGAGACTGAAGGGAAGGAGCGTCTGGCAGCACTAACTGAGACGTGCAGAGCAATTGCTTGCTGGCTATTTCATTCTTATCTAAAGAATAAACCAGTCCTGAAATTTGGCAGGACTGGCACTGAATTGTTAATGAGCTTGTTGACATGAAGTTAAAAAGATTTGAAAAGGCGACATATGGACTAAGATGTGATAAGGACAGGATGCCTCTCACTCACAGAAATACCAGGAGGTGACAGTTATAACACTCAGCGATGATACGGAATTTCTTGAAAGCATGCCTTGTCTTTTTACCACCTGCTTCTTTGCAAGAGGGGGCCAGGATAAGACCCCCAAAGGAGTTCGCTCCTTCCATCCTGCTATCTCACAATATCAGCTCGCAAAGGGAAGGTGGTTGGAAACAGACCAGCTCCTGGAAGTCCCGAAGTTGTCTTGGCTCCTAGCTATCTGGAAGACTGCTTTGCTTAGGTGTGTTATCTCCACGGAAGTAAAAACACCCCATTTTTTTTAGAATCATCTGAGTCACTTTGAGCACTAGACATGCTTTCAGAGAAAAATTAGTAAAGCAAAGGGCTAAGTTCTTGATTATTTACCTGCAGCAAAGTTACAATACAGAAATATGAAAAAATAAATAAATGCACCTAAATAAATAAATAAACACACCTCACAGCTACAGATTTCTCCATCTGTCACACAGGATTTCTTTGTGGAAGCTAAAGAGACATTTCTGTCCCTGAGCCCTGTTTCAGAACTGCACCTCAGATGGGGCTTCTCTGTGTCCCTTCCCCTGTACACTGCAGGCAAAGTTGTTTGTTTGTCTCTGCTGCTGAATACAGGCAAGGGGGCAAATAATTTCCAAAAACATCTAACCCTCATCCACCCATTGTCGTGGTTTAACCTCAGTTGGCAACTAAGCACCACGCAGCCGCTCGCTCACTCCCCCCCCTCCGGATGGGATGGGGAGGAGAATTGGAAAAGCACGTGAGAAAAACTTGTGGGTTGAGATAATTACAGTTAAATAATTGAAATAAAATGATAATGATAATAATATGATAATAGTAATAGTACACAAAGCAAGTGATGCACAGTACAATTGCTCACCACCCACCGACCGATGCCCAGCCAGTCCCTGAGCAGCAGCCCCCCCCGGCCAGCTTCCCCCAGTTCATGTACTGAGCATGACGTCACATGGTATGGAATGTCCCTTGGGCCAGTTTGGCTGTGCCCCCTCCCAGCTTCCTGTGCCCCTCCAGCCTTCTCAGTCGGTAGAGCATGGGAAACTAAAAAGTCCTTGGCCAGTGTAAGCACTGCTCAGCAACAACTAAAACATCGGTGCCTTATCAACTTTGTTCCCATCCTAAATCCAAAACACAGCACTGTACCAGCTACTAGGAAGGAAATTAACTCTATCCCTGCCGAAACCAGGACAACCCTCTATTTTTTTTTTCTTCTGATCTACCTTTTAGCTTAATCTGGTCTGCATTTAAGATATACAGAGAATATTTGCAGTGCTTATTTTTCATACTTCTTCCTCAATTGCAATGTGGCTATGCATCTACAATGTAACATTTGTCATAAGGCTTGACATAAAGGGTTTTTTTGGAACAAAAGTTTAGATTACTTTTTTTTTGCTAACCTTTTATGAATACTAGTTACAACACAGATGCAAGGGGTGTGGGACATGGAACAATTACCTCTCTCCAATGATGTTAATTTTAGGGGATATATTTTATTCAAATCTAAAGTGGTTCAATCATATATATGCACGCCTTGATGCCATTTGGAGCTTGCAGGTAAGTCTTATGCTTTATGCCGATGCTGGATCCTAGTACCTTTACGGTGTTATCCTAGCACCTTTACGGTGTTATCCTAGCACCTTTACGGTGTTATCCTAGCATTACTGACCTTTATGGCTAAAAAAGCATCTTTAGGATTTCACTCTGGACCTTTTAGGAAGCAAAAATATTGTTCTGAACTTAAACTGGAAATCCTGATCACCAGGAGAGCTTTTATCTGGTTTTCTTGCCTATGTCTACATGGCTTCCTACAGTACTATATCTCTACTCTATCCCTAGTTCTGTAAATAGATATTTACCAATGATGCCACCATAACTTTGCTAATTAATATGTATTCACACCATCTTTAAGAGCTGCTAGTAAATTTTGACTCTTCCAGCACATAAATCTACCACATGCTGTGTAGCTACTTTCCAAAATAGGAGAGACATCTCTCTTACAACTCACTTAGAATCACCCTGCCAGGCTAGTTAAGGTAGGAAGTTTCAAGATATGATTCATCATGATATATATAAGATTACACTTTCAAATTCATCCTTGGCTCTGTCTCTTAACATTTTCACTAAATGCTGAGCTGACAGCTGGTGTCAATGCACAAGCTTTGCATTTTGCCTTACTGTTATGAGACTTTGTGAGATCTCTGCAATAGTAGTAGTATTTTCCTTAACAAATAACTAATTTAAAAAAATCAGTGTTGTATGTGGAAAGGTGCTGGAAAAATAGTATGTTCCTGAGAGGTCAAAAAATGAATGTTGGTAGAAACAGATTCTGATGTGCCATGCAGACCATCCTGTACAAATTAGCTGTTACTTATCTGTCAGAAATAATCCTACACATTGGTTAATGAATCCATGATTTGGGAAAAGGTGGAGAGACAGGTTATCTGGTTAGGTAGGTATGGATATAATTCCTTGCCGCAGAAAGTACTAAGCAAGTTTTGGTACACATGTGGTCTCAGAACTTTGACCCTGATAATAACATGTTAAAAAAGAGACAAATTGAAAAGTAAAAAAAAAATAATAATTTGGAGATGAAATACCTCTTGGAATAGCAGTTCTGGTATTATTAATAAGTGATTACATCTTGGAGAGGGACAAATATATAGAAAAATCAACACTAATTCATTTGGATCACTCAACAACATTAAATATGATGGAACGCAAATCCATGCTGGGTTCCTGGTGGCAGAGCCACCAGGAAATATCTGGGTAGATATTTCTGTGCTTTGGTTATTCCATTGCTTCCTTGAAACCTCAGAAAAAAAAATCTGAAGCAAATGGGTTTTTTGACCTGAATTTTTTTATTTGCCATTCCCATGTATTTGAAGGCTGTTAGAGAAGACAAAATTCTCTGTGCTCTGGCTGACAGGTGTATTTGTCACCTTTCCTGACCTTGAGATGGTTCTGTTTAACACTCTGCAATGGGTAGAAGTTCATCAAATCATAAGGGATGTTGATAGATTCCTAGAAGCATTAAGGGACATAGAAAGGACAGAAGATGTCTGGTCTTTCTGTTGATGTGGTTTGGAGCCCTCCTTTCTCTGTGGGACTGTTTGCTGTTTCCAGACACAGTCAGAGGTAGTTGCAAGTCTCCCGGTTGATACACGGACTCACAACTGTTTTTTTTTCTAGGCTGTCTTTTCTATATTTAGCCATACATCAGTAATCTTCCAAAAAATTGGACACCACCACTGTTAGTGCTGAAGAAAGCTTAGAAGATTTGACTAGGCAGGATGTGGGTGGTAGACTTATGCAAGTGCTGCTCAAATTGGTTCAGAACAGATTCGGCATCTGCATTTCCTCATGGATTAGTTGGGATGAATAACTTTGACTTGTGAGGTTGTTTAGGAATGCTTAATTTTAAAAAATTGCACTGGGTGCTTAGGCCATATGACAACATTTTATTTCCCTCATGGGATTACTGAGATTTTGGTTTAAAAGCTATGAAATGAAAGCCCTGTGAAAACTGTTAACAACATACTGAGCTCAATAACTCCTTATGAAAAAGACCTATGCATCATGTACGTTTTACTCAAAGACTGACAGATCTGTCCTTGGTATCAATCATCATAATCCTGCTGACACCAATGTTGTTATGCTATTCTATGTAATCTGAAGATCTGCCCTTCAGAATAAGACTGGCATGGTGTGTTTACTCCTTTTCCTAAGCATAGTTTTTCTGTTGTGAACACTGAATTGTCTGTATGAATTTTTAGTTAAATATTAATTTGTAGCAAAGCCTGTGAAAACCCTAGAGTTTTAGTTACTGATGCTGCTACTGACATTTAGTCATAGGCCAAGACCTACTCTACTAGGTATTGCACAAACTTGTAAGAAGGAACTTGCAATTGGAAGAAGGGGTTTACAATCCAAGGCTAAGATGGGACACAACTGATGTACACAGTGTATTGAGGACCCTAGGGAAACAGGGAGGTAAAGTAGCTCAGCATGATGCAGTGATCTCAGTGCACCAAGCACTCATCTGTTGACATATTTTGTAGATATCAGGCAAGAGAGTGCTTCAAGGAGGCATATGAGGGATGTCTTTTGTTGGCTTTTTTCCTAGCAGCAATAGAAAGCATAGAAGGTACTTACTCGAAAATCTAAGTGGAAAACAAAACTAGTGTCTTGGGCTGGGTGGTAGTAAGATACGGCTACTGATGCAGAGATAGTAGGGAAGGAGTAAACTGCAAAGGGCTTTGAATTTCTATTGGATTTGAGAAGGCTGCTGTTTAGCAAGACCTAGAAATAGTAGCTAGCTGAACTCAAGGGTTAAGTGTGCAAATACATTTATGAATCATATTTCTTTAAATCCAGCTAGATTTAGTGATGAGTAGGGATAGGAATAGATAAGTGATAAGAGAAAGGTAGAAACTTTTTGCATTGATTATGCTTAGAGACACCTACCTTCCAGATAACTTTAAGACATAATTCAATGTAATGATTTGATGCTGAACATGATTAGAGTATTGATGCTCGTAGAGGACGCCTCCCTCCCTTTTTCCCAATTTAACAGATGAAATAAGGGACATTTCAGCTCAGGTCTGAAGGTTGGGATTCAGCGTTTGAAGTGTCAGTGGTATATAGCTCTTACTGTAGAAAGTTCTTCTTGCTGTGCTCTGACAGAGCTCAGATCTCACTCTTAAGGCATAAGGCAAAGTCTGCTCCCCTGAGGTTTTTCATGTTCCAAGTGTAGGCTGATTGTACTCTCGCAAATGCTTTCCATATTTTGGTGCATGTCAAGTTGTTCTGGAAATGCTCTGAGTACATACTTATCACAAACAAAACAGCAATGAGATTTTTTTAAAATAAATGACTGAATCAGTGCTTGATGAGGGCCATATACATTAGACAAGTACTGACTGATCTTATGCCAAAGCACTCTCTTTTGGACTATTAGCAGAATAAAAGGTTCATATGTTTCAATATCTATGGTCTAGTTAAAGACATCAGGCTAAAATATGCTGGAGTTAGATATAGCCATAATATTTTCATATGGGATCCATCAGTCAGAAAGTGCATGGGCCTCAGGAAATGAAATAACAAGCTTAGTAGTGGTGGGAGCGTAGAGGGAGAATATGGTTAATGTAATTAGAAAGAGTTTCAATCAAGAAACAAGTTCATCTTACAAGTGTTCTTCCACAGAGAAAGCACTTTCCATGAATGACTTTTGCTGCCCTGGCTTCTTGATCTTCATGCAAAATTAACTAAGACTCATCAAAATTTCATGGCCTATAAACTAAGCCACTTCAGTTTAGTGTCACCGAGATGAAATACTAAAGTGTGACCATGGCACTTGGTAATAAACTATCATTTTAAAAGAATGGGTGGGGAAACCTGTGGTGCTGAGGAAATAAAAAGCAATTAAAAACTATATATAAAAGAGGAATCACAAGAAGGAATTAAGCTTCCAAGGAATGACAGAGAAACTCAAGGAAATAATTGAAAGAAGAAATGTCATTCTAACCTTTTAAAATATTAAAAAATTAATATACCTGAAATATCATCAAAACCCAATCCTGTAAACAAATCTATATTTATGGGCCTTCATGTCTGTCTTCAGGGTGCTCTTTAAATGTGCAAAGCATTGATCTGGTGACCTGAGAGATGACGTGAGATCAAGTTACAACCACAGGGAGAACAACGCTGAAATTTCCAGATCCTCTTTTCCTTCTGGATTACACTTTGGATTACATATAATTTATAACCTAGGATAACACCTGGGAAATCCTTCAAGAAATTATACTCTGAAAACCCTGTTTATAGCTGAAACAAATCTATTTAGCAGGCACGTTTATCAGATTTACTTACGTTCCTGCACAGCAGAAAGGTGTTGATAGATGTTATACAGCTGCTAAGCTCCAAACAGCTGCTTGTTGCTCTTGTGGCATGCATGGATGCTAGCTGGTAAAAGGTAAATGACTGACGGATTTAATATCAGCTTTTTAAAAAAATGTTAATATTTATGAATATATCATCATCTATGGGATTGTCTTTGAACAATGGTCCCAAACCTTCAAATATTGCTGATGCTCCACCTCTATCATCTGGCAACTTGCAGATGAATTCTGTCAAAAACCCACTGAAAGCAAGTTATAAATTCCTAGCTGGTGCTGTCAGGTGTCATGTGGCATTTACAGTAGTTATGGATGTAAATCATTAATAATCCAATATCAAACTGAAAAGAGCAAATGAGTTTGTCTCTGTGGTTAAAAAGAATAAGGTATTGATTACCATAACAAATTAACAACTTGAAACCTGATATATGTCCTCTGAGTGCTGAGAGCTGTGAACTGGAACAGTCATGTATTACACATTAGCCTCATGAGATTTAAAAGCAATTGCACTACAAGAATAGCTAGTTATTAGAAGAGTTCTGTAAAAATTATTTTAACGGCATTTACTGCAGGGCTAGAACAACTACCAACCTGCAATCAAATTAATAGCTTTTCATTAATTAAGATAGTCGAGCAAGATCCTGTCTTCACAGTTTTGTTGTGGGAAATGATGCTGGGTGTATTTTCAATGGCTGGCAGATGGGTGACAATGTGAACTATTGCAGGATGGTGGAGGGAGCTAAAAAGCACTTGGTGCTTCCAGAGGCTTCTACATCGAGATGGTTAGACGTTGGCTTTTGATGGGACTGGATTTGCTCTATAGAGTGGAAACTTAAAGGGAAAATGAACATAGAAAATCTGTGTGCATGTTGGGGGAAGAGGTTAGGTTAAACCCCTAGTGATAAACCTTTTCAGGGTGCTTCTATCTGCTTTGGATTTTCTCTCCTTTCCTCCCCGCATCGTGATGAGTGAGATTTCACCAGCTAATATAACAAGATGGCAATGTGAAAGTGCACTAGTTTGAATCGATATCCATCTCTAGCCAGCAAGCTGCTTTCAGGATAGTACTTACAATAGTGCTAACAGGAGCCTGGAAACTGCAAGGGAACGGGGTGAATATTCATTCACATTTTTAAGGAACTTCTCTTCGACTGTACTCACTCTTACTCCCTGTCTTGTTTATGCAAATGCTTTTGTAAAGTGGTTTGTTGGCAACAGTATTCATGGAAATTGAAAAACATAGCAAATATTGCAAATGATGATAGATTTCTTATTTCAGATCCACAGCAGGGCTTGCAAGGAAAGCCATAAATTACATTCATAGTCACAGAACAAAAACATATCGTTTGATTATTCTGTAAAGCAAAATGCTTTTAGTTGAAGGTGCTCAAAACTTGCAAGATATATTTTGCTGATCAGCTAGAGAGAAAAGTTCTCCACAGAGGTTATTGTGACTACTTTTACACTGCAGATATTGTGGTATGCTGCTGGACAATTTGAAAATGGAAAATAGCAAGTATGTTTGTGATGAACTGTTTAGCTGGCCTTATGAGAAATATGAATGATCCTTTTCGCCTGACTGGGTACTGAAAGAAACAGCTGGTAGACCTATGAAGATAGGGAACCTCCCAGAAGCCAAAGGAGAGACTTTTTAGGTTTACAGCTGAGATGAGAGCCGTTTTGCCCCTCCTTTCATCCTGCAGTGGTGAGCTTTCACCAGGAGGAGGGAGGTGGCTTAAGGTGTTTGAAGGCAAAAATTGAGGTTAGTATTTAATTCATGAGGAACAAAGTAATGTACTGCTGCCATTGGCAAAACTGAGTTTTGTGGTGAGTTCTGGGGAAAGTGGGACATGATGTGGCTGGGAAAGCTTGGGGATCCTCGGCTGGGTGGAATATCTCTCTCTCTTTCCCCTTGAAAAATCTGAACTCCTCATCTGTTCTGATCTTTCTTGGTTGGAACGTCTAATTAATGTCATATTGAAGTTGACAATGTGTGTTGATAATATTTCATATTATATGAACATAAAAGTTACACAAAAACTCCTTGGGAACCCTTGAACCTGTTGAAGACCACTGTAATAATGTGCAGAGATCTAGGAACACTTGGGAAAGCTGCTGCTATGGTTTTAAGAAACTTAAATGCCCTGCAGTGTTATTTATTTGGTGACATATGACAAATTGTTCTATGAGGGCTAGATGATTGCAACTTAAAAGTAAATTAAAGCCTCTCTCTGGGTGGCCTGCTCAATTTTGATATACAACACTCTAAATAGGAGTCTTGGCTGCCTGGGATGTGCAGCATTTAAAGAACCAATTAAAATTATAAAAGTCTGGCAAAGTTTCCCATCAGCATTACTGCTTCTTCACTTTGTTACCTTGTATTTTGTATCATTCCTCATGCTTTATCTGCTGTAGATCTCTTTCTCATGCTAATTAAAGTAAGTTTAGTTCTTGATGCGTGGAAGTATTCATTAGTGTATCTGCTGGAGGGCTGATGTGCCAATGACTCTGCTCCATCCTTCTCTTCTTGGCTGGGCCACCACACCAGGGGTACGAGTGGTGGATAGAAAATGGCTTCTACCCCTCTAGCTTGCATCCATAGATGGTCCAGTCCCACTTCAGACTGCAGGAACTTTTTCAGCTGACTTCAGCTGAATTTGCTTCTGACCCTGCATGGGTAGCATCATGTGCCGTCCCAGTGCATAGAGAGATAACTAATGTTGTTGTCTCACTTCCCTGTGGCTAATCCTCCATCAAAAAAGTTGCTGAAAGTGGATGAAATGTTCTTTTTCACTATTGGCTGCAATAGGAAATAGGGGTTTGAACAGATCAGTTCAGTGAAAGTGCTTCTTTTATACTCAGAATTGATTTGGAACGACAATTTAAGCGAGAGAGATTTTGGCACAGTAATATTCACATTCATACCAATCTCATAAGCTACAAGGGGGAAAGTGTGCTGTGGTTTTTTTTTTTTTTTTTTTTTTTTTTTTTTTAAGGGGGTAGTATAAGGGGATCACCTTGCTTTATTTTCTCAATATAACCTGGGGCTACTGCAGAGTGGATGAGGCTTTGGCTGTAACATTAATATCCACACAGTGTAACGATCCAGTTGTGCATGGTGAATCCCTCATTTGGTGCTGCAGCCTTTGTAGATTATGCTGCTGGTTGGTGGAGTTGCCTTCCCTGTGGGAATCAAAGCACCCACTCATTTCCACTTCTGGCGAGGAAATTAATATCCTATTCATGTAGCTGTATATTGCTTTTAATTGGTTTAGTATTAAACTATAAACTGCCTGAATGAGATGTTGTGGGGAAGTTCATTTCTAGAAGGCAGTTTGTCTCTGGACAATTACAGAGTGTTTATTTCCCCGTTATTGAATCACAGGAGGGAATATGTCATGTAGAAAACTGTACTTTCAGAGAAATTAATGACCCTTTAATAAAACAATGAGCATTTTTTCTTAAATAAAATGGCTGACAAGAATGGTACCACCAACTTGGGTTGTAATTCATCTGCACAATAAAAAAAGTGGGTAAATATTTATGAATTGCGCATCAGGAGCAATCAGGGAGAACTGGCAGCGTAAAACATGCAAATAATATTTTTTAGCTTTATCAGCCCCTTTATTAACTTCTTAGAAGAGAGGCTTTTTGGGGCAGAAAGCCCCTAGAGGTGGGGGTCTCTCCTCATATCCAGTTCAGAGACGTCAGCCAGCTCTCTTCCCCTGAACGTCAGGCTAGAGGGCCAAATTGAAATGGCTCTGCCAGCTGCCGTGGAGCCGTGCCGGAGGGGTGGCCTCTGTTGTCCTTAATGACAGTGTTGATGTGGAAGTGCCACATCCATGCGCTTGGCGAGGTCTGCAGCTGACAGTCTGGATGGGGCACAAAGGTGTTGCAATACTGTGAGTGATGATGAAAAATCCAGTGCTGTCCCAGGATTTTTCCTCTCAGTACCTCTTTTCTTTCTGCCCTCCACTCAGGAAGGGAATATCTCCTTTTCCTCAAATATGGGTGGAATAATAAAAAGAATAAAGCAACTTCCATGGCACCTTGTCCACGACTCTGTCAAGATCTCACGAGGTAGACAGATGCCTGGTGTAAGTGGCGTGTTGCTGGATCAAACTGTTCCACGAATGTCTTTGGTGCTGCAGTAAATGATATTAGGAATTCAGTCGACGGTATTCTGGTCAGCGACAGTGTAATACTTGTCCCTCAGCATGATATCAGGATACAGTGCTGCTGAACAAGGTGTAAAACTGCAGACCATCTGTAGGTGTTAGAGATCCCATGGCTCATTTTGTAAAACGTGGGCTCTCTTGTAATCCTTGCCACCTTTCAACATACGTATGTACATCCTGGGAAACTAAATCCGTCCAAGGTGTTTTCAATTCTGAGGAAGAAGAAGTACATGAGTGTTATGTATTTAGAAGGGACCTTGACATAATCAGCTAAGATGACTGGGACTTACAGGGCTATGTATCTCACCTCGATACTCCAATAGTGATCCCAGTAATGTATGTTTGGCTAAATCATGTCTCCAGAAAAGCATCCAGTCTTGATTTAAAGACCTCTAGAAACAGAGAATCTGGCACATCCCCCCCAACTTATCCCACTAGTTAATATCTTCACTACTAAAACCATGTGCCTAATTCCTCATCAGACTCAGCTTCCAACCATTATTTCTTGACATGCTTTTCTCTGGTAGATTAAACAGTCCTCTCCCACCTGGAAAAGCTTTCCCCAGAGGTCCTTAGATACTGTAATCCAGTGACGTCTGAATCTTCTTCCTGGTGAGCTTTTAAAATGCCTTGTGGTGCAGTGTTATCTCCAGCCCTGGAATAATTTTTGCAGTTCTTTTCTGGGCTTTGCATTTTCAAAATCCATTTTAAAGACTTTGCAGGCTTGGTGTGCTATATAGTGGGGGGAGAGTCATACATAAACACATACTATACAAGTGATGTATTTTGGACTGATTTCATCTTAACTACTACATGGAATAAAATGTAGGTGCAGCCTTTCACACATTAGGTCATATTTAAAAATGAGATCTCTACTCATGCATCTGAAACAAATGTTACACCTGTATGACTTGAAAAGGTGCACTTCATCAGAACAATGTTAATGGAGTTTTTGCTTTCATAACCAGCCTCCAAAATATGGAGAAGTTCTTGTGGTCTGACTCAAAATACATTTATTTTTCTCTTTGGCAACATGTATTAAAGGAAACTCTTTCAGGTTGACCATGAAATTTTCTGAAGCAAGCGGTTTTGTTTAAAAAATTCTAATGCAATTTTACACTTCTGAAGTTTTTCTCCATTTTTTACTGCAACTAATTGCAGGGCTGGACTGAGTAATTTGTAAATGGACATGCACATCAGTTGATAAGATTTTGTACAGTAAACAAAGGAGTTTGTCCCACTGCATACATAGTCTGGTATGTAAGACTGCTGTGAAGCCACAGCTCCCCTAAAGGAGGGTGTAGACTGGCTCCTGGCATGATAAGGGGGAGGGCATCACCCAGTGCCCCCTCCAGGGAGGACAGAAGGAGCACTCTTCAGTTCAAATCTGAAGATGATGAA
>NW_008824468.1:963822-1006715 GCF_000699105.1 Pygoscelis adeliae
GAAAAAGGGGGAAGAAAAGGGAAGGGGAAAAAAACTGAGAAGCTCAGCAAAAAGAAAAGGTTAAAAAAACAACATCCAGAGACTGGAAGGCTGCAGCTTGAGCTGGGGCAGGGGCTGGGAGTGTTCGCTGAGGGAGAGAGTAGGCAGAGACCCACCAGGCAAGGAGAGGGGCTTCAGCCCCAGGAGACTTCAGTGAGGCTTTGGGTGGGTGCAGGACTTTGGTGGGGCTCAGGAGGGGACAGAGTCTGGGAAAAGGAGGGCTCTCACCAGGGCCTGGGCTGTGCGGAGGTATGGCAACTGATGGGAAAGGCTGGCTGGGATGTGGCAGGAGACGAAGGCAAAGAACTGAAAGAGGGGTTGAGATTCAGTGGGAGCCTGGTAAGACTGGGACTGGTGATCAGGCTGGCTGGCATGTAGGGAGGGAGTCAGAGCCTGGAGGGAGTCAGAGCCTGGCTGGAGAAAAGAAATCACAGATCTCCATGAATTCAGTGTGGCAAATGCATGACTGTTATGAACACCTAGCTGCCAGCACATGCTCTGTAGATCAGTGCCACTGGCTTCGACTGTGACACTTGCATGTGTCAGGCCTGGGGGTGTCGTGTCACACCAGCAAGGGGTGAAAAAACCCACCATTAGGGAGAATGCAATCCAGTTTAAATGACTTGCCTGATACTGTGTCAAAACTCTGCAATGCAAGCAGACGCTGACAAATCCAGTTCCTCTCCGGCCAGGCTCGTATGTACTCAACCCTGTTGGGGTCAGTGAGGTCCACAGTGAGGAGAAAGCTCATTTTAGGTTTTGGGATGCTAAAGACCCAGCAGATTGTATTTACTCAAAACTGTGAAGCCCCATCACTATGCTTGACGTGCTTCTTGGGCACTGGCTGTGTGGTGACCTCCTCTGCTACAGCATTTTGTGTCATCCTCATGCTTGCGCTCCCCTTCTCCCATTCATTTGGTAGATCCAGTCTTTATTCTCTTACTTCCTAGGCAGGGTTTAGGTTGCATAGCAAAAGACTGCTTCTTCAACTGCACTTTGCCCTGGGTATGATAGTCTGGCACTGACTCCTGGTGGGAAGAGTGGTAGAGTGGTTTAGAGAATTGCCATCAAGAAAGAAACCAGTGATTGCATTATTCCCCTTCAAACCATGCTCCACACCGCCCAACCAGCCACTGTTGCCTGACTGGGTCCAGATGGTTTCAGCTCAGCTTGATGTTTTTTCCTAGCGTGCATTTATAATGCCATCAGCCCGTGCAGTAGCCAACTGTTGTGATTGGGCAATGTTACTGTCATTACATTTTTCTGCTTGGCATGCATGGTGGTTATGTTTTGTCTCAAGTTAAATTGTACATTTCTTAGGGTTTTTCCCTGTGCACTTCTAATGGGTTGTTGAAATTGTGCTCCATTTTTGCCTACAGCCTGTTTGTCCATAAAGCATAGCCTTGCTGACACCCACAACTGTACATGGGTGAGCTGAGGGTCTTGCATATACCATCTTAAATTAGATCATGAACCCCTCTCCCTTCATTTCCCTTCTCCCTCTTGGGGGAGGAATGAGAAATCAGATTTCTTCTGTAACAACACAGATGTGAGAATGTGAGTCTGCCTTCCTCCTTACAAGCAACCAGTGGAAGAATGTGCAGGAACATGGAAAATGCTGTGAACTACAACACCCTGTTTATCTGGCTCTGAGCCTTCCTGCTGCAGTGATCCCAAATCAAGGAACACATTTTCTTGATTATGGCCTTGTTAATTCTTTATTTGGCATTTATTAAAACTCTAAACTGTGCTTAGAAAATATGCAGTGATTAATGATCACTCATTAGGGACCACAGAAGCTTGTGGGATGGTTCAGTTACTGTTGGCAGAAGTGGCAGAGGTTTACCTTTTCACCAGTGTTCCAGCATGGATAGCAAGACTTTATTTTGGATCATGTGGGTTTTACCTCAGGTAAGGAATTTTAGGGTGAGGGTGTGAGGCCCATGGCTACCTCTCACAGCTGCTACCACTTTCTACACAGATGATGCAACCATATCGTCAAGGGTTGCTTCAACAATCCAGATCACTTTAGCAAGTCACTGCAGCTACTTCTGTGGCTTAATCCTGCCTTGTACTGCACAGGTAGAGAGCTTACGCCATGCAGTCAGCTTTGTAATACTTCTGTTACTCAAGCTGTGGCCCTTTAGTGTGCACAGATGGGAGAGATCCCTGCTGGACGGTACTTATAAGGCGCTCTGCCACAGGAACGTGCTGCTGCTTTTCAGAGAATTAAATGGGCTGCTGATTTTGCTTGTGTCACCCTGCTGAGCGCTGGCAGGACAGCTATTGTATCACCCCTCATTCCCTTCACCCCGTCCCTTCCCTGAAGAAGGGCACAGATGAGCTTGTTTCAAATGCAGATGTGCGTGGAAACGTTGCCAGGGAAAACAGTTTTCAAAGTTATCCAGGAAAATTAGAAGTGAGACAGGATAGCTATACTGACATAGCATGTTGCACTAGAATGGGTGAGGAAACCCTCAGCATCTGTGAAAACTGGAATATTAGACTTCATTTCCAAATAAAGATGTGCTATATGTACATGTATTTGTTGTATGTGTTTTGGAAGCACAGTAGTACAAGTTGCATTCTGTTAAAATAATTAACATTTCTCTATGGTACACTGAACTGTAATATTTTCCCCTCCCATAGAGAATACTGCACAGAGGAGTAGGCATTCATTTGAGCATCGCTTAGAAAGAAAAGTTCTTTAAAAGAAAATACAAAGAAAAGGAAAAACTTGCTCTGCCTCAATCTTCTCATAGGTAGCCAATAAACCAGCCTTCAAAGAGACTTCTGAGACTGGCTGACAAGAGGTCACCTTTGGGCACAGTAACTGAACAAAGCTGGCTCCCAATGGTAGCAGATATCTGTTGGAAAGAGGTACTTTGCTTTCTGTGCAGGCAAGAGAGAGGAGTGGAAAACCAGTGGGCTGATCCTTGGGAATGCTGAGCTATGCAGGGTTTAGGAAGCTGGAGGAAGCTAGGGACAAGCTCGGTGTCCGGCGTATTTTGAGTATCTCTCAGAATCACACCCTGCAATAGCTGCAGAGCACCGTTTCCACTCCCAGGGTAGCTGTGGTTTGGTAGAGGGCGGTCTGCCATCAGGACAGCATGTCTACCACCCCTGGTCCCCACAGCCCCTGTGGTTGGAAGGGAATGCGGTATGCTAGCTCAGTGTCATCTGGGGATTTGTGCATTGTCTCCTTTTGTTTGTGTCCTCTTTTTCTTTAACGTTGTGACATTGAAGAGACAGGTCAGGGCTGTTCCCTTGATCACTGAGGCCTATTAACGCCAGATACTTGGCACGTTTGTAGATTGGTTGTTACGTCTCTGATCCAGCTGTATGAGAAGAAAGCCCCTAAATCTCATGCCGAGATGAGCCGCGTATCTGTAATGCAGAGATACGCGTGGTATGATTTCTTTTCACCAAAGTGTAAGCCTTCATCTCATTCATATTAACTTCCAACACCATTTCTTACAAGCCCGCAGTTGCTGCAGCACTGTGTTTGGTCTAACACAGCTGTATTGATGCTACAAGGTCAACTTTGACATTTATGTTCTTCAGCACTCCCATCCCCCACTTAACAAATGCCATATTGATTGAGGGCTTGAGGTCAATCATGGTCAATAATGAGAACCAAAATTTTCTTGCCGTGGTCCCATTCCTGACTGACGAAAGCCTGACAGAGCTGGGGCCTAAGCCTACATTTGCAACATGTGCAAGGAAATGGTGTTAGCCTTTTGGTTTTGTGAGACTAGTATGTTTGCTATGACTTGTGCTAGATGTTTAGAGTTCTTGGGGCATTTGCTTGTCTGCAGGAGGGTCTGCGATTCTGTGTGGCACAGCTGAGAGAGGGTGCTTGCTGGGAAAACTCCCAGTATACATTGTTTTACAGGTGTTGCATTTGCTTGCTCATGTCTTGCTGTTTCCAGTAGCTTAAGGTAGTGTAAGGGCCCTTGGCATGGATCAGCAAGTAGCAGGTGGGCCACTCTTGGCCTCACAGGTGGGAGCCACATAAATGCAAAAGGACAATCTCTGAGAGGCACTGAGATGCCTCTCAGTGACTGGCTCCTGACTCCTACAGGAATCCAAACTCAGCAGGACTGATGGATGCTGGCTTACTCCGAGGGGATATAGCATCAGTGAGTTAGCAGTAGCATCTTCCCTCTTTGAGGAAAAGCCTTTCCTACCTTGCATTGTATACTCACCAAGGCTGTGCCACACAGAAGTGCTGTAAACCACTGGACTACTGGATTAAAGCAGGCAGAGCCACCACTTACTCCACTTTCTGTGAAGGCTGCTCTGACTGGTGTGCTCTGAGGCAAGACATGACAGCCTATGATCGACTATAGTACTTCAGACAAGGTAGATATCAACCCATCAAGATATTTGTGTGTCAACATTGACAGATAAATCCTGAGAGCACTTCACTACTAGATCCTCCTGGGTCTGGAGTTTGACCCCCGGGAGTGGGGACTTGGTGGACCTGAATTTTGGTCTTAGATGCTCATCTTCTTGTGAGCACTTGACCCCACAATGACCATAGTCCCTGGAGGAGCCATTCTGGAGGGTGTCATGGCTGTGGGAGTTTTTCAGCTTGTGAGGGTGGGAGTAATTGTCCCAGAAGTGCTCCAGTACCAGTTACTTTGCTCAGCTAAGGATTTAGCCCTGCGTTTGTATAGCCGGCAACTTCAGTAGGGTATAATGAAGTTGGAACTGTCTTTTAATTTTCTTCAGTAGTCAGGCTAGAGTTACGATTGTAATTTGGACCTGATTCTGAAAACAATTTCAGAACTTTGTGATCGGGCACATGATTTAATTAGTTTAATTTAATTTTGACACTGGCAAGAATCTCATTTAAAGTGCACATTTCCAAGTGTATAAATCTATAGGAATGACACTGGCTCAGAACCTTTACCAGGCAGGCTGTCATAACTAACGCCTATTAGTTAAATTAACGTAACAATGTGCACTTTTAGTGCTTAGGAAAGAATCTTCTCCTCAAATATAAACCACAAAGACCTGCAAATGTCTATTTAATCAAACCTGTTTTTTTCTGTCCAGATACTTTCTCTAAAATGTCTTTCTTTCCTCAGGTAATGTGTTCTTACAGGAGAATGTGAATTTAAAATGCGAAAATCAAGGAAAGGCCAAGTTATGGTATAATAAGTATATTAAAGCTTATTCGATACTCTGTTCTAAGTGAATTTCAATTTCTAGTACAAAATACAGAGGAAATATGAATTAGTTTGAAAATGTTTCTGTGGTGAAAGGTGAACGCAAAAGTCTTCACTGGGAGCTGATGTACGTGAGTAGCACGTGGGTAACGTGTTCTTTCAATCACTTTCTGAGTTACCTGGAAGTTTTATGAATTACTGTTAGTCAGAGCACCTCAACTTTCATTTCATTTTTTGAAATCTTTCCGTTTTGCTTCACAGTGGTCTTCAAATGCGCTTTGTTTCTAAATGGTTAAGAGAGGCCCAGACAATGCAGGAAAGCTGGGACATATTCAGAGCTCCTGTGACTTATTGCAGGTACCTTCGGTCACTGGAGCACGGTGAACAACTTCGGGTCTGTGCAACTTAAATCCTGATGTATAAGAATAAGAGCTCTATACTTCCATTGCCATGATCTTGTTTGAAGAGCAGTGTCTGGAGCTAACTACAGTACTGTCTGATGATTAACGAAAAAATGCTTTTGCCCGATAAATCAGAGCAGATACATCTCCTGTAGACTTTTAGTGCTCTGGGTTATTAACAGACAATTAGCAGCAAGCATTTAACACATTTAATAAAGGCTACTATGGACCCTTTTCCATTTCATCAAAACAATAAAAAAATGGTTATTTACATAAAAGATTAGAAGATCAGTTTTGGGTAAGAAACAGAAATTCGTAAACAGAAATAAATATGTAGCGTGTCCATTGTAGGCTTTACAAATGTGCTAAGTACATTGAGTCAATTGGTAATTAACTGAGGGTAAAGTCTACAGATAGTCTAAACATATTGATTGCCAACTCTTCCTTTTCCTGGAACAGAATCACTGTGCAATGCTGAGCTGAATTAAAATAAAAGAGCACTACAGAATATCATTTCTGCTGCAGACTGAAGACATTTTTTTGGTGTGGCGTGCTACTGGAATAGAGCAGTAGTCATCAACCGCTGTTTAGACCCATGCAGCACATTTTGTGTTCTAGAAATCAGAAAGATCTATAGGGAGTACATGTAATTAAAGAAGCTAGGGTCACTGTAAAACTGTGATTTTACTATAATTATAGATGGCCATGGCTGGAATAGACCCTCCACATCTGTTAAAGGACTGATTTTCAGAAAGAAAAAGAAACAAACCGGCTACAGGAGCACGTGCACTCTGAACATTAGAGCTCCAAGCTGGGGCATGAGAAACTGCGAAGAGGGAACAATGCATGCTCTGGGAAACCACAAATGCACACAGATGCATGCTCTGGGAAACCACAAATGCCAGAAGACGCATAAAGGGGTGCTCCAAGATGTTATACATTATCCTGTGAGTTGTTCAGGAAGAGTCGGCATCTGGCATTTTCCTTGTAAACGGACTTGGAACTATTTGTGGCACAGCTCAATAAAAAGTAGGCTGATGAAAATTATAGTTTATTTCATTTGTTTTACATGAAGGTGATTGTATCCTTCATTGCATTCACATTGAATCATATACAAGTCTAATGCAATTCAGTCACAAAAGGTGAGACTCATCTCACTTAATTTTATATGTCCACAAAGCAGAATTCTACAACTTAACTTGTTGCCTGGCCTCCTTTATGACTGTGGAGACAATGGAGAGTCTGGAGATGCTTCTAGAGAATGATTCATCTGCTCTATTTCAGACATCTATCCGAGGAGGAGATGAATTATGCCCTGGGAGCGCCTATTTCTCCTTGACTATAAAGAGAGTTAGACAACTAGCTCAGATGAAGATGTCTGTGCTATAGTTGTCTAAGATCAAGCAAAACGAATCCCATGTGAAGTGACACAAATTAACACCATGTGCACCCTTGCCATGGCACACTTCCAAGAGCCTCTCACTCTGCAGCTTTAGCACATATGCTTGCATAGTCAGCTGGGACGCCCCTTCCCCTAGCACATGTAGCAAGGTTTCCTCACTTTCCGCTGTAGGTTTGAAATGCAAACCCCCATGGGCACCCATGACCATAAGATTGCTGGCTTGAGGAGGTCCAGCCCACTCCTGAGGTTCCCAGGACCCCATCCAGTGAAAGAGGAAGGGGCTTCCTGCATCTCTTCAGGTGATGGTTAAACCATTGTGGGTAGTGCACAGTGCTTTTGGGTTGCCACAACATTAAGAGCTATCTGCTGGCCCAAATGGTCCCATCCTGAGTAGCTGTCACCATTCTCAAAGAGCATCTGTAAAGTGTTTTGATTGAGCAGGCTTTTGGAATGGTCTGTGGGCAACAGCAAATAAAATAACAAGCAAAACAGAATGTGGCTGCCTGACTTTTCAAAACATCCTGCTAAGTCATCTGAAATATTGTCTCTTGCACAGCCCTGCTCTGCTGAGAGATCCAAAAAGGAGTTCATTTTCATACTCGATGTGTACTTTTGCTGCTTGAGATATTTCTTTCTGCTTCTCATTAATGCTCTTTTCAGTCCCACTGGGAGAGTGCTAGGTAAAGTGACCAAGAAAAGCTTTCTTGATGCTCTTCTCAACTTCATGAAATATTAATGCTTATTGTATTTGAGCCTTTTGTTTATTTAATATTTGCCCAGGGACTGTATTAGGTGTCCATATTGCTTTCCATCAGAATTACCAATGCAGGAAGAGGGAACACTATAATCTAATATCTTCCTTATTAATACTTTTAATACAACAACAAGACAAACACAAATAGTCCAGTCTTGCTGTATATCATTCTTGTTTATATGTGCATTTGTCATGGTTTAACCCCAGCCGGCAACTAAGGACCACACAGCCCGTCGCTCACTCCCCCTCAGTGGGATGGGGGAGAAAATTGGAAGAGCAAAAGTGAGAAAACTCATGGGTTGAGATAAAGACAGTTTAATAGGTAAAGCAAAGCCGCACACGCAAGCAAAGCAAAACAAGGAATTCATTCACTACCTCCCATTGGCAGGCAGGTGTTCAGCCATCTCCAGGAAAGCAGGGCTCCATCACACGGAAGACAAAATGCCATCACTCCAAATGTCCCTCCTTCCTTCTTCTTCCCCCAGCTTTATATGCTGAGCATGATGTCGTATAGTGTGGAATATCCCTTTGGTCAGTTGGGGTCAGCTGTCCTGGCTGTGTCCCCTCCCAACTTCTTGTGCACCCCCAGCCTCCTCGCTGGTGGGGTGGGGTGAGAAGCAGAAAAGGCCTTGACGCTGTGTCAGCACTGCTCAGCAGTAACGAAAACACCCCTGTGTTACCAACACTGTTTTCAGCACAAATCCAAAACACAGCCCCATACTAGCTACTGTGAAGAAAATGAACTCTACCCCAGCCAAAACCATCACAGCATTGAAGATGAAAGGGGTGAATGTTGTTCAGTACAGATTTTCTTGTTGTGGCTACTGGGAGCTGTGGACAATTTTTTTTTTTTAAGATAAATGCCTGAAGTTAGGTGCCTACAATGAAAGGGCTGAAATATCTTTCTGACTACATGGTCCTTCCTCCTTGTGGAAGAGCAAGTGGGACAATACTCCACAGTTTCCTGGCTCCTCAGGCATCTTTCCTGTGTGTGTTATCAGAGACACTGTGATGCTCTGGGAATGAGTTTGGCATTGGGTTCTGTGAAAAGCCCACAGGAGAAACACCAGGGTTTCAGCTCCAGCTCTGGTTTCCATTTATTGATGAGGATGGAAGATATCAACAAAGTCAGACTCCTGGAAATGTTGCTGGCCTCCTGGAAGAGTTGATGTCTGTACTTTTTCCTGCTGTCCTGGTTTCGGCAGGGATAGAGTTAATTTTCTTCCTAGTAGCTGGTACAGTGCTGTGCTTTGGATTTAGGATGAGAACAATGTTGATAACACACCGATGTTTTAGTTGTTGCTAAGTAGTGCTTACACTAGTCAAGGACTTTCCAGCTTCCCATGCTCTACTGACTGAGAAGGCTGGAGGGGCACAAGAAGCTGGGAGGGGGCACAGCCAGGACAGCTGACCCAAACTGGCCAAAGGGACATTCCATACCATGTGACGTCATGCTCAGTAAAAAAAATTCCATGCCATGTGACGTCATGCCCAGTACATAAACTGGGGGAGTTGGCCGGTGGATGGGTGACCGCTGCTCGGGGACTGGCTGGGCATCGGTCCACGGGTGGTGAGCAATTGCACTGTGCATCACTTGTTTTGTGTATTATTATTATTATTACATTATTATTATTATTATTGTTGTTGTTATTATTTTATTTCAATTATTAAACTGTTTTTATCTCAACCCACGAGTTTTTCTCACTTGTGCTCTTCCAATTCTCTCCCCCATCGCACCGAGGGGGGGCGGGGAGAGTGAGCGAGTGGCTGTGTGGTGCTCAGTTGCCGGCTAAGGTTAAACCACAACACCTGCCTACACTGATATTAACAATGAATGTCCCCCAAGTAGATGTTCGATTGGTCTACTCAGGCCAGGAAAAAGCCAGGTCCCTTCTCCCATGACTGGGAAGCACCTTTAAAAAATGCAAGGCCAAGGGCAGGGCGGTGTCATGGATGCTTATCCCTCCATCAAATGTCTCTTGTAGGTGAGGATGGGGACAGAGATGAATGAGAGCAATGGGTGGCAATTAAGTAGCCTGATTTTTCAGAAATCCTGGGCAATCTTTGGAGTCTTTGGAAATAATGCTGTTCAATACTTTCAGTACTGAAAAGCCAATTCAACTTATCTCGAAGCCAACATTACATTTAGATGCCTATTCTTAGTGGATATGTTGTCTTTTACTACCTTCTTTCATTTCAGTGTTATGCACATCCCAATCTACTGCACTTGGAAAAAAATCTGTCAAAAAAGAAATTTTTGGAATTAATTTTGAATGGATGCGATGGTTGGGATTTCCAGCTCTGGTCAATTCTTACCCCCAATCATGTTTCTGGGAAATAGCTTTTTTCCTATGTACAAAACTTTGAAGCCTACCATGCTTTGGATATTGTAATACTGACGATGTTATTAGTAATAACAACAACATAAAGTAATACGGTCTGAGCTAAGTATGTCACTGAGAGTGAGGCTTTTTATTATTTTTATGATGTAAATTTGTACTTAGTCCTCAGCTGTTTTCCCCAAATAGATGCTGAGCTTGAATATGAGGGCCAGTAAACTTGCACAGTTTCTCCAGCTGCCTTGGCAAAAATATTACCTGTGGGAGCCAATGAAACATTTATTACATGTTACTCCTACTGTGCCCACAATGACATTTCTCTAAATGTGGCTGTGCAGAGATTAAAGATATACTTATTAGTTTCGTTTGTCACAGTATTATTATAAATTAGATTATCTTGTGCTACGTGAAGTATGAAGGAGTCTGGTAAGTGTTTGATTCTTGAAAAGGTGCTGCATAGTGTACACTTGCATTTTCATTGCTGGCTGGGGCCGGGGCTGTCTTTCTCGTCTGTGTCTCTCTAGCGTATCATGGATGGCCTGGGACCCGCAGTCTTAGCTTTTACATCAAGAGAAGCAACAATGGGTTTTGGTGCATGAACTCCTGGAATAGTAATTTTTTAAAATTCCTGCTAAAAAGGTGTGCTAAAACGTTTGCAAGGTGCTAGATTGTATGTTTTTTAAGAGTGATTCGTATTCTTAAGCACGCAAAGGAGGAATAAAGTAAATGCTAAGATCGTGTGAAGTCAGTGGGAAGGAACATACACCGTATGGAGGGTGGTGGGAGAGGAAAGCAAGCCAAAATCTTCCCAAGAACCTCAGAATTAGGAGTCTCTGAAGAGGGCAGCAGTTTCAACAGTCTAGCAGGAGCAATTGGCTGGAAATAGAGAAACAGCATCAATGGGGGGAAAAAATCAAATGATTTGTTCAGTAGTACTCTTTGCTGCTTACGCAGTCAAAAGGTAGCTGGCCAACCACAGAGCTGAATGGAAAAGTAAAAAAAGTTATTAATTGCATAAATTATACAGTGAGAAAAGCAAATGCATTCCATCCAATGTGTCCGTCAGATGACACTGCCTGTTTTGAAAAAGAACAGTTGGGGATAATAAGAAAATTGCAGCAAAATGAAACAAATTCCTTGCATTTATCTTCATCACAGAGAGCAAGGGGGAAATACCTGCTCTAGAGCTTCTTTTTTTTTTTTTGTAGGTAATAAAGATGAGGAACAATTTAAAAATGCAATTAATCACTAGGGCCAGATGGTATTCATCCAGGAGTTTTGAAAGAATTTAAGAGTGGTTCATCTGTCAGCAAAAGTACATGAACTATCATTAAAGCCAGCTACCATAAAGGAGAACTGGAATGTTGCCAAAGTCATAGTTCCCTTATTAAAAAGAATAAAGCAACTTTACTTTACCTCATTACTAGTTAAATTAGTAAGGAAAATAATTAGGGACGTGTACGATGCTTAAATGGTCACCACAGGCAAAAGCTGTCTTCTTCCAAATTACTTAGGGGAACTGATGACCTGATAGGTAAGGGCGAGATGGCACACGTGAACTTTGGAGTAGCCACTGATAAACTGCCGTGCTGGCAGGTGAGAGGCCAAGTCTGTTGCAGTGTAGAAACCAATTATGGCAAAGTAAATAGGCAGAGTAGGAACAGATCGTCAGCGCTGCAACCAGAGGGCATCAGACCGAGTCAGCTCCAAGATGATTTAGTAGCCTGCCTCGACTGAAAACTGTGGAAGTTAAACAATTAGCCCATCCACCGTGTTCTTGTCAGCACGAAGGTGCCTACATGCCTTCAGGGATTTGAAATAATTTTTACTCTCCATCTGAAAATTTACTTCTGAAAAGTAAAAATCAGGGGGAAATACATGCCTCTGAACATGTCTGGATTTTGGGCTGCAGTTTAGATTTTTGATTGGAAATATGTGCGCAGCCTCAGGTCTCCTGTGCAGCAGGGGACGTTGCCTGCCAAAATTTGCCTCCTCCTGTCCCCTTGCTTTAGCCTCCCTGCTAAGATTTGATGCAGAGTGCATGGAGAAAATCAGGGGCTTCCTCTCTTGAATGCTGCCTCTCAGGTAAGCTGCACTTTCTCAGACACGTTTCAGGTTCCCTAGGAGCTCGCCTGCAAGTGGTAGGCCTGTGCCTCCTCTTCCCCCTGGAGTGAATCCTGAGATCCAGCCTATTTTTGACTGAGGCTTTGGCTGTACTTGCTAGACACCAGTTGTTTTTTCCTGTAGGCTGAGCAGGCTTGGTACCTGCCTACATTTCTGTAGGGAACCTGCGGAGAGCAAAACCCATCAGTGACAGAGAAGCAGCCTCATTAGGTACCAGCCAGAAATATCCACTGAATTCCTTCCGCAGGGCTATTGTCACAATTATTTATTTATTTTTAACCCCCTCCCCCCCCAGTTTTTCAGCCCTTCAGCTGTGCCATAAGGTTTAGGACAAAAGAGCTGTCTCTTGTGTCATCTGCTCTGCTTTGTTCCCCCAGCATCACCATTTGGTGGGACATGACATGCTGTGGCAGTGCCGCGTTCACGAATAACTCCTTGGATACTTTCCATTTTCTGGAGAACTGTTCCCTCAACAGTAAAATGGGGGAGGAGAAGTGGCAAAGCGTCTCACTTCCATTTAAAGCTCCTCTCTGATAGATATCAGTAGAGCACACTGTGTTTGGATTCACCGTCTGTGCTTGGGGGGACGGGGGAGAGCACAGATGGCAGCGAGGTGGAGCGCTCCGGCAGAGTCTGGACGGGCTGTCTCAGCACGGTCTGTGGCGCGTGTCCCCCAGATGGCTTGATCCTCCATGTGCTCTTCCAGCCCATCTTGTCCTGTGCCTCTGGTCTTACATACAGCTATCTCTCTGCCCACATGTGCCAAGGAGAAAGGGCCTGGAGTATCGAGGGAGGGAGAGATGTTGTGTTGATTCGGGGACTGTCCTCCACCATGTCCCTGGGCTCCTGCTGACCTCTGCTGCTGCGTCCCTTTTCCCGGGCAGCCACAGCAGCGGACGACTGCATCCAGAACCCCTCTTTGCACCCATCTTCAATGAGATACCTGGGGCCAGAGCCCCTTTTGCTTGATCTGTGCTATGGCTCTGCAGGCTGTGGCTTACTTGGGTTGCCATTGCTTTTTTAAGGATGGGTGACCAGAGCGGCACAGCGCCGTGCACAGTGCAGACCAGGGTGATGCTCCACTCTGCATAGACCTTGTCAAGCAAGTGAAACAGCACACAGGCTTCCTCAAAATGTTTTGAATATGGACTGCCTTTTAGGGGTGCAGAACAATAAACAGGCCAGAATTCTTTAGCTGGTTATTGTATATGTTTCTTCACCAGGCTATGAAAATTAGTGCCTACAAAATGTGATTATTGTTGTTTGATCATTCTGGAAATTTTGCCGTCGCAGGGACAGGCCTCTGTATGCATTTGAGTCTGGCTGTTTGTCCACGTCCTAATTACATGTTCTAATTATAAGTAATTCCAGGCGCAGGCATAAGCTGTTTTTCTGCTGTAGATGTTCCAACAAGATTCAGAAATATTGTCAACCAGTTTTAGCAGTTTAACTGTAGAGCTGGAAAGCAAAGAGTTGTGAGCTTTATTCTTAGTCCTTGCACATCCCTCACATCCCCCTCACCTGGCTGTAGCTGTGCAAAGGTGGGGGGTCCAACCTAAGCTTGTCACTGAGGCTCCCTCCGCAGCCCAGGAGGAGAGGCAGGTGTCCTCTGCACTGTGGGTCAAGGGAGTCTGGATACCTGACTTGGGATAGGCACTGAGCTTTTAGGTGGGTGTGCTGGGTGGGATTAATGTCCCACTTGCACCGGTGGGTCTGGAGCGATACTGTCATGCCTGTCTTGTGCATCACTGCTGCTTACCTGCTTGTGCGTTGTGGTGGTGCTTCCTGATGTATCTCAGCTGAGGTCTGCTCCCCAGGTGGTGGACTTAAGTTCTCATTGACACTTATGGCCTCTCAAGTAGCCCCTGAGGACCCCCCACACCACTCTCCACTCGGTCCTGTGGATATTGTTCCAAACACGAAAGACGTATTTCCAAAGGAGAGGAAGAGTTTTTAAGTTATCTTCACTCTGTTGATGCATTTCATGAATGTAAACATGGCATGTCAGAATATTTATCTGAGCAAGAAATGCAGAAAAAATGTTTCCCAGTTTTGTCAGTGGCAGTCTGTAGCGGAGTTGCCTGTGCCTCTGTGCTCTGCATTGCTGGTGACTGGTGTGCAGCACTGCATTCCCAAAAAGATCTGCCTTCTTCCTAAGTTCAAATTTTAAAGTTCATTTTCATATACTTTCAAAATACATTTGTGCCATTGGTACGGCTGGCATCTTGCATTAACAGCAAGGTGTCCTTTTCATTTCATTCTGGATTTTGGAGAGCTTAGTTTTGCTCTCTTACTGCTTTGTCACAAGTCATCATAGCAAACCTGCCACTACCAAAATCATGGATGGCACAAGCACAGGAACTGCTTTTGTTGTTGTTTGTTTACCAACCCCCCCAAATCCTTGTTAATCTCGACAAGATCCCAGCTTCTGTGGTACTTAGGAGCTTTTCTACCAACGTGCCCTACAAAAGGCTCTTAGACGTATAAATTATGCAGAGTGCTACGATCATGTAGCCGAAATAAAAAGCAACAATTTCTGAAAACAAGCTGCACAAAACTGCACTGTGCCAGTTTCACAATGGTATAGTGAGACTTAGCGGTAATTAATTAATATTTCATACATGGCTTTCCAAACCTTGATGAAATGTTTCATACTGAAGTGACGGACACAAGTTCATTGCACGACACTCTCCTGCTGTCCGGAAACACACGAGGCACACTGCAGTGTGAACTCCTCCTTTAAAGTTTAGTTTTCCACAGACTGTGGTAATTTTTCTTTCTGTCTTGATAAGATCAGTAAATGTTTTGCTGCAGGAGAGAGGGCAATGCAGCTGTATGCAGGTTATGCACTGAATCCAAATGGGAAAGGAGAGAGATAGAGTATATATAATGCATTATGTACACAGAAGGTAATCAAGTACGTAGTCGTTGAGGGCAAAGAGACAATTCCAGCTCTTACTGGGCAGACATTAAGTGCTGAACACCTGCCTATTGCATCTATAAATAAAATCTCTGCGGTTCTTCCTTTCAGACGGAGCAGCCTGAGCATGTGTTTTCTGAAGCAGCTGTCTGTTCAGGGAAAAGAGCAGAGAGTCACCCTGCAGTGCTAACTGTTTAATTTACATCGGTAACGACAGCCCTGGCGCAGGCCATCCTCCTCGCCAGCTCCCAGCGTGGCGGTGAGGGAATTCAGCTGCTAAAGCTGGAGGGAGGAGATACCTCCTGTGCTTTGCGCGATCCCCTCTGCAACTAGGAGAGGGTGCTGGCGCTGGCTGCAGCCACTTCTCCTTGCTGCGTGCTCCTGCTCCCTGGAGCAGTTCATTCCAGCTGGGAAGACATGTTTGCAGGGTCTCTGACCCAAGGAGTTCCCCATAGCCATGTAGTCAGAGTCCCTAGGAGTCCACCCTGACAGGCGAGGGGAGCCTGAAGTATGTTTTATTTCTTTGTCCCTGCTCCTTCCTATTTTACTTTCCAGCTGTGTGTCTCCAAATCCAGCGTGAAGCTTTTCCTTCCCCTCACCCTGACAGTGCAGTGCTGGAGAACTGCTGTGGCTAGCAAGGAGGAGACTTTATCATCTTCCTTGTTTTTCTTTTCATCAGACACCTCTGGGAGGGCACCAAGGAAATCTTGGTTTCTAAATTAGTCTTGTTTGTCTGGGACAGTATATATACCTATACCTATACCCATACCTATACCCTATATTGTCTATATTGTCTCTAGGGTTTCTTTCGACAGCCTGTTGGGGAAATATGAGCTCGTTTCCAGCCTCTAACACAGTGCCTAAGCCCGGGAGCTTACAGAAGACAGGAATACCCTGGCATGCCCTTGCATAGGTCTGACAAAATCAGCTGTGATTCTGAGGTCACATTATTGGATCTGTTCTCATACCAGAATGGCTGGAGGGAGTCATTGAAATTGTCTGTGACTATCAAAAATAAATACATTTGGCATTTCTAATTCTCTATCATTTGTTACCTGTTCTTCCTCTCATTCAAATTGGATGTCATCCAACTGGGTAACAAAATCAATCTCATCCGACTCAGATGGCCAGTTACGATCCACCAGGGTTATCAATAACTAGGGGAAATGAGCAAATTAAGAGAAGCTCTGAATATTGTTGTTGACTTTTTGGACAGCAAGTTATCAATAACACAATATTTTATGATAATTGAGATTCATGAGTGTATAATTACTAGACAAAAACAGGACTGGAATTTGTGAGGAATGTGAAGTTTTAAATAATTTATTTTGCCATGGGTATTAAAAGTGTTTTTCTTCCCATATGTCTAAATTGGAAAAGATGTGAATTGAATTGGATTTGCCCTTTAGAAACAAGAAGCACAACAGAACTGATTCCAAAGTTTGGTATTCATATTGTCATTTTACCTAAAATACTACCTTAATAAATATATATCAATTCTAAAAAAATACAAGCCATGTCATATAAAATCGAATAAGCCATCGGTGTTATGTGAATATACAGGTTTATTACATTCAGACCGTGTTACTCTGTCTTTGAGTGTTACAAATAAGTGTATGGTAAACCTCCATCATTTTAGAAGAAGAATTAGCTACCGAATTAATTCAAATATTATTTCTGGTTTTCTTCACGGGAAAAAATCTGCCTTCAGTGGTATACATCTTCATCCATTCTTTCTTCAGATCCGTTTTCTGAGGGATGTTTAATAACCTATAGAAAAAATTCACGTTTTTTTCTATGAGAAATGGTTGTTTCATCAAAATAGAAATTTGCCACAGGAAAAAAGACTTTGATGAAATTGTGCCCATGAAAAATGAAAAACAATGGCCGTTTCTCCTTGTGGCTGAGTCAGTGTGATACATCACGGGATGCTCCTAGGCCTCCATTCTGCAGAGACGCCACGGGAAATACAGTCTGGCTGGGGAACAGTGCCCATCTGGGAGAACAAGAGGATGAGGGGAGACAACTCCCAAAAGGCTTTTTGGCAGCTGGAGTAGACACAGAGATTAATATTGACTCAGATCAAAACAAAAAATTTCATTTCAGGCCAGTGAATCAAAGAGAAAAGCTTTGTTTTTGGAATGCCAAGAAATGCTTTATTTTAATCCAAAAGTTCCAAAATTCCTGAATCACGGTTGTGCAAAACTTCTCTTCCTTCCATTCACACATTCTACTTTTCTGTGTCATTTTTGTAGGAAACAAATCCAGGGTAATCAGCATCTCCCGCAGCATGGAAATCCTGTGTCTTTGTTCTAGTTCCTCTGTTGTTAAATGAGTTTAATGAAAACACTTGAAGCACTTTCATTTCTTAAAATGGAAGATATGACAAATATGAAAAGTTAACAGCTCATATTATTTTCTTCCTCAAGTCAGAGGACGTTCTGTTACTCTGGGATGCACAAAATTCACATCCCCAAGGCTGATAATGCAAATTTGCTGCTGCCTTGTGTCATAGATGAGCTATGGAGCACTTAAAACTTTACAAGTGAATCGGAAACAGTCTTTTCTCCCCCATTTACCTGCTGATGTCTCCAGGCACAGGTTTCCAGAACCTGCACACGAAGCTTTATACAATCCACAGAAAATAACTAATTGTCTTCTCAGGCAATCGTGTATAAGAGATTGAAGACTCAACTGATTTTCTCGGACTCTTCTGTCTGAGTGGATAGAGAGGTCTCTGATATGCTGGATCTAAAAGACATGAAGAGGTCTGCCCGATGCTACCCGCACAGCTAAGCTGGGCAATTACGCTCCGTAGCAAATATGTAGCCACGCGCTACAAGTGGAGCGTGCCCTAGAGGTAAGGCATGTTTGTCAACAGCTGACCCCATACTAGCTCCAGCAAGGGTATTTTAGTCTCCTTTATCCAGCTAAGGTGGGTATTATCAAGGTACTAAGCAGTTTTCAAGCTGTATTAGTTCAAAAATATCTATGGGAGACTTTGGTACCACTTTCACACATATTGCTTTCACGAGTAAAGTGAAAGAAGTTCTCACTTCTGGCTTTCATAAGGCCAGAAGGACTTTCACCCTCTGCACAGTAAAAGGTGGTATTTCATCCAATGTGTCTTGCATTGCACTGAGAAAAATACCCAAGAAAGATTCCTTGTGTCAGAAGAAAGACCAACTAATAGGACAGCAAATATATTATGGAAGATACAGATTCATCAGCTGACAATACAAGGTGCTACATCTTCCTACAGACTCTGTAGGAAGTCTGTAGGGCTTTCTTTCACGTCCTTCAGCTACTGTGGTGACAACCACTAAAATCTTTATTTCAGTGTTTCCAGTGGTGACACCATGCCCCTTCATACCTTCCTAGATTGTTTCAGGAGTAGTCTGCTGTCCAAAGAAACTTCTAGCTCCATGGATCCTGGTCTGTGGAGCTGCCTTTTTCATTAGGTATCTCAGACCAGTGGAGGAATTTACAGGTTATGCCTATGCTGTTAACATGGCACGGAGTCAAACTCTGGCCTCAGGATTAAGGGGCACAAAGTGCCTTGCATCCGTGCTATTTAAGGCAAGCTCCCTCCACAGCAGACTGGCTGCATTTGCATTGCACAGCCTCTGGCCTTCAGGTGAGCCTGTGGCCATAAAATATTGGTGTTATTCCATGTGCTTCATTTCAAAATGTCTGAGATCTGATCTCCTCTGTAAGGTTTGTGCTGCAGGCCAGCCGAGCAGTGCTTTCATGGCACAAAATGTGGCTGTATGCGTCCAACGGCATGCACAGTGCATGAAAGCATGTGGTGGCCTCTGTAGGTGCAAAGCCTGCTGAGGGTGTGTCAAGCCAATGCTGATGTAGTCTTGTCCACACTCCCTTTGGGACCAGTCCTTGGCATATGTATTCCCAGTACCTTTCCCAGGCATGGTGGTAGGAGCTAGCGGAAAGATCCACATGAGCCAGGAAGGGTTCAATGCTTAAGCTCTGGTCCTCTTTTTTGTAGGTTAAAGGTGTGCGGTGTAGGCATCGCTGGTGTTTTAGACACTCCCAACCATCTACTGTGATTTCTCCTCCCAGAGAGTTATTTTTGTCAATGCTGGAGGGCCAACACCAGAGTGGGAATGGCATATGAGCAAATACCAGCCTGGACCCCATGTGCACAGCTGGGGAAGCCAGTACTTTAGACCCTCTGTGTTAAGAGATAGTTTTGAAATACTTTTTGTGATAACAACATAAGCTTTATGTTTTTTGTTTCTTACCCTGAATACAAGGCTTGAGGTTGGGGGGGGGCAGTTAAAGACAAAGATGTACCCACTGCCTGCCCAAGCCCTGTATTGAACAAAAGCTTGTGTAGGCTCCCTTGAAATCCTCATTGCATTCATTGTGGAAAATTAGATTATTCTCATATCACTGAGTTTCAGCTGCAGATTTCTATTTAGTTCATTAATTTGCCTTGAAGTTGGATGGAATCAGGAATATATTTCTCACTTTGATTGAGTAGTTAGGGTTGATACTTTCTTGCTTTCATGCTACTCCTTTTAAAAGTCTTTCAGCTGTGTTTTTGAAAATAAAGTGAGTGAATTTATCATATTTAGACATCAGCAAGCACCACATGGCAGAGACAGCTACTCTGGAATCCTAACGGCCTCTCAAGAATTATCCTCTGTGATTATCTCCACGTCTGAAGGACCATATGTCACAGGCTCTGCAAATGGCATCTGGTTATATCACACAAAGAGATTTCTTCTATCTATTTTGCAAGCAGCTCAACCCAAACTGGTGAACAAATCCCCAAATATACTGAAAGGAGCTGCATTCCTTTGAAGTGTGTTATTGAAACTGATGCATTCTGTGAGCTGGATGCCTGTTTTCCCTAAAGACAATCTAACTCTCTTATTTCATGTTGTGTCAGAAAGGACACGTGATAAATCAAATGAGTAGCTAAGCCAGTATACCAGAAAAATAATTATGAATGACCTTTTTCTCTTCTAGCTACAGATGTTATCCAGAAAGAGTACAACCCCTTCAGCTCCGAGATAGACCAGAATACCTCTAATCTATCAGGGCAGAAATCTTGTAATGGGAAATGAATGCCA
This sequence comes from Pygoscelis adeliae, assembly GCF_000699105.1. Lineage (NCBI taxonomy): Eukaryota > Metazoa > Chordata > Aves > Sphenisciformes > Spheniscidae > Pygoscelis > Pygoscelis adeliae. The sequence goes on from NW_008824468.1 coordinate 984,078, forward strand.
CCTGAGCAAACAATACTATAATTACTCAACAATTATTATATTGATCTGAAATTTCATAGGTCAAGTGGATGGCCTGTGTTTGGGGGATGGTGATGCTTTTTTACAAGCTCCTTCTTGACTCAGTCCAGGTGACTCCATGGACCTCCCTGAGATGCCCTGTGGCACAGGGGGCTGCATGTGCATTCCCTGCCAGGTCTGTGCTCTGATCTACGGCCCTGCCTACATGTATCATCAGGTGAAAACTCTGGTGATCGAATCACAAAACTCAAGTGATATAAGAATCCCCTCAAACCTTCATTAGGCAATACCTTATTTCACATCCTTGCCTACGAAAGCAGCACATGCAGCACTGCCTCGTTTCCTGTCTATATAGCTTTTCTGCAGGCTTCCAGTCATTGTGGAAGAGTTATGCCAGTAAGACCCAAGATTTTGTCCTGCACAGAAGCACATTCGCTGTTTTCCAGATGAAAGTGATCAGCGGAGTGGGTCTGACTCACCTTTCATGCTCAGGTACATTAATAGGAACTCAGTGCAGAATCAGTGCGAGGATGCCAGTATCCTACACATGCATTTAAAGGTGGAGAGGATGCAATGTTGTAAATCTCTGTCTAAAACAAACGATGCTTCATGAAGAGGTGCCAGAGGGGCACTGGAAAGAAAACTGTCACTGTGTTAAGTTTGTGGCATGGTTTCTTTCTTCGGTGGCCCTCTGAAATTGAGGTTGGGGGCCACACCCATCAGTCCTATCTTACCACACTTCGTGTTTTTTATTGTCCAGGTAAAATTAGAGATCTGGAAACTTCCAGCAGGAAATATTAGGTGCCCTGATGGCATGGACAGGCTCTGCCACGTCCTCTCTGACCCTGGTGGTTTGGCTGCTGTGCACGAGGCCACCTCTGATGTCGGGCCACCATGCAATCTGGGGTCTCACTGCTGCGAAAGCAGCGACATGGCCAGAAGGAGCTGTTGGAAGACTCATCCTCAGGCTTGGGGCCGCATTTCAGCTCTAGCCTTCATGCTGCGTCCTGCCTGAGCTATGCTGCAGCTGTACTCGTCCCTATTAATGTCCCTTGCTGATCCCACCCTTGCCTCCCTGACTTGGCCCCAGAGGTGCCCTGTCCCCATGGCTATCCCCAGCCTGGCTCTGCTGGTCACCTCTGGGTGTTGGGGGGATGGGGATGCTGCGGGAAGTCCTTGGCCCAGACTGCTCCACTGCCCCACTGCTGCCCACCCCATCCTCACTGTGCCGTGACAATAGGTATTTAGGGGTAACTGAAGCCAGATGAAATTAGGTTGAAACACAGTGAATGAAAACCCAAATGAACTGGGCAAATCCAAAGGCTGAACACTGGCTCTTTAGACCTGTAGTTTCTGTGTAAGGCAACAGCTATGGGGTTTTAAAATAAACTTACAGTCCCAGTAGAGAGGTTTTGAAATGAAGAAGATTATTGTAGCATTTAAAATGATGTATTCATGGAGATTTATGTATTTCCACAGCTCTTTCCTACTAGCAATATATATATATATGTGTATATATGTACATACTCCAGGGTGGAAATGTTTGTTTTGCTCATTATTGTGAACACCCCACTGGTCTTTTATCTGTCACTGTATCTAGCAGCATGCTGTACTTAAAAGTAATCATTATTTTAATTAATATTAATCTGTACGACGCCTCTTACATTTAATGTTAGGCTTCTGTGACTCACTGGTACTGATATGTGATCTACAGTTCCATAAATAGCCTGTGTAATACATGGCCTGTCATCTCTAATACATTTTGATGCATTTTTCTGTGTTTTGCTATTTTGGGGTTCATATCTGGTTTTACAGACAAATGGCCTAATTCTCAGTGCTTTGTCATTTATTTGTATTTCATGCCAATTTTTTGCACAGATCTAAATTAAAGAAAGGAAAAAATATACCACAGTGTCTCATAATAAAATGTTGAATCCAGCCCTCATAACTCTCATTTCAATCAGTCACAAAGGGAAAGGTTCAGACCATTCGTTTAAAAATATTTGTCTTTTTCTCCCTCCTGGTAATTTCCTAGTGATTTCTTATTGTCATGAGGAAATTTCTACTATATACATATATATATACATATTTGCTCCAGTATACACAGACCCTTTTGTACAAGAGGTTGAAATCTATCGGTGTTTACTGGTACCTGGTCAAGCCCCGCATGCATCCACTCTCAGAAGGGAACTTAGGAACTTCTGGCTTTGCACTATGATCACCCTTTAGTATAATGAGCTTAGAGAGTCCATTCAGAAGTTATCTCAGAGGGGCCAGAAAAGAAGATTAAACAGCTTTCAGGCTTCAGGAAAGTGCCTCGTGTGGTGGGCCCAGGCTGAGACTGTGGGGGATGTATGTAATAAATTATGTGGATAATTTTTGAATTGAAATATTCAATAGAGCTATGTGGAATATAAGGAGTATTGTATGCTGATGAGAGTTTTTACTTGAGGGTTTAAACAGTTTTAGTCATACCTGGGAGTTATTTTTTTGCTCCTTTTCCCCTACTAGCAATTGATTATGGATCTTGAGATTAGCTGCGCGTATGTGTGTGTGGGTGCATTTGCAAGCATATATAGTATTTATATATGTGCATGTATGTTTGTGCAACAATTGTGATGCTATGATGTACAACAAGAAAGGGTGGCCCTTAGGTTTAATTTGCCCCTGAGAATCACGTGGTAGCTCTATTTGATACTTTTCATATGCAAACTTCGTTCCCTCACACATTCCCCTTCACTACCATGTTGGCAACTTCCAGTTCCCAACCCTGCTGTGAGAAAATACCTAGTGTGAGTATCCTGGGCTCCTGCCACCGGGCTTCCTCAGTCCTTAATATCCCTCAGCCAACCGCTGCTGGGAGCCGGTCTGCCCTTTCTCGCCCCTTGGGGCTGAAGAAAGGTAACTTGAATCTTGGCTGGGATAAAGAGTAGGATGTGTAGAGGAACGACAGCCACTGGATATCAATTTCTGACAGGTATTTGTTGTGCTGTCACCACTGGACGCTAGTTAAAAACCCTACTATGCCTTAAAATAGCTGTCTTCCATTTTCAAAGCTGCTTCTTGATAGAGCTGATAAAACAAAAGTCTGCAGTTAAAATTCATGTTCACGTTGCAACATGACAATGAGAGGTGAACACAGTACTAGAGACTCTGCAACTCATGAGTCCTTCTAGAAAGTCTTTATGGAGAGGAGAATTTAGCCCAGAAAGTATCAACTGTGCAAACCAGTTGGAATATGGCTGGGAATTCTGATGCATTCAATACATCGATAATGTATGGGTAACATGGCTGATAAATTCAATACATTGGGTGCTTACACACACACACACACACACACACACGTTCTCACCATTTCTCTCAAGTGCACACATACATAGTTCCCATTCTGGCATACATACACAGAAACTTAATTTTTGCTAACTCTGGAAAATGCATGCATGTTGTTGAAGTAAGTCTTGCCAAATTAGACAGCATTGCTTTGGGAAAAATAAAATTTCCAGTTCAAATGTAGAATCGAAGGCTTCTCAAATGCTGCACTGCCCATCTCCCCAGGTCTGCATTCATCTAATAATCAGTCAACAAGTTCAGCTAGATGAAGGCTGAAAATAATACCAGCTGATGAAGATGATCTGCAGGGGTCAGGAGGCCAGATAACAGAGCCTGAGCCATTCAGCCAAGCACTCCTGTTAAGTACAGCCTTTAAAGATGAGTTCAAGAGCGTGGCTGCCCCGGGACCAAACTGTACAAGCAGCAGAGCTTCTGTTGGCATTTGCAGCAACAACAAGGAGATTATCAATAGTGTGCTCTGGAGGATCATCGCTGTTCACTCTGTCAAGGGTCAAGACATGATACCGCACATTGAGGGACTCAACACTAAATCCAGAACATGTGAGCAGAAACCTTTGGTGTCACTCCGTTATCACCAGTCTGTTGCCATCAGCCTACTTTGACGCTTACAGCTGTGTTGGGGAGGAAAAAATCCTATGAGGTGTCGGGTGGGGCTGAGCCCGTTTAAGGTCAGTCCTTTCTGTCTTCAGCTCAAATCACCTCTGCCGAGGGCCTCCCTTTCTGCTTCTTACTTTTTTCTTTCGGAGAGGTGTATCAGAGCCAGAGTGTCTCTAAGGCAGGATAGGAAGTGATATATTCCTGGACAATGTGAAATTTGTTCTAGTTCACAACAGATCATTATTTTGATTAAGTACAGAAAGACAGTTAAAATATATATAAAATATAAGGAGCAGCAGAGTTATGACTAGTTCTGAAGAGTTCATATTTAGGGAAATAGGAGACCAAAAATGATTTGCTTTTGCATTAAGTGATAAATCCTGTAACACAGGGAAGGGTGATTTAGTCTTATCTGTGTTCTCTTTCTTTTAAGCTGATTATACATTGTCTCTGGAGAAGACTGATGAAAACTTTCAGCTAAGATTCTGTAACGTCAATAAAATCATCCAGGAACAATTGTTTCAGAGTAAGCTCCCCATTTTCTAGAAAGCTTTCCATTTAAATAAGGATAGAAAAATGACTTTTTAAGAAGCATCGTGGGAAGGGCAAGCCAGTGAAACAGCCATTCAAGACTCCACAATATGGCATGAATGAGCAATCCAGATGCCTAATTAAAAAAAAATTAGAAAAATTTGTAATTCAAATATTAATAGTGGATGTTTCCACTTGCACTAAGCAGACCTGTTTTTAATGGCTCAATAGGAAATGTCTATTCTTTTTTTAACTCACCAACTGCCTGGCATTTAGCATAAATAAATTCAGGCTATGTAACTTGGCCTATGAGTATGACATCGCTTTAAGAGGTTTATTTGTGAGTCAAGCCTCTTGTTCAGATACGCTCCCAAGCTCCCCAGTAAAATCATGACTACCATCAAGTTATGGCATTAGTCACTGAAAATCTCTGGCTTGGTTATGATGGGTTGCTCTTTTTTTTTCCAACATACTTTTAATCTTTAGATTTCTATGCTGTTTTTATCCAAACCTTTCTAAGAACTTCTCACTAAATGACTTCTGAGTGAAACAGACATCTCTGCAGTACATTTCTTTACTTTTCTGCCAAAGTAAATCTACATTAACTCCACAGAATTTGGTGAAATTGTTATGTCTTTAGGAAGGAATGGAGACTCAAAATCCAGGTAGTGACTCTAGTATATGGTATACTGCTGTATATCACTTTCAGCTGATGTAGGATTATACACATGGGTGCATGATGCTCATGATATGTTTTGTATGTTGCAGCTGAAATGGAATGAAGTATGATTGACACACTTGGGCTAGTGATGCTAGCTTGCTTGCTTGCTTGCTATTTTTATTAACCAGTCTTTCCCTGTTTTTTCTCTTCCTAAGGAGATGATTGATGCTTCCTTGGAAAAAAAATTATGAACGTAGCCCAGTCTTTGTGCGTTGAATTATGCATGGAGCTACCGTAATTGCACATATCAGTCAATGCCTGCAGAAAAATGCAAGGCCAGGCAAGTAATGAGTGTAGATAAACACACATTTAGTCATACAATGGTTGCAGTAACTGAGTGTGCATTTTGTATGCACAGTTGGATTAATGTTGTTATGACAGCTTTCACAGCTGAGTTTAGTGCAGTACTGTGTAGCACAAGGATATTGCTTTTCTTTTGGGATTGGCCAGAAAGGAAAACTGCTCTTCTATTTTGGTCTAATACTTTAAGACATATTTTGTCTCAGAGAACCATAGACAACCAGAACCTTGAGAAGCCACCCTTAGTCTGTCCCCTCCCAGACATACTTACACGATCCTTGACAAACGTTTACCCAGTTCTCCAAAATCTCCAGCAAGAGAGGGCCCACAGCCTCCCGAATTACTGTTGCAGTGACTTACGAGCTCTACTGTTAGAACAGTTTTCCCACTATTATCCAGTCCAAATCTTTCTTGCTGTAATTTGGGCCTATGCGACTTTCCCTAGACACTATGACTGTGGAGGACAGGTGAATTCACTCTCTTTGCAACAAAGCAAACTGCTAGTTAGCATGGCAGAAGTGGTGGGAAGCTCTGAAGAGAACAGAATAACACTCCCAACTTTAAAAGAACAGCGTAAGTGTTGTTAGCTAAGATACCACTTTGTCAGGATATGATGGTCCTTTTCAAGTGTCTTTAATCTTTCAGGATTTTAAATTGTCACTCTAGAAATGTAGCAGGTAAAACCACATAGAGATAGACCCTCTTTCTTCAAAGTGTGTGACTACACATCTCAAAGTCTTATCAGAAGCTTCCTGGATGCTGACTTATATCCATTCTGAAAAACATTTCATATATGTTTCATATATTTATGTCAAGGGACAGACAGAGAGAAGGATCGTTCCTTCACTGTAATAGCTTCTAGGGATTTCAGTTTAGCAATTCCCTTTGTGGGCACCAAATTCAGAAGCCTGATGCGAGATACTCCCGGCTATGTTTAGACTACTAATTGAGATAGGAGATGGAGGGCCATCATGCACAAACATCTCTCCATTGAGGGGTGCTACAGGTGTTTAGTGCCTCTGATTTTTGAATCTGAAGCCTTCTGAAACATGCTCATTAGAAAATTGCTAAAAGGTAAGGAGTGCCTCAGCGGTGCTCCCTTTGTGCCGAGTGTGCCAGCCACAGTGCTTACAGATGGCACTGTCAGCAGGTTAGAGGCTTGGTTCAGAGCGGTGTGATGGCAAGAAGAGATGCATCGGAGTTTGCCTGATCTCAGGGTGGGTTGTGAGAGCCCGACAGGAGTGTAAAAAAGGGAAGTTGTCACGGTAGAAAGGTGGGCTCAGGCAATACTGCTGTGGGGTGAGAGAGGGGAGATGTGCTTTCACTGGCTGCACAACAGCAACCTGGCAGAGCAGGATCAAAATCCCTGTTAGTAAATAGCTCTAAGACTGCAATAAGGGATTGCTGAATGCTTATATAGGATGGGTAAATGTGTACCAAGAATGGGAAGGCCAGATGCAAGTCTGTGGGCAAAGAGCCAGGAAGGACAAAATGTAAGACATCTGTCCACAAAATCCTGTCATCCATGAAACGGGATGTACGGTTGTTCATGAAATCTGTTCTCAAGGAGAAAGATTTTTAAAAATTTATTTCTGCTTGAGGCATTACGTTATGCTTCTCATAGCTAGTGTGAATACAAATATCAGATGAAGGACATTTATGGTCATTCTTATTACTGAATACACTAGGAGGATGGGGGTTGCCTAATTTCACACTTGTGGTCTCCACTCATTCAGACAACTTTTGCAAATCCCACCCTCAAGTGATTTGTTGCATGCCGTATGTCAAGTCACTCACAGAGGTGGGAACAGCAGTCTTGCTCCCAGATGTGTTTCTTTAATCATCGGAGTGTATTTCTTCCCAGAGCAATGAGTTACCACTTCATATATTTGTTGCTACATGGAATATTAATATTGTAATCATGTCTGTCTCCTTAGGGGACCTGTATTTTATGGCAGCAATTCAATACTGTTCACTATTTGGAGTTAAAAGAAATACAGGAGTTGAAAATTTTAAAGGCCTCTTCTAAAAACCAGACAAAAAACATACCAGAAATCACCTCCTCAGTTTGGAAAAAAACAGAAAGAAAAATATCGTTCGTGATCACCAAAAACATGAACTATTATTCATGATCACTGTTTTTTTTTAAAAACACCCAGGAAAAAGTGCTTTCTAAAATATATAAAATGTGATTTTCTGATAGGGTCCTGAATAAACCGCACAACCCAAAAGGGTTTTGAGATGTGTGCCCAAGGCTGGTGCTGCAGCGTGCAGCGGAGTAAACCTGCCTGAGCTCAGGGGCAGAGCTGTGTGAGAAAGGGCTGCAGGAAACCTTGTTGGGGCAGGGATGCCTACACGGGCTTGAGCTGCATTTCAGCTCCAGCTCTCACCCCTGGTCCCTGCTCGAGCTACGCTGCAGCTCTGCCCATGTCTTTTGCCAATTCTGACCCCCAGCTTGGCCTCGGAGCTGCTCCATCCCATGGCTGTGGTCACAGTCCCCAGCCCGGCTCTGCTCGCCGCCTCTGGGGCGGTTGGACGGGGCCATGGGGAGAGGTCCTTGCCCCGACCTGCCCTGCTGCCCGCCTGCCGCCCGCCCCTACAGTGCTGCGCCCTAACCCTTTCTCCTGATAGCTAAGGCACTGCTGGTGTGAAGAGGCATTCACAACAGCTGTATAAAAAACCCTTGCAATTCATTCTGTTCCCTTTTTCACTGTAAAAATAATTCTCAGTCGGAAAGCAAGAGAAAAAACATATTTGTAACCATTAGTTTAATCACTGTCATGGCAGCAGTTCTATGGGTTCATGGTATGTTTAAGGCTTGATTCTGTGAACACTTACACATCTGCACATCATACAAGTGATCCAACTGCATGGATGTAAGAATATCTGTGTGCATATACATATATATATATGCCTATCTTTGCAGGAAGTGGACCTTGTTCCATGGAAAATATATTGCCTAAAAGGTCCCAGGCTAATCTATGCAGATATTTTAAGCTCATTTTGCTTGATGGCAGATGGAGACAAACAGCTTATAACATTAATTTTCTTATTGGATATCATCTGACAAAATTCCCAGTTACTTTAGTCTCACATGAACCATTATTCTTTTGTAGATACGTGCCTACTAAGCTTAAATTCTGAAAATGAATATTTGCGCTTAATAATATCAAGGGAGAGTTAAAATCAAACATGCTGCACAGTCTTCTGGGAAAGTCAGCAGTAAAGCACTGTTTTCAATAATCAATAAGTCAACCAAGCAAATCTCTAGACTGTTGTTACAAGGGGATCTGTCATCATGCAAAGTGAAGATTTGTCTGAGAAACCACTAAGTAAATGCTTCTGCCACTTAGTAGTGGGTTTTTTTTTTGTCTTGTAAGCTGCAGATTAAAGTGCAGGCACGCACAGACTCATTTTGCATTCCAAACAGAGTCAGTGTCTGGACCAAAGCACTCGTACATAGTCCTCACCAACTTGGGTTGGTTTAAGGATGGGAAGATACCCTCTATATTCCCTGTCTCAAATTCTTGTAGTGCTCCTTCTCCCTTTTCCTTGTGTCTTCTGCATTTTGTATCTCTTGGCATTAAAATAATAGGAATAATTTACTTGGTGCTTTTACAGGCTATCAAACAAATAAATGGTCTTATACCTCACTGATCTGTATCCACCTGTGACAATTAATACCCCCCAAAAGGGACTTCACTCCCCAATAAATGTCCAAATGCATAGCAAGAATGTGAGCTATCTACTTGCAACAGTATCATCATTTTCTTACAAAATGTACCAGAAAACACTTACCAGAAAATAATAAAGTCTCAATATAATATGAAACTGAGCTTCATTGCTACAAACAAAATGCATTCTGTGCTGCACTGTTTTTTGCTTTTACGGCTGTGCTTGCTCATTTCCTAATTTTGTTTGAATACGAGCTTAAGGGTTGGGACCTAAAATCCTTGGCAGCCAGGTAACTGCCCCAAAGGGTCACGTTTGGAGGGTCAAACATGCATGTTACGGTTCCCTCCAACCCCCCTCCATTGGCATTTATGTTCCCTTCTACTGCTGCTGAGATTTGCCTCTGTCTCGGAGGGAATATGAATGACTCATTGTTTATCGATAGAAAAATCCTTTTCTGTTCTGTAAATCATCTCTCTCTTTTTGGACATCCTTTCCAGCAATTGTGGCAGGCACTGTGGTGAGAGAATGGGGATGCAGTCAGGCTGCTAATGTGAGGGTGCCCTTCTGAGGGCTGCTTCCACTTCTTGGACACATCTGCAAAATAATCAGATGAACAGGGTGGACCCCAGTGGCAACCACTAACTCTAGGTTGAAAACTCTATGTTTTATGCAGCTGGGTTGGACCTGTGAGTAGTTGAAAACAGAGCTGCTTGTAGCTGTGACAAATACTGTACATAGGGCAGTGGTATAAGCACATAGGGTCCATGGATATTGTGGCACAAAAGCAATGGATTCAAAGATGTAGGCAGTCTCTCCCCTCCCAGGAGATACAGGGGATCCAAGTTTGGGCAGCAGCACCCCCATCACTACCAGAGCCCATTGACACACAGCAGGGTAACACCTCTTGTGATGGTGCTGGCCTGAAATGTTTTTGCTTGATCGTGGAGCCTATCTTTTCCCCACTCATCATCTAGCCTTACCTGATGGCTTTGTAGTGTTGGCATTTATCAGTGTCTACTCATTCTCCCCTTTTGTTCTGCTTTATCTTATCTTTGTACGGGAGAGACAAGTCCTCCTTTCCATGACCTTTGCCTTTCCCTTGTCTTATACCCATTAACAGCTAACTACCCTCATCAGAAAAGGCTAATTCCTTTATATTGGCAAGGCCAGGGCCTCATGAAATCAAAGGTGAAACTCCCATTGACTTCAGCTGGAGCAAAAGTGGCTCAGTTTAATCAAAGAACTTGAGGAGAAAAGCAAAACAGAAGGCAGAGACAGTAAGTTCAGCCTATGACAAACTCCAAAATGATTAAAAGCTCACAAAGAGCTCAACCCTTCCTAGATATTCATGCAACATCCAGGATGACATGGCTACCCTCAGGACTGAAGCCTGTTACAGCTACCACCCATCACAATAAATACTGATCATCAAATTATAACGCTTCCTCAAACCCGGAGTGTGTGGGCACTGGGCTAGTTAGCCACTGGTTGTAATACGATTTTATTTTCAGTAACCAGGATTCATTGGTTGCTGTATGAATTTCCTTCTAAAGTCATAATTTCTGAAATGTGGCACTTTTCATTAAGATGACGAATGCTGGCATTTGGCGGGATGTGGTATTGATCGCATCAAGCTCTGCAATGATGGCTGGCAGCAGAAGGACAACGCGGGAGCCGGCCGTGCCCGGCTGGATCAGGCGGCTTCCCTAGGGTTTGTTTTCATCCTGAGGTATAGTTCTGAGTTAGTGTGAATAAAATCACTTAAGAGGTAACATGCTGATTTGCTGAACTATCTATCAAGCAAACTGTTCAAAGCACAGATAGGGCCAACTGACATAGATAAGAAGTGTACCGCTCTGAATGGCAGAGGTGATTCTCCACCTGCGAGAGTTTTATTGCCTGCTGCTGCACAAGAAGGTTCAAGCGCTGAGCAGTTTCCACTGGATGAATGAAAGAGTTTGGGGACCTTTTTGCGAGCACGCGCTACAGGGAAACGTCGCATTTTACGGTCCCAACTTTTTTCTTGCTAGTGAATCTGGACATTATTTTTTAATTCCTCATAGTTCTTTTAAACATACTACAATATCACGCCCTGATGAGGAATCCAAGTAGCCAGTAATCTTCTGGTATACATGTCCCTGCAAAAACTCCACGTTAGAGTCCACTGTTTTATGGAGGAAATGAGAGATCACCTTCTATGCTCTAAGATATTTAACATCACGAAAGACATAAGCAATTAGACTGTCTTCTGCTCAGGACTGCTGAACGGTCAAGGAAGAGAAATAGTTGCGGCGCCTCATGTGAGGCCAGTAGCCAATTCATTTCCTTGCTAACTGTTTTTCATCCAACTTTTCCTTGCTGCTTCCTAATAAATGAGTGTAATGTGTGTGTGTGTATATATATATATATATATGGGCTCAAAAGGCAGAAAACACTGCTAGAAAAAAATCCATTAGTGTTCTTAATTAACAAAATTGTTATTTTTAATAAAAGCTTTCTACAGTGCTGTAGAGAAAATAAGTCCTTTTAGGGGAGATGTATCACCTTCTGGATCGAACTTCTAAATGGTATTTTTCATAATATTGAAAATAACTGGTCTTTGTCCTCACTTAATGAGAGTGAGTGCCTCTTTGAGATCTATTTATGAAGAGTGCCACATAAGAAACTCATACTGATTTTTATTTATTAACTTTCTTTATGTATTTCTGGCAGTTACATCTCTTTTATTACCTTTAGATTGAATGACTAGGCCTCTTATATATTGTGATAGGACTTTTTTCCAAACATCTCTTACTTTTGTTGCTCTCTTCTGAATTTTTGTCATTTTCCTCCTTTTCTTCTTTCTTTTTCTTTTAAAACATGCAGCACTCTGAGACTCAAAAAGGTCTTCTGTAGAATAAGGTAATTATCTTGCCTAGAAGGAGATCAACACAAAGTTTGAGAATGAAAATTCGAGGAAAATAAAATGTGAAGGCCACAAAAACATTCACAACTCTGAAACTGTGGACCTGTCCTTTACCAAACATTTAACTAATTCTTGTCAGCTGATGATTTACTTCTCTATAATTTCCACTTGTGTTGTTGCTGATTAAAATAGTATCAGGAGAGCTTGTGGAGGCAAATGCTAATGTTTTAAGCATCATAAACCACATCTAAGAAAGGATGGAGAGAGAGATGTGCCTCCGTGAGAGAGTCCCTATGCTGAGTACCGTGCCCTCCCAGCATAGCTAATAACTTTTCCCAGGAGGATTTGTTTGGTTCTTTCTCCCTTCTCTAAGTTTTGATGGCTGAGGCAGGTGGCCACAGAGGTATGTGGTACCCCGGGGAGCCCAGAGCCCTGGCACCGTCCCTAGCAGGAAAGGCACTCGCAGTGGGTGGCAGAGGGGAAGCAGCTGTGTGGGGTTCTGCTCTCCGGGCAGCTGGAAACACTCCGAAGTGGGGAGAAGACCAGTGAAGTGAACCAATGACAGGACAAAACACCCCCTCCAAAACACAATCCCTAAGCCATGATAACACTCAGTCACTCTATGTCATTCAAGGATGAAAAAAAGAGGGGAAAGGCGGGGGGGGAATTTGCTTTTGAGATACGTATTTAGTGAAAAATTTCAAACCAGCAAGACTTCTTTTCAAACTCTGAAATGGAAAAACTTTCTAAATATTTCATGGATCTGAGTCTCTGTTTAGCTAATTACTTGTTTAGAAAACAAATCTGTGAATTCAGCAAATGGGAATACCCATATGAAAATATGGCCATATTGACTTTCGTGTTGCATACTAGTCAGTGAACAGGTATTGTATAGCCATTTCTACCCCTTTCCCCTCATGTCTCCCCAGGACAAAAGCCAACGGTAAGGAGGTACCGACCTACATCTCAGTTGATGTAGACTGTCTTTCCAGGGCCATACATGATGGACCAGTGCCTGTATCCCAGTCTCGACACAGATGTGCTCTCCACACGTCTGGGTCCCCAACCCTGTGCATCTCATTGCTGATGGAAACACTTGCATGGGCCAGCTGATTTCAAAACTTCAAATATTGACTTTTTGCCACTTCAAATGTGTGTGAAATATTAATTCCAATGTTCTTTTTGTCGCTGCTTGAAAGCTACACCCTGCTGAGAAGCCCGGCGCAGGCTCTGCGCGGCACACTGACCAGCCCTGCGCTGAGAGTTGTTACAGCCATGCTTTTCAATAACCAGTTACCGTTCCTACTTTGAGCAGTGATGGGCCCATGCTTGATTTCAGGCTGATTCTGCAGACTCGGCTACCGAGCCGCAATGAGACCGCTGTGCAAAGACAACAGTTTTCCATTGAAATAGGTCGGTTCTCCAACATGATCAGCAGCCTGCCTAATTCCCAGACATTGGGCTAATTGGATTGTCCAGATACAAGATACGACAATCACCTTTTGTATTCTTAGAAATAATTGTGGAATTACAACTTTCCTGTAGATTTAGCAGTACTCTCCACCCTCTTTCTCCATTAAAAGAATTCAATCCTATTTCAGAAGATAACCTTGAGAGAATGAGGCAGGTATATGCTTTGCCTCTATCTTAATAAAAGTCTGATATGAAGGTTTAATTAAGACACAGAAAATAACCAGGAATGAGCACAGGATTTAAAGCAAAATAGACCTCGTGTAAGTGAAGTAAGAATCACAAATGTGATTCAAAAGGTCCCCCTGCAGAGACAGCAGAGTTTCTCACTGAAGCTTGAGATAAGATCTGCCATAGCTGCTTTCCATTTTCCAGCTGTGATGGCAATTCTTATCCACACTTTTCCCTTTTTCTGTCTTTGCTGCCAAGGCTAAGAGAATTTTTTTCCAGTTTGTCTCTTCTTTGGACTTAGTGCATTGTCTTTCTTTTCTTGTGGTGTTGTGCTGCTAAGATTTTGCTGTTGGGTATTTTCTGTAAGTTTTAAACACCTTCCGTTCCCACTAGCCCATCTCATATCACTTGTGTTGCATTAAAGTAAGCGAAGGAGAAGCTGTTACATCTGCTGTGTTACCCTTCTATGTTCTGCTGGGGACACAAATATTTTCTGTAAACTGTCAAACCAAAGCAAAAAGTGGAGGGAAGTAAAGAATGGAGAAACTTAAGTTGCCTGTTCTGACAATATCTGTCTTCTGTGATGACTTGGGAGTGCACTTGTTTATGCATGCACGTATTAAACCTCTCCCACCCCACTAAGTTTAACTGTACAAATCTCTGAAAAAAAAACATTTTAGTAAGTATATTATATTCAAGGGATTTCAGAGCTCAGAAATTGAACTCCAGCTATCTTGTTTATTCATAGATGCATCCTTCCCTTGAGCTTCTCAGGTTTTGGCAGTAGGGCTTACTGAAGGAGTCCTAGGAAGCAATTCTGTCTCACTTCATGTGGCAGGCGCCACATTGAAAATACACTGCTTTTCATGGAGATGATCTTGAAGGTATACATATGTAATTGTATGCTTAGTCAACCATTAGTTCTTCTTTCCAGAGTTTTAGATTCAGGCTTATAAAATCTCGTGTTGTTAGGATATGTTTATACTTTAATTTGAGTCTAACAGCACTATAGTCTGTACAGCACTGAAGATAATGAGAAGCTATTATTGGGATTCCTACGTGCTGCTACAATAATGCAAATATATTGTTGGGATTCCTAGATGTTGCTACAATAGAAATAAATGCTAAAAAAAAGTTTTAAATTCATCTTTGGCTGACAGACTAGTTTGAAAATGTTGTTGGCCACTGAAGGGGATGTTTTTCCCAAGCTAGATTTATCTGTTGTAAGGGAGAAGTTTTAAAAGCCAGTGAAATATTCCCAGGATAATTCACACACAGCTGACTGAATAATTCATCATGAATAATGTATTTAGATTTTGCGTCTCTCTTCATAAGAAGATTAGGATATTCTCAGATACATTCATTATTCAAACTAATACTGGGTTTTCTCACACACCCCCCCCCCAGCCATGGGCTCAATTCTGTCACCTTTGCTCAAGTTGAGTAACATTTTCTTTGGGGAGTTGTGCTGATTTTAATGGCAGTTCCTGCACAGCATGGTACTGGAGAGAGCATCTGGACGTAAGTGAATTGGTTACAAGCACTTGTGAATATTTGATAGTGCTACTTTGAAGCTCCTCCTGTATAGGGTTGCTATGCAAATCCTAGGAGGTACTTTTGTTAGCTCTTTTAATTAACCATCGCAACCCCAATTTATTAAACATACAATTCAAATTTTGATTGCAGCTGAGAGGCAAGCTAACATCTTGCTTTCCATAAGCAGTGGAGCTTAGCTTTGAACACTTTGCTGTTTACAGAAAGCGAACATTAAATATCTAGAGTGAAGGCTAAAAGAAATGTGCTTGAGTGTGCAGTCACTCAGAATTTATCTTGTTACCGGTGTTGCTTCTGGAGACTGCCCACAGGCATTTTTTCAGCATTGAGAAAATGCATTAATTACTTCTGTGCCTTCCTGTTCCCTGCGACTACCGTTCTTTCTGGCAAATATTTTTAATATAGACCTGGCCTTTGACTGGGCAAACGAAGCTTCCTTCTCAGCTTCCAGCAGCAGTGACTGAAGGCAGAGCTATCAGTGTAGATCGTGGTCCACCTCCACTGCAGTACACTCTCCCGGATGCTCTACGGCCACCAGTGCCACCCTGCTGTGCAGAAGAAACTTCAGCCTGGTGGCTCTGTAGGCTGGTGTTTTTCGCTCCCTGGCTAGCTGTGCTTCCGGGTTGCCTCCTGTTCCTCCCACCTAGCTAAGGCTGTGGGAGAAATTTGGCCGGGTTCTGCCTTGCTCCCCTTGGCGAGAGCTGGCTTGGGTTCTCCAGCTGCTCAGAGTAGCCTCAGGGAGTTCACACGTGAGCTGGTGTGACTTGTGCCATCCAGCGTAGAAAGGGCTGGTGGCTCCCTGCCTCCTCCCCAGCACCCGCTGCCTCCTCTGCAGGTCTCCGGCGAGGAACTGGAGTTATGCAGGACTTTGCTTTGTTGGCAGACAGAGGTGAAGGGGGAATGAGGGACCCTTGAACACCCCTCTCAGCAATCATGTTTTGGTTGACAGTTTTGTGTTTTACAGCTAGCTGTGGTGGGCTGAACTGAATATTTTGCCTTTCCAAAAGAAAAGGATGACTTTTTCCTAAAAATCATACCATCTCTTTCAATGATTGGGTCAGAAAAGCTCTCTTTCAACACTCTGCCAAGATTTCTCATTCTTCCTGTGTCAAAAACAAGAGCTACCTCAGAGGGGAAGATTTGGGACTAAATATATTCAGTATTTTTACATAAAAATGTAAGATGTTTTATGTAAGAATATTATCCAATATTTTATACACCCACATTTTCTCTATGTGGGGAAAATAAGCTACCTGAAACGTTCTGCCAATGTGAAGTACAAAACCTGCGACAAAGCCTTTGGAGCAAACTGCCATGCCTCCAACATGGGGATTGCAGTTGTCTGTATGATGGAGAAAGGGCACCTTATCAAGACACCTATTTGCAACAGATATGCCTGCAGTGTCTGCACTAGAAAGTGGTTGCCTGGTTCTATTAAAGTTCAAGCCAGCCTGGAGTTGGCAGGTTTGGAGTACTTTGAACCCGGTCCAACACTTAATTTGATGGACAGATTTGGAATAAGGCAGTTTAGTCTATGACAGTAAAACAAATACAAATAGTCTCCTGGCTCTCTGATGGTGTTTACAAGAGCATTAAAATGATTTCCCGCTAATGATACACAGTTGTAGGGATTGCAGCACTATATCATGAGGGTAATGCTGCTGCCACTGTGGTGTGGATCTAGAGAGATCCAAAACAAAATGCCAGCAGAGGTATTGGACAATGTACAATACCAGGAATGACAATCCAGCAAAATAGAGTCAAAGTGTTGCTGCTGTACTTTTAAAAAGAGAGAAGATAATTGCAGGAAGTGTGCCTTCACATTGGCTTTGCCTGATGCTTTAGTGATGTGTTTGTTATTATTTACCTGGTATAGATAGACCTGGTTTTAAATGCATCTCCTCTTTGCATGGTCTAAGGACCTTACTTCAAATCAGGTTCCTCACTTCTTGTATTAATTCACATCGTGCCTTCTGTATAAAAGACCCCTTATAACGCACATTTAGGTTCAGGAAGACATTACAGAGCACTTACAGATTTACTGATTTAGGCTTGATATTATAATTTATTTTTAAAGAAAGTTTGAAGCTTGCTTTTCCGTAACCACTGCATTTTTCCTTAAATGAAAGGCAATAAAACAATGTTCAGGAAGTACTTTTACATACATACATTTTGCATAAATACTGCCTCGGAAAGCAGAGAATTTTATACTTGCCCTCCAGGCCTTTTCTCTACTATAATGCAGGCTCTCCTGCGACAGCAGTGCCCTTTCTCCTTTCAGACACCAGCACTCGTCTGGTTCAGTGGGACCACAGAAGCCCCCGATTTACTTTTGTTCAGGACAGAAGTTGTGTTAACCTTGCAAATGCAGTGAATGTCAAACCGGTAAACTGCTGACTTGCCTAGCATCTGTCTTTTCAGCCTGTTTATGCCATAGCTGTATGTTAAAGGGCACCGTAAACCACTTATGATTTGACCCATTCTGTGCAAACGAAGCAAAAATCTGCAGATAACACAAACCATAATTCCAGATGTCAGTAGGTTGCAGAACGCTCCCTTATTATTTTTAATGAAAGATGAACAATGAAGACTCTTTTATCTCATTAATAATCTACATATTATTCATATTAATAGAACTGGGCCCTGCAAACTCATAAATATCAGTAGATGTTGTGATACTGGCCTTGCTGTGAGTGCTTTATGGGTTATAAAATACTTTAAATTATCATTAGACACAGGTTGCAGTGGAGCTGCACTGAAAAGCCCTCCCTCCCTCCTAGTTTTCAAAGGCATCACAAGGCTATACTGATGCTGAAAACTGGTTATCATCAGCTGTAAAGTTGGAACTGATGTGTGACTTGGAAGTTCAGATTTTGTGGTGTTTCCTGTTGTGCCTTGTGCAGGAATTCGCTGGGTTTCTTGTTTCAGATTTTTAGTGTGATTTTAGGGGTTTACTTTTCCCTGAAGACTGAATTTTTGAGAACCTTTGCAAACACGGTTGCTATGGAGGCTGGGGAGACGAGGTATGGAGTGGGGGAGACATTTCAATTGCAGTTACTAGAGCTCGTTTGTGTACCTGATGCATTCACTTCCCAAAACAGCTGATATGATCACTAACCAGCAAGGCAAGGACTAAACTATAACACTGTTAAAAATTGTTATAAAGCTAAGGCATTCATAGGGCTTAGGAGAAGATAAAAGTCAGATTGGCCAGGAATAGGAGATTTCAGAATTTAGGATTCCCTTTGTCTTCAACTTCACTGCTTTTGGGTTTGTAATGAGTGAGCTGAACGTAACTTTACTTAGGTTCATCACAAGGGGGAAAAGTGCTGACAGGGATGATTAGTCATACGGCCAGTGGAGTTACAGAAGATCTGGCAATCAAGCAAATAGGAGAAAAAGTAAGGTTTTAACAGATTAATTTCTCTTTGTGCTAATCTAAAGCTTATTTACAGCGATATCACCCATCAAGAGGCTATTTCTCCCACTGCTTTTCTCTTGGGCAGACTGCCACGTGCCAGCACTTGGTGGCTTCACCGGGCTTTTCATGCTGTTCTAATCATTGTCCCCTGTGCACAAGAGGAGGCAGCCAACAGCCCATGACAATGCCTGCTTTTTGGGGCCAGCAGCAACAATGAGAATTAACTCTGCAATGACTTGGATTTTGTTGTTTTGAAATCCCAACTTTGGATGCATTAATTAACTTTCCACTTGGAGAAAAAAGAAGTCTGTTATAACGTAGGAGTGTAATCTTGGGTTCTGTGCTTTCTCATTGCTTGTAATTGTCGGGATTAAGAACGGTTCCCAGATTCCAGCTCCTCTGTCTGCTCCAGTTTGTTCCCAGGATTTACACTGCACTAGGTTGCTTCAGCTTGTATGCCCCTTGCTCTGTTCCCTCCCCATACATTAGCTGATCACCAGGATTAATGCATTCCTGAAAGGTAAGGAGCAGAAGCCTGTCTCCTTGACAGCAGGGGACAAACTCGTAGTAAATACATAAAAATAAACATAAATAGTTATAGCCAGCAGCAGATTGTGATGGTAGTAAAGAAGAGTTTGCTTGATGCTTTATGGAAATGAAAGCTCTATCTTCTGCCTTCACTGCCATCATTATGAGAGCCCTGTTAATCTGCTCTCTGAACATGATTATAATTTCTATAAACATAAAATATGCTGCTTTAACTCTAAGTCTCCTCCCCCAGCTTAGTGTCATTGAAAGTAATTGCAATTAAAATAAGGGGCTGCCGAGGCAGCCACTGCAAGTGCAGATTCAGATAACAATAGAGCAAAGTTCAGCAGCTGGTATGACGCAGGGAGGAATACCGTTTCCAACAGCCTTTCTCCAGATCAGTTGCTTTTCCCCTGGCATCTGGCTGGTGATGGAAGCTACATCATAGGTGGCCATCCAGGGTGGGAAATGGTTTCAAATAGATCCTACTGGCCCTTGTATCCTATGGGACCTGACAGAAGTGACTGATGTGAAATTGGCAGAGGCTCAGTGCAGCAGTATAACAATATACATGAATTACTGCAATGTGGATTAAGTGCTATATACAGATATAAAATGACTGACTGACTCTAATTGTTCAGCTAGAAATAAAATAACTAGAATGCTGTATGCTAAGTTTCATCTCACTGTCTTAAATTATACGTCCATATAGCACAGCAGCAAACCCAACATAACAGTAATGTTGTCCAGTGGGCTATCCATTTCTGGGAACTTGCTGAACCTGATCATGGTAACGTCCAGCTGTCTTCTGTGCTAGATAAAATTATTTTCTGATCCCAGGTAAGCTCCTGAGGGACTACTGGGAGGCTCTGACTTCTGTGAAGCAGAACATTTAGGAACTGCGGATGAAAGCTTTATGCTTGTAGACATTGCAGCTAGCCTTGCTCTCAGTTTGTAAATGTCAGACCCAGTGCTCAGCTTCCCCATGAGCTCTTCATGCCTCTCTGGCAGCAGGGAATGAGAGTAATGCGGGTGTAACTGGCTGCCTCCCAGTTTCTGCTCCATGGCAAAGTGGAATCCTGCTCACGTGGGTTTGTAGGAGCCATTCTCTGTCCCCATGAAAGCAAGCTAGTGTGAGGAACTTGATGGAGAGGAAAGGGCTTCACCAAATTATTTAGCTGTCCATGCCTGCTAGGCCAGCTTCTTAACGTGATAAGAAGCTGGATAGCTTCTAGGATCTGACCACTTCTGGAATAAAAGCAGCTCAGAGCCTGAAGGAGGCAAACTGAGGAATAAAACCACCTTTTCTTGAATTTCCCTACCCCTTCACCTACCCTGGGAACAGCTAGCAAATTACAGCAGTTTTAATTACAGATTTAGCTTTTTATCGGTTTACAAATTGCCTTACAGATCGTTTCAAACTAAGCGCTCTGTTATTTTACACCTGTGGTCTGGGATAGAGCTTATGGTAGAGATTTCTCTGAGTAACTGAGCAATCTTTCCCTTTTGCCGTCTTATGGGTTTGCCCTGTGAACTGTTCTTTGTAGGTAGATCATTCTTTTGAGAGAAGAGGCTGCAGGAGTTTACTTTTCTCTGATGGTCCAGTTCCACTGTTAAGTGGCCAAATAATTTTTACTAAAGCCTTTGTTTATGTAAAGAATAGATATACAGACTACTTTTACCATAGTTCAGGCCTGACATTCATCCCAACTACCCTGTAACTTGAAAGACCTGCTTTCGTGGTAAGCAATACAAAATATGATGGCCTGGCCTGTGTCTGTCTTCAGAGGATGGAGGTTAAGACAATGTCACAGGTGTACAAGGGGAAATATAATTTTGTCTTACTTTCTCTTTCTCCTCTTGTTTCAGGTTGCCAAATTTTTGGTCCTGTTTTCGTTGGTGTGTCATCCCCCCCTCTCCCAAAACTGGTGGGATTGCAGTAAAGAAGCTTTGAGGCAGAGAGACAAGCAGGAATTTGCCTGTGTCTCTTCTAAAGCCAGTGCAGGAGAAAACCTCCTGAGGTGGGCTGTAATAACTTTCTGCGGAGAGCAAGGAAGACTTGGTAACTACCTGGTCCTTTCTTTGCTCCAGGAATAGTGCAACTACATGCTGTCCCTTCCCTTGAGCAGATGGTGATTTGGATGATAATCTTGCGTAAGTCCCTCCTGCTTAGCTTGTTCACACTGTAACTGGGAAGTATTTTCCACGTGCTTGTGCTGCGCTGATTTCTAAAGCTATGGAAAGAAGGGCTGTATCGAGGTGAGACGTTCAAATTTCATCTAAAAACTTAAAAATAGCACTGTGAAGATAAACCTGGAATAGCTCTCTCTGTCTACTGTGTACTTTGCTTAGCATTTCCTTTCACCCCGCAGCCCAGCCCATCACTCCCATGTGGTGTTACCGTCGCCATAGCATATGTTAGTTACTGGACCAGTGCCATCGGTTTCCAGTGAAGTAGTACATAGTTTTTGCATACACCCCTTCTGATAAAATTCTGCATGGTTTCTTTGCTGTGACTCAGTAAATTGAATCCTTCTTGTAGGAGAAAGATGAAAGAGTGCATGAGATAAACGACTAAAATATCTAAATCTTGTGATGTTCTGCAGGTACCTTGATTAAAAATACTTCAGACTTGGTGCTTTTGTTGTATGTGAGCCAAAATGGCAGGTACAAATCTTTATCACTGGGTAGATTTTATAAGGTCCCCTGTCATCTGAACCCCAGCCACAAAAAATTAGCATCTTAAAAAACTACCATTAATTCTTTTCATATCCCTTTTAATCTTCATTTTACTCCTGGCCTTATACTGTGAGTTCATGCAAGGTGACAAACTGAGACCTTAAAAATGCACCGTTTCTCTGGCATTTCATGAACACCTCAAGTTTCATGAACTTTACGAGAGTCATGATCAAAAAGTTTTAAAAAAATCCCCAAAGTTCCTCATGTCCTTTGTATTCTTTGGAATTAAGCTATGTCAGGTATTTCTGCAAATGGACAGCACCCATTGCAATTCCACTGAACTAAGAGAAAACTTTGATCTCTTTTTTTTTGCCCTGTCGCATTTTTTTTAACCCTGTGAAGAAACAACAATCGGTAGTAAATCACAAGAGAGGACATGTTCTGGATTATGTTCTGGAAAGATAATTGTGACAACAGTATAAAAAGCTCCCGTTTTTGGCACAGTAACTCAAATGCTTGAAGAGGACAGGTTGTAGCTGCCCCCAAGCTCAGTGAAAGACACTTCACTTTCTCAGGGGTACTTATTAAGCTGTAGATTCAGCTCTCATGTTGTATGTGAGAGAAGTGAAATAATTATGCAAATAAGTGAGGGGAAAGGAATTACCGATACTTTACCAGTGCACATGCAACACACAGCATACATCTTTCTCATTCATG
>NW_008824468.1:1006930-1008679 GCF_000699105.1 Pygoscelis adeliae
ATTGCAGGTCAGTGTGCAGGGGGCCTGAAGATCTAGTAGACTGAAAAATACTACCCGTGGCGTATCTTGACAGAGAAACCCTGGAGCAAGCACACAGCACATGTATTGGGTTCCCTATTCTTCAGCTGATGACTTTGATGTTTTATGACAGTTTTTAAGGCTGTTGAGGCAAAACAACCTCAGAATGTGCAAAACCATAGCAACTGCTGCAGGAGGATATATCTGGAGACAAATTGTTCTCATCTCTTCTAATTTTACTGCATTTCTTCCCCTCTAAGCAAACGACGGTTGTCCCTCCATGAGTGGGTTTTGTGTTGGGATAGGATTGGGCTGGAGTTTCAGCAGAGACTCGAGCCCAGCGATATGCAGGAGTGAGCACACATGCTGAAACCTGAAGTGATTTTGCTGGGATAAAGGAGTGCCACCCAGTGTCTGCTGATTATTTATTGGATTAAAAGGTCTGTGGGGGAGACACCGCTGTTGCCCAGACTCTGCCGGGTGCTCCCCAGTGCTGTCGGCAGAAGGGCACGCGATAGTGATGCCTCCTTCTGGGCCCCCAGCGCTGGGCCGCTGGCCTATGCAGGGGCTACGGTGGTTTGTCTCTCTTGAACAAAAGCTGGAGCCAGATATAAGGGGTTTTTCTGATGAAAATTCTCTTGGAAACTGGTGTGTTTCCGTGGAAACTTTCTGTTTAGCAGAGCTGGCCGTTCTGAGGGAGAAAAATATCTGCTCTGACGTTTCCCAACTACTTTAGTTGTAAGTGGTGCGAATGATGGTCTGTAAGTCATATTGTCAGTAGGTCTTGGTGTATCAGATTCAATAAAATCACACACATTTCTTGGTTACTAACACCTTCAAAATATATACGGTCGTGCCTCATTTTTGCTTGTTGAAGCAGGAAATATACAAAACAACTTCAAACTTCTCCTTGGGTAGAAAAAGTTAATTTCCAGCGCTTAAAAGGAAAATCTTTGTAACGAATATATGATCAGAAATTGTCAAATTAACTTTTATCGTAAGACACTATTTTAGTTTACAGCCCGAGTACTACAGGATTTGGGAAATAAAGCAGTCCCACAAGGATCCAGACTGAGAGACCCATTCTTTTTGCTGCAAACAAGCTGCAAATGAGAATACTTCAGTCAAAACCAGCCAGGACCCGCACAACGGGGATCAGCACTGAGCGGGTGCTGCCTAGCCCAGCTAGCCGCATGGTTACTTTACTACAGAGCCTCCGTCAAATTCCTGGAATCGATTAGTTGTTTAACTCCAAGGAAAATAGTCGTGTAGCTGAAGGGAACGGAGGCAATTTTTGAGTGGTATAACTTCTCCTGTGATCTTTCCTGGACACCGGTGTGCCCTTATGCTACGGATAGGAGAACTGCAGCTGAATTAGTCAATACAATGCCACCGCTCTCTGCCGTCTGAAAGCCTTTATTACCAAACAAGGAAAATCCCTACTGAAAGCGAGGCCGTGTTATCCACTTGTCCAGGTTAAATCTGCCCATGATTTTTCCACCTGCTGCGCAGGGTCCCGGATAGCAAAGCCGGGTAACAGCGGTCTCTTTCGGCTCCCCGTGCAGTGCCGGCCGCAGGGGCTGGCAGTTCCTACCCAAATCACAATTACTCTTTTTGAAACAGTCCCCGGCTTAATAAATGAGCGGGGTTCACTGTGCCCAAAACTGGGAGAAATCTGCCCAAACCCACCATCCCCCCCCCGCCAACCCCTCATAGAAAAAGCTGCTTGTT
>NW_008824468.1:1009118-1027164 GCF_000699105.1 Pygoscelis adeliae
AGGGGACCTGCAGCGCTCGGGGTCAGGTACAGGGGCTTACCCCCGGCCATGGCATGCCTCACCTGCCCGTGGCCCGAGGACTCGCGGTTAGGGTGCAGCTCCTCAGCCGGGAGAAGGGCCCCGTTTTCCTGGGGCTGGGGCTCGCAGGCTTCCCCTCTTATTGCCCCCCACCTCTGCCACACCGCACTGACCGAGTGGGGCTTCTCCCCTCCTGGCCTCCGCCACCCCACTTGGCTTCGCCACCGGCCTCCTCGTGCCTAGGCAGCTTTTTCCAGCAGGTGTGTGTGCCCGCTGCCTCCCACCACTGCCCAGCTACCCGACCCTGCGTGTGCCCCCAGAGCCCGCTTTGCTTTTGCATGGGCCTGGGCTCAGCGAGGCAGCGTCTCCCCTTCCGTCTGTATCAGCTGGCAAAGGCTTGCCTGCTTCCCACTTAATTTCCTTCTTGTTTACATCTATCCTCAGTGAAGGCTGGCAGGTCACCGGCTTCACTGGTGCCTTTTCCCCTCTCTGTCAACACGGGAGCGCTCAGCATCTGCCTGCCGGGATGCCCGGTCCACATGCTCCATCTTAGTGCCCTCCAGGCTCTTTGTCTGGTGTCCCGGGCATGTATATATGGATGCCTGCTGGTTAATCTCAGCTTCTTTTGCTGGGCACAGACGCATCAGGTTGGGCACAGGTTTGCTGTAATGAGGCTATGTGGCTCCTGGATGGGAGCTGGCTCCTGCGTGGGCGGTGAGCTCATGTCTGTCTGCACGTGCCCCCGTAGACAGACATGCCCGCAGTCCAAAGCTCTGTTCCCTCGGCGGGTTGGGGGTCCCCTACCAGAGGAGATGCCTCGGTCACATCCCAGGATGCACGAGAGGAAACGGCCTCTCAGCGCCAGGCATTACCTCCGATGTTCACTGCTGGGTGAGGTCAGACAGAGATGGGCAGTACTGTAAGGCTTGCCATGTTGTGGCCAAGTAACTCCTTCCTACTGCTTTATTTTCTTTCCCTGAATCTCAAACCTAAAGCACAGGGAAGAGCAGAAGAGAAGAATGGATGTCCTGGTACATATTTAAAAAAAAAAAAAAAACTTTACAAAAACTAAAAACATAAAAAAAATCTTTAAGAAAAGTTCTTCAAAAAAATTATCCCCACTTAAAATTTGTCTATTTGTTTTGTAACAGTAATGCTTCAGTAGCGCTTGCTGCTGAAGTTAAATGTCAAACAGTCTTCCCATAAAACTTATCAGGAAAATGGGGCTGATTGGTGACCTCAGGCACTAATACAACAATAGCAAATGGGCCACAGCATCACAGACAAAGATACAAATTGACCTTGAATGTCAATTAACAGAAGGCTTTCTCCACAATTTTTTATTGCACACGAGATCTCTGGGCTCTGCTGTGTCCCCGTGTTTCCTTTGTGTTGTGTTTGCAGAAAAAGAAAAGGAGCTCAAAGCTCCCTTTATTTTATTAAAACCAGAAGTTGTTTATAATGCTGTGGCCAGTGTGATATTTCCTGATAATGTAAAAACTCAATTCAAAAAGGAAATAATGTGTTACCCTGCATTGTTCCCGCAAATAACTTAGAGGGAGATAACTTGATAAAAACATTTCTATCACACCCTCTGGTTAGTTAAGTGTAGTTGTTATGTTTCCAAAAATAGATCTTCCCTGAGCGTGCCTGAAATCTGCAACATGGAGGTCAGTTCTGTGTCATGCATAGCCTCGTCTGCCACAGCCTTTCTGCCTTAAAATTGTCACGGACTTCTCCTGTCTATTTCTTTAATTCACTCATAATTTTGCATCGCTCTACAAAGTAGATGCATGCTTGTAATCAGAGAGAGACAAGCTTGTAATCAGAAAGTAGCCAACAATAGTTGTTTGATGCCAGAAAAATAAAAAATGTTCAGATGTTTGAAATAAGGGGAATTATCACTTTTTATGGTTTCTGGCAAAACTCCATGACTAACTTCTTTAAGAAATGTATCTACTAAATAATAAATAATGAACCAATATATCTTTAAACTCTCCACAGAATCACTTCTTTGTCTTATTTTTCAATGACTTACAATGTTTTGGCTTTCCCAGCATTATTGATACTAAATCAGCGTGCTGACTGTGGGGACGTCTTTGCAAAGAGAGTGGCCAGGAATTGCGCAAAGCCCGGGAGGAGCCTGCTGGGCCGGGAGCTGGCAGATCGGGGCCATTCCAGAAGGAGCGGGATGCTTTTCCTTGTGCTTAGCCTCAGGCATAGACATGGCTTACTCCTTCCCTCAGTCAAAAAAAAGGAACTTCAGAGGCTTAAACGTACACTCGGATGGCTGCTAATGAGACTGTTCTGTCTCTTCATACATTTCAAAATCTACATGCTATATTTCAGTCTCGGGCCTTCTGGGCATTTGTGTCTAATTAGGCTGGAGGGCCTCCAGGTCGAGATTACCTATGCTGCTTGGTGCCCAATTTCTTTATATGACTTTGGCAATAAAGCAGATTACCGTGGGTTTATGTGCAAGCAAATTAGGGGCAGATGTAAGCATTCTTGTAAGCCCTATTCCTGCTTTCTTAGTACTGATTGAATTCCACCATCATCTGGTTCTTTCTACATGAAATGGCAAGTGTGCCGATTATAGCATATTTGTAACTAGGGGTACTCTGTAAGGCGCGAGGCTTTTAAATACCTTGTCTTCTCTTGCCTTTTGTTTTGTAAAGGGAGAAACAATACTGCTTCAAGAAAAGCTTCCCAGTTCCAGATTCAAATAATGAAAAGGAGGAAAGTACTCTGAGCTGAGCTATACAGAGCACAGCAACAAATGCTTTGGGTTTGTTTATGTTTTCATAACAGCTTAGAATAGAATGGAGAAAACACAATACATAGCACCTGAATTGGCGTCTAGCGCTATGCAGTAATATTCCACTGGTTAGGACTCCTATTTACTACTACTTTAGAAAAAAAAATCCCTCTGCATTATCGGAGGAATATGGAAAGACTGCTATGGCTGTCTCCTCAGCCATCACTGAATAAATAAACCAGATCTTAATTCTCCAGATTGTTGTCCACTTTATGCGCGCTAGAGGCACTCTTAGGATGTTATCCCTGGTTTTGTCAAGCCAAAGCTTGAAGTGAAATCCCAATTCCAGTGAACTAAATGACAAAATTTGCTGAACAATAGTTTCATCTTGGATGTCAGGAGAACTGGATACATGTTCAAAGGCAGCCACCACCTTAAGTGAACCTTAAAAATATTTGGAAATATGTGTTAAAATGCGATTTGTTAAATGCTAGGTAGCAGGGATGAAACCCAGATATTAAAGTACTCTTCTAAATGAATAAACCAATTTTTCAGAATGATAGCAAATATGTACAAATCTTCTGGTACTTGGCATCCTGCAGTCTTACATAACTGAATATAGATTTTAAGTGCCTAACTTCAGACACTGGTAGGTGAATGTTTTAGATTAATAACTACAAAGAGAATGCACTCCAGAAAGCACCAGATTCTTCACAGTTATAATTTTGGAATATTAGACTTACAGCTCAGAAATACTGTGTTTGAAAATAAAATTCTTCATGACCTCATTAGGAGGACCTAAGAATAACTGTCTCCTGACATCCAAACTCCTGTTTAAATATAAATCTTAGGGATCCTTACCTCAGGTCCCCCTGTGACAGCTCTACGGCAATGTTCTGATGCTGAGACGGTGAGGAACAGTGCACCATGAAAAGTGTCTGTCTTCTGCCTGTCAGGCTCCCAGATTTTTGCTTGTGATTGTGCAGTTGATAGAGTCAGTTTTATTTCTTTGAAGAAAAAAGATTATAGGTGAAACACTGATACCTAATTCTTAGATTTAAATCATATGACATTAATTAAGCAGTTCTACATTTTAGAATGCTCTAAAAAAATCAACACCTTGTGTTTACAGGACTTGGAGCCACAGTAAACTCATTACTCCTAACACTGCATATATTATGAAAAAGAAAAAAGGCTGCCTGAATGTCAAATAGTGACAAATGTGTACGACAGAAATACCGTGCAGCCACCCTTTTATAGACAACTTTTATATTAAAGGAATTTCCTTCCTTTATGAAGTGCTGAGACAGCTGGGACAGGCAATCACATCTGAAACGTCTCTGCTTTCATCTCTGGAATATGGAGGAGTAAGCAGCGAGGGGGCATGGCCTTCTGGCAAGAGCAGCCAGAAAGGCTCGTTCCTGAATGCTCAGAAGTGGGCACATCTGTCTTGCTGCAGGTCCCCTGCCCTGTTCCCTACCTCCCCAAACCATGGTGAGGGGTAGCCTTGCAATGCCTTCGAAATCTGTGCCTAAACTTTGTGGCGTGAGCCTCTATCTATTTAGGAATACAACAGCGCACTTGGATGTATCATATGGTCATTCATTTTCATAGAAGGCAAAGTGACTGCTCAATAATAGAATGTGCCTTCAGAAGAAGCTGAGCTACTTTTCATGGGAAAACTAATGCTTTAAAACCCCTTTTTCATCCCGTAACATTCCAGAGATCAAAGTAAATCTGCAAATGTTAACCTTGAAAAGGAAACTCTTTGATGCTTGGCCCTGAAGGAGGAAATGCAGGTGTTCTTGTGTCAGAGAGCAAACTTAGACCTCAGAAATGACAAACCTGAGTCCACCTGGTCTTTGCCAAAATAGTTTTATAGTGAAGGGCTTCAGAAATATTTTTAGGTAAATCACATACATGTTTCCCAGTGTTTCAAATGTAAAGGAGAGGATAAATGCCTTAATAAGTTAGGAGGGCAGTAGCCTCATTTATCAAAAAGATAAGAGGAACCCAGATGACAGAATTATCAATATTTTGCAGAGAAAAAAGCTTATGGTAGGATGAAGCAGTGTACTGCAGTGGGTTACTGGCTTTGTCTTTTGGTCTCAGAACACTAACCTGAACTCTGAAAAAGCATTTGGGGAAGAAATATTCTTAGAGACCCAGTCTGGACTCTGTGTGATGTTACAAATGAAATGCAAGTGGCATTCTGCAGGTCTTTTTGGTTTGTATAGAATTTGAGTAGGGCTCTGTGGCTTGGATAGTTCTACTTTTTTTCAGCACTTTCTGAAGTCATTGTAGCTGCATCTTGGCTGTCATGTTCTTCCTTTAATTGGAAGCTGGCCAAGGGGACGGTTGGCAAGCCTGTTTTTTGGAAGTCTGGACATTATCTTGCTGCTTTGGGGCCTCTGCAGTATTAATAAACCACGAATAAATTTCCTGGCATTTCTTTAACGACATTTTGGTTAAAGAACAATCAGTTTAAGCCTTCAGAGAATAGCTATTGCAGAAGAACAGAAAACACAGTCCACTGACATCTAGCAAATGACTCTTTCTTTGCTAAAGCAAAAAGGCTTGTTGGATCTTTGCACGGCAGAAAGAATAGTCCTGGGACATAGTATAAATAATAAACTACCACTACTAAATATAGCCCTTCCACTCTAGAATCTTATGCATACCGGTTAAGAATCTCTTTTCCTCACTTGATCTGCATATGATATTCATTGGATTTTGTGTCCTGATCTTGAATTTATGTTTTGGGATCTTATCTTGAAAATGCCGTTCAAGTTGCTATCCAGTGTGTATCTCAGCTGGCCAGAGCCAAGAAAATATGCCTAGATTTAGCGGAGACCTACTTAACTTTCCTTGGACAGGGGGCCGCAGGCAGAATTGCTCAGCTGTGTATGTGGAGGACCATTAAAAAGCATGTTCTGTAGAAACCCGCTGTGTAGGGATGCTGCAGGGTAAGCCAGGAGTCCATCTGGTCCGTGCTGCCACTCTTTGAGGAGCTGAGTGGCGTGGCCAGCAAGAAGCCCCCATCTGTGCCATGAGCCTTTGGTCAGCAGCGTCTTGCAGGTGAATTTTTCAACAGCAGAGAAGGGGACTCGGGGAGGATGCATGTAAGGATTTTCCTTGACGGTGTAGTTCTGTACTGAGTGTCGTGGTAGCTGTAGTCAGCAACACCACAGCTTTTCCTCTCCTACAGTGTATCTCTGTGTGACATGCAAATCACTAATGAGTAGCTAATTAGGCATAAGTGATCATGATTTTATTCTGTTTTCCTGTAATAAATATATTCAAGTTCCTATCCTCACTGGTTTATGAAAATGACCAATTTTGTAGTGCTGAAAAGAAGTTTCAAGACAAAAAAAAATTGTAAAACTTTTTCTTTCTGTCTAAGAATGTTAAACTTAATGACCAAAAAGACAAAGAAAACTCAATGAAGAAAAGTTATTACTATGGAAATCCCCAAGTGAGAAGGTAGGGGTGTGAAGGTTTTATAAAATAAAAGCTAAGGACCTCAGGAAGTTGATAAAGGTACACAAAAATCTCAACGGTGAATAGAATTATGGATGAAATATGTTTTTCTTGCTTTTTTTTTAATTTTAAAGGAACATAGTAAGAACAAAAGTAGTCTGAACAAAAGAATGGGCCATTGCTGGATGAAAAATGTCCATTAGAATTAGAAGGAAGTATTCATTGAATTTCTTCTCTTCTTCACGTGTCAGTGAAGGACAGGCTGCTGCACCTCTGCTGATGGTAATCATGTAGTGTATAACACCCTCCTCCACCTTTGCTGTGCTGCTGTGCTACTGTGTGAACTACTGTTGTGCTACTGTGTGAACTGTTACTATTAGGCTTATTTAAACATCTGGACCTGACAGCTAATACCCAGAAGTTTTTAAGGAATTCACTGGAGAGTTCTGTGGGTTATGAAGCTTGAATTTTTCAATATGCTTTGGAACACAGAGAAATTACAGAGAACTTGGGCATTTGTCACCAATGCTTTAAAAAGGAATCCTCTGGATAATTGCAAGCCTATCAATTTGGCTCTGGACCTGGAAAAAGTAAAAGAAATTCTCCTACTGGATGACATTTAAACTTCCTGTCATTCTTTAAGACTAGTCACCCGTGATTTTTGGAAAACAGATTTTATCAAACTGACTCTTTATTCCTTTCTTTATTCTCTTATTTGAGAGATAACAAATACAGTTTGATCAATGCCATTGTGTTGAAGTAATATATAATACGCTTCTGTGAGGCATGATTTTTTGATGAAGTAACTAAACTGAAATGAAATCAATGCGATGCTTCTTAAGTGGACTAAAAGCTGGCAGACAGGCTATGAAACATGACTGTAAATGGGAAATCCTCACTGAGTATGTG
The DNA here is from genome assembly GCF_000699105.1 of Pygoscelis adeliae. Lineage (NCBI taxonomy): Eukaryota > Metazoa > Chordata > Aves > Sphenisciformes > Spheniscidae > Pygoscelis > Pygoscelis adeliae. The sequence continues at coordinate 1,016,284 of NW_008824468.1, forward strand.
CCTTTCTGTTGGATCCTATAAGAACTGGTTATTATCTGTAACTATTTAGCACTTTTATTGATGACCTAGATGGTAACACTATCAGTTTTCCACAGGACTAAGGGAAATTTAAGAAAGAGTATAGCTATCTGATGCAAAAAGATCTGTCAGTAAAGTGTGTGCAAGCTGTAGTGTGTCATGAATGAGGTTTTAGTGAGCTAGTGTGGCTCTTGGACACATGCTTGGCAGTACTGAGTAAGGGTAGAGAAATATTTTGCATACGCAAATCGTGTTCCTACAGATAAACATGATTTTAGGAAGGAGAAAGGGGGTTCAGTAATGTCATGACAATAACAGACTAGGAAAAATTGAACTCCAAGGTCACTATCTACTGGATTTACCGAAGAGGTAAATCAGTGTAAATTCAGTGTAGCCAGCAAAGGCGTAACAAAATGCGGTTTCTGGAAAGTGAAACTGGACCCAAGCAAGATTTGCCTTTGCAACAGTCAGGTAAACTGACCATTGGAATATTAATATCAGTACCAACATTATTTAAAAAGCAATTCTAGTTAAAAAAGGCTGTGATTCTGGAAAGTCTTGTGTTTTTCAGATCTGAACTCTGAGAGGGCTCCTGTCACATAAGTAATATTACCTAAATTCAGTCTTTTTTTGTGCTTAATCCAGATATTTCCAAGCGAAGCATGTCTCTCTCTCTCCAAGGGCTTAATCGTTTAGAGAACTTTGAAGCTGTATTCAGGCCTCTGAACATGGATGAAACTTAATTTAGTCTCTTGTTGTGCTCAGAATTTATATGCAAGAATTGGCTTTATGTTAAAGTTTTTATTGTCAGGAATGGAAGCAGGGAAAGTCCTGTGTGTATTTTAGAACCTGGCAGATGTCTGTACGCTGCGCTTCTCTCTCCTGTTGCTCTCTTACCCTGTTGCTTGAGACTTCCTAAGTTACCAGGACAAAGAGAATGGGAATTTGACTTACATGTTGCTTCTGTTCCCTGATGCAGCTGGTTTTGGCCTGTAACTAGAGCAGCTGAACGTAGTGCTCAACTCGGGCAACTTTTCTGAACTGGCCAAATGCAGTAAGGGGCTAAGATGAAATTTTTACTTTGAGCTGGATGAAATTTTGGACTGCTCTTGATAGAGGTTTCACCAAAACCCTGGTAGAGAGTTTGCCTGTGACTGTGTTTGAGAGAATTTTGTGGCTCTCTGCAGGGCGGTGATTGCTTGAGATTATACTGAAATTTCTTAATGTTGAAGTGGTCTGTGACAGAAAGCAAAAGCAACTTCTGTATTACAGCTTAGACATCTTGGTTAGCCCGAGGGATCTCAGATGGACAGAGACAGGTTCTGCTCTGCTCCATGTTCTCAAGAACCAGTAAAATTTAGAAATTTGGTCTTTAGAAAGTCCATCGTGTACAGCCCTGATTATCTGTCCATTTTCTGCTTATGCTGTTCACTACTGACAGGGCTCTGGAAATAATGCATGAAAAAGTCTTGCATCTGGAATAGTTAATGTTCACCTGCAGGTTTTTCACCTTTTTGCTAATTAAAACACAGCAATGAAAAATGCTATTCAGCTGAATCAAGGTATTTCATATAAAATTAGTAAAGTTAGTAATTATACGTACCTTGTCTCTATCACTTTTGTCCACTGGAACAATTTCTCCTTCTATCCTACTAGAATTGAAAATAATGAAGCTGGCTTGCTTTAGAGAGGACTTTGAAATGACATGCCCAGATCACCTAGAAACAGAGCCAGGACTAGTATCTGTGAATCCCAAGCTGCTTTTGTATCCAGCGGACCATGCTGATGACACCACTAAATACAGAATTTGGGAAGTACCCAAATGCAAATGCATAACCAAATTTCAGGTCTTGCTTTAGGAATATACTAAGAATGTTTTTTAAAACTGTGATGATAAGCTCTTTTTCAAATAGAATTTTTTTTTATTTATAAAACTATAAACATAAAATGTGACCCTCCATGCTTGTTCTCAAGAACAAATTTACTTTTTTTTCCTATGACCATAAAAATACTTGAATTTTTTTTCCTATTCCAGTTACTGCCTTGAAAGCTTACCCTTTGTTCATGTTCAATTCCTGTCTTCAGTTTACCTGTGATAGCAGCCTACAGCACGCATAGTCTATATTCTCTAGCAGTTGCAGCAACTCTTATACATAGGAGCTGTTTGTAACATTAGTAGAAGTATCTCTTTCTCCTCTTTGAAGTCGTGCCTTAAAATGATCCTTTCTCTGCAATTTTTGGCACCGATTGAATTTCTTGTAAGAGCTGATTATTTCCCAGCAGGCTTAAAAAGAGCATCCAGTTGCTTTCTTTTGCCCCCTCCCCCCCAGTTTGTGCTGAGCTGTGCCCTCCTGTTTTACAGTTGGATTGGAGGTGCCTCTGATAAAGGGCTGTCTGTTGTTCAAATGGGACTTAGTGTAATGATCTCTTAGTCTTGTGTCCAGGTCTTTAAGTGTTACAGACTACAAATTACCATCCTTATCTCTTTTTGTCTTGCTCTATCTTGCCGAAAGAATGAACGGTGGCTGTCTCAGCTGTAGCTGGGACTATCAGTTTCCTCACTGAGAAGACAAGAGGGTTCCTGCTGTACGTGTCCATATTCCAGTGACCTGCCTGATGGTAGCTATTGCAAACTCATCTGAGAGGACTTCTGTTCACCTGTCTGACATGTCTGCTCTGAAGATTCTGGTTATTAAAGCATCTGTTTGAAAGATACTGGCTTAGGTTAGCCTTGTGTTTGTTTACTGAGGTTTGTAAATCTAGTTGTTGAATCAGTTTCATCTCCACAATCACTGCTATCTTTCCAAAGACAGAAGTAGTATTCAATGACTATTTACCATTAACTGTTCTGTTAAATATGATCCCATTTCATTAACACCAAGCTTAATTAGAACCCCAGAAAGGACAGTCTAATCTTTGTTTGAATAACTGCACCAACCTGCCACAATGTAAATCAGGTTTTAGCAGGGTAATTCAACAACCTTGCCTTGTTAGTTAAATGATTAAACATCTGCTGTGTTGAAGAGAGAAACACGTTTCGTCTTACACTTGCAGCTCATCCAATAGCTAGAAAGTGAAGCTGTTGACTATCAGTGACTAATAGCTTGAAGTCCTGTTTTTGTGGCACACTGCAGTTGGCAAGTCTGTCTGCTTCAAGGTTCCAGGGAAAAGTGTGATACTTTCTGGGGGAAAAAAAAAAAAAGCCAAAATAATTCTGTCTTTCACTTATTACTCTGAATTGTATGCGCACAGAAATGCACCCAATATAAACTTAGAAATATTATTTTATGTTTAAACTTAGAAGTTAAAAACAACATGAGATTTATTTTAAAGCTTACAACCAATACTGTGAAAAACACAAAACTGATCAGGGTTATCATCTGTTTTGTTAAATGCTGATCAAACCCAAGAACGGCTTGTATTTTTTTAATGTCAGAACAGGAGCATACCATGTAATCTGCACTGTGTGGTGCTGCAGTAACTAAATTGTACCAGTAATGTACATCATTCCCATGCAGTGGTGTAAACTCCGCTGGCTTCCCCTACTGGTGCACCCCTTTTCCCCTGCCCCTGCATGCAGCAGAGGCGTAGGAGTTTTGGAGAAGCTGGCTGGCTGTCCCTGGCTGGCAGCCCCATCTGCTTGCAGTGTGCCTGCTGCAGATTTGACTGCTGAATGACCAGCCTCGATGGAAAAGAAATATATGCCAATGGCATGGACATACGTGCCAAGAGAGAAGTACTAATTAGGAGCTTTCTGCTTGCGGTCTAGCACCCAACCATAGGTGCATGAGTATTTTGTATGACCAGTAGCTATTTATGGATGACTCCTAAACACAAGCACCGGAAAGATTAGCAAGTTGTACAGCACGTGATACTTTGCCCTTTCCACAAACATCAGGGTCACAGCACTAAAGAATTGCAATGAGGTCATAAAAATATTCTTTTTTTCCAAGCTTTAAAGATCAGCACTATTTGTCATGGAGCAAAATGGCTTGGAAGTTGAACTTCTTGTTCCCACAATTGTATTTAGGAAGTGCTCATGAATCTTGACAGACTTATGAGTGATTGTAAGCAGCTGAATGAAAACAATAGGCTTGCGATAGCCATGGGACATGGGTGGGCCCCACCATCAGTGTATCTGCACTGATGAAGTCTTGTGTGGCAGGTAGGCTATGTCAGGGCATAGCCCCGGGAGCTCAGGCAGTCACACTGCAACACATTTGAGCTTCAATTCCAGCTATTCCTCAGCTGCTCAAACACTCTGTCTGAAGAAATGTGTTAAATAAAGTGCATTTTGCGTGCTTTTTGTAAAGAGGCTGAACTGTGTCTTCCCGTGATGCAAATTCACATCTAAGAACACGCTGGCTGTCATAGCTTTAACCCCAACCCACTCTCTTAGTTGGGGGAGGCATATGTTGCCACCTCAAGGCTGGCTCAGAGGGAGGTAAATACAGATGGGTCCATGTGTATGTGTGTTCATATATATGTTTATAGCTAAATGTTGTATTAACATGAATATAATTAACTGAGGAAAAGATAATTCCTGGAGGAGTTGTCTAGGACTGAAAGTCTTATGTGGCCAAGGGCAGAAAAGCTTACAAAGGGATGAATTTTCTTGATGCGTAGACCTTACTTCTTAAAAGATGAAGAGAAGATAGAGAAAGGGAGAAGCAGGATATAAAAAAGCAAAGTGGTGAGTTTGTTGATTGTGGTAATTGAGGATAGACTGATAACGGGGAGAAGCTGCTTGTAATTTACTGCCCACTTACAAATTACAGAGGGAAAGAAATAGCTATTCTGCAAAACCTGGTATGACAGAGTCCCTTTTCCATCTGTAACTAACTAAAAATCTACTGCTGTTTTGTAATGCCATGTAACTGAATCAGAATCAGTAAAACACTTTGCTTCTTTCTTTTAAATGCAATTGCCTTTGGGTAGAAAATGTTTCCTAATGTCTGCTAAACTCTTTAAGTGGTGTTTCTGTGAGTATATGAAGATCTATTCTGCACAAAGGAATACTGTAGTCTGAAATCTGTATTTTGGAATCATGTTGTCAGATAAATTTCTTTATAAGACATGACAAGCTAAACAGTTAATTGCATTGAAAAGGCTTTAAGTTTAAAGATTATTATAATATTAAATTACATGTGTATAATTTTAAAGGAAATAGAGTATTGATCTGTAGGACATTGAGAAGATATTAGTTCTGTAAAAAAACATTTCTGGAAATATATTACTTATGGCTAAAAAGCTGTTTATATACAAAATTTTTCATATCCCATGTATATTAAATGCAGTGTACTCTGTCTATAAAGATCTTCTGCAGCTTACTGTTTGATCTGAACACCATGTAATGAAGAGTTATGCTTGTGATGAAATTTTGTGTAATTGAAAGCCCAAATAAAGAATATGCCTAGTAGGGAAGGAATAAAATGCACAAGCTGTAAATAAATGGACACTCTGAAGTTAGTATATGAGGTGTTTTTTATTTCTACAACCTGGAGTGCTAATTTCAAAGAAGAAACTACAAAAGATGGAAAGAAATTGCAACCACTGCCACACTCAAAAGGTCTGTGTGACAAAAGGCAGGTGAAAGAAAAAATGAGATCACAAAAGAGATATTTTTGCAAGAAAAAAGAGGCTTTTACCAGACTACAAATAAAATCAAAATGTAGTGAAGAATTAGAAACTAGGTACTTTAAACAGTGGAGGGAATTCCATAGTCCAACAGTACTACACGGGTGAGAAGGTTGTATCCCACTTATTGCATTTTAATTTCTGTATCAGTCGAGGTATGTCATTTTCAGAAAAAGAGATGTGGTCTGATTATCTGGTAATTCAGACAACCCGTTATGATGTTTAATTTGCAAATGTTCATGACCTAGAACATTTCACTAAGCAGCTGATAGCGTGAGGAAGAGTTAAAGCTGTCGGTTCAGCCTCCTGCTGTGCAGGGAGTGTGTTGGTAGAAGTAGCTGCAAAAGAGCAAGACAGATCTGCAAGTCGGGCTCCTGCTACATTGGCTTGGAATGAGATCGATACGTGGATGAGACGGGATTTTTGTCCTCCGTGTTCTTCAAGGAGATACACACATGGCAAGGATTTGATGAGTGGAGTTATTAGACTGTATCTGAGTGGTGCTACCCAGGGACGTAATACTTTGTATCCTCAAGTCTCCAGGGATAACTGCAAGACAACAGGATTAACTATCAGTATGGATTCGCTCTGTAGACAGAAACTCTTGTCTACATGATTGGAATAGATAATTGATGGAAGAACAGATAGTGCAGACTTCTGGAGCAGATTGGTTTTGCACTTTTCTTTTTCTCATTACAGCCTTTGTCATGAAAATGGATATACTTTATGCCATTTTCTGTTCTCCTTACAGTCATTACACTGGAAATGTTATCACTTTTGATTTTTCCAATTTTTACATTCCTAAGGCCTGATATAATTATTTTCTCATAATGTATTCTCTGTTTCAGTGTCTTTATAAAAAAATTAGCATTGGTGGAGTTTGGTAGGAAATTATATTCTTCCCTGACAAGCTAAAGATGGCATTGTTTAAAGGAATAATTAATTATCTTAGGAAGCCATTTTCATTAAGACCTAGTTTTAATAGCTGGTTAAGCATAAGAAAAAGTGGTGATGAGGACTTTCCGTAGACGCTAAGAAGGGAAGGTGCTATATTGCTCTAGTCTGACTTTCAGTGTGAAAGAGATCCAGGGATTCTTGCATCTGACTCTCTGTATTGCTAGAAAGTCATCTAGCTTTGATCTGCCAGTGGCAAATGATGGAGGATCTAATACAAGCTTTTGGAGAGCAATCCGATGACTACTTACTCTGGTGAAAACCAATGAAACTGAAAATAACTGGAATAACTTTCTATTTGTGGGATGAATTGTCTGTCACGGGCATGCAACCTTAAAAAAATCTTTTTAAAAGTTTAAATCTTTAGAAAGGGATACTAGCTTTGAAGAAGAATTGATCAACAGATATCCTTTGGCTTCTGCTGTACTGGACTTCTGATTTCATAAGCTCTTACTGTTCAAACCATATGCCTTATTTCCAGACTGAAACTATCTAGTTTTAATTCTATATTCTGCATTTTTTACAATCTTTTTGTCTTTTATATTATTCAACATCAAAATGATGAGCAGAGATGTCTGTTTTTGGTGTCTGCATGGTTTGTAGGAAGCACAGATTTGGTTCAATTGGGTCACTCAGCACCTTCAGTTCCCACCCCATTCAGGGTTGGAGGGATTAAAACCCACACAGAATTCTTAATTACCTGTAATTAAGTATCCTACTGATTAGATGTTGCTGAGTTATAGAATATCTACATATAATATATCTCCCATTCTTATCATAAGGTTTTCTGGGCAGAATGCGTTCTCACCTATGGTGACGTTACTTTTCTACTTCGGTCTTCTAACAAACTGGCTTGTATTTTCGTTTTTGTGCCCATTAAAAACAAGCCTTAAAATGGCTTAAAATGGGCTGCCCCCTTTTGGAGATAATCAGACTTTGTTTCAATGGTTTTTAAAAGCAATCCAGAGGAGAAATACCAATAATCTAAATAGAGGATCCTGAGCAGAGCAAGCCACTGCAGTGCAGAACATAATTCATAGAAAGCATTTGACAGTAGAATTTTTGATGATTCATTCTCCTGACTCAGATGGCAGAGAGAACCAGGCATGGGAGCAGTGTATTTTTGCAATAAAAGAACGAGAAATGCAAGGGCACACTTGTTGTGATGACCCTGGAAATGCTAGGAGGTTATTCTGGTGTCTGTTCTGGGCCAGGTCGTGATGGGTGAGGGAGAGGGAGGGAGAGCACAATCAGTAAATGCATGAATACAATATGAATTAGTGAAGGATGTGGGGAAAATGCCTAACCAAGTATAGCTGATGACTTTTTTTATAAGTTTGGCTGGTAAAGATAATTTCAATTGCTGTAGGGCATGCAGTATTGTGTGACATCCTAATTTTTTTCATAAATTGTTCTGTGAGGTGGGGGCAGTTCTGCACAAGATTGTTTTCATAGTGTTGTGTCTTGTATGTGCATTACCCTGTGACTAATTAGCAATGAGGTCTGCCTGAAGCTTTACGTGCTGCTGAGCTGCAATAAAATCTCTCTGCCCCGTGAGCACTCCAGTGTCTGACATTGTGGTTGTTTTAATGGGATTATTTTTTCTTGTAGGTTAAACTACCTTCAAAAGAGTTGCCATGCAGTGCAGTCTTCCCAGGGAGGCCCCTATTTGGGAATTTTTCTACTTGAATCAGGGTGGGAGGGAAAACCAGGTGCACTGTTGCCTGCGATTTGCAAATCTCACACCACATGTGGTCCAGCCAGATGTGCCTGACAGCCCTCGGCACACGACAAGTACATACCTAGTGATGTGCTGAGTCGGAGACTGTAAGTATCCCAGAAACAGAAGGATCCCTTTTGCAGGGCAGTCGTGGCTACATTTTGAATCGGGTCAGAAGCCTTTTCCCCGTCTGCTGCCGAGGAGACCTTCAGTAAGGGTGGCCAGGTGTGGGACATACAAGTTGCTGTGGTTGCGGTGCTCAGGGCCTGGGCAAGAAATGGTCAGAGGTGCTATGTGAGACATTTTCCACTGAGCCCCAGCTTTCTCCCACTCTTGGTCCTGCCATGAATGTACAGTGGTTCCTCTGTGTGCCTGGCTGCGGTCGGGGACGCCTGCAGCTTGACTGTGCTGTGGGTACGCACAAGCTCTGGCCAAGCAACTTGGTGACACGGTGGCAGGTGTCCTGCCCTGCCACTGGGAGCAGGTGTGCAAAGTACTGATGTTTTTGCTGGCTATTGCCTCTTTGTGCTGGCCTTCAGAGGATGGTTTGGGTTTATTTTTGACCAATGAAGCATAGGAAGGTCCTTGAAACCCAGGGAGAGCGAAGGGAGATGGGGTGATACAGGTTCCTCCCCATCTTTAATTTTGTTGCTTTCACTGCTCCCTCTATGTGTTTATGCACACTAACTTCATAAATGCATGGCAGTCCATAAACTTTACGTTGTCTTTCCTTCAAAGTTGGCTTATCCTGGCCAGGGAGTCTTCCGCAAGACTATATGAGTCACAAAAAGTAGCAATATGCTAAGTTAAATACAGTAAATGATTTATCTCCTCTCCCTCTGGTTTGTGTTTTGAAATGTACGCTGCGCGGTTTGATAGCTTCCTACCACTGCTGCCAGGCCACCTGTCCCACACCATGTCCAAGTCTTTGTCTCAAAAATACCACTGCAGCTCAGACAAACAGCTTGGCAGCCATGCCAGGGAAGACCTTTAAAATGACGATCTCGTATCGCCACAATGGGAGAGAAAGATACATTACACATCTGACCCAACACTTCAGAACTACAGAGCTGGAAATACCGCGCCATGTCTAAAACACATGTAGTGAGTTGATCAGCCTCTGGAAACAGGCATCATCTGGCTTCACAATAGTTAGCGTAATACTACTGCTTTCTGTGATATAGTCTGGGTTTTTTGTCTTTTTTTTTTTTTTTTCGATCAATCAGTGACTCAAGCTATTGGTATTGGTAAATTAGGCTTTTATCCCTTGCCACAAACCCAGTGCTTTTTCTCTGCTTACTCCTTTTTTTTTGCCTGTTAGTGAAGCTATTGTAAGTATGTAATGCCATGTGGTGGCTGTGGACAGACACTTGAAGTTTTCAAAGAAGTAGGTTAAATGTAAACAGACGATTAAGTGGGTGACCCACTGAGATTTAGGTCTCCAGAAGCAGTAGGGTTGCCTCTATGTTTTTGTTGCTGTTGGTTTGGTTTATACGGACTTTGCCCATATGTTTCCATACCCGAGTGAGCTAGCAGCAGCCCTGGAGACAGCAGGGAGCCCGGCGCTGGCGGCACCCTCACTGGATAGGACTGTTAGTGCTGAGCCCTCGGCTGCCGTGGCTGGACGCTGGACCTAGGTGGTGGCCCTGATGCTGGCCCATGTGAGCTGGCAATGCAGTCTCTGGGACGGCAGACACTCATCTTGTGCTGGACATCAAAGAGAGAGCAAGAGAATGGAGTTGCAGTTGCTTGGGATTTATTTGTCGTATGGAAGGATGCAACTGAACTTTTTTCCGCAGAGCTGCAGGGCGAAAAAACCCAAGCGGGATGCAGCTCCTGCAAAGCGTCCTTGTCCCTGGCAGCAGCATCCTCTGGCGTGCAGCGGTGGGACTTCGGGGATGACACATCCTTGCCGCTGGGCTCTGCAGAAGGCGCTACTTCGCAAGCCATCATGATGGACTGCCCAATATCCTCTGGGTCAAGGCCAATATTGATTGTGAGAGAGATGTGGCAAAGCCACTTTGTAAGCACACAGCGTTCAAGGGGATGACGTGAGGGAGGCAAAATGTCTCAAGTTTCTGCCTACGTGCAGATAGAATAAGGAAGCACGTCTGTTAAAACAAAAGGTCCATGCTGCTTGTTTGGTTTTAAGAAACTTTGCATCCTCCCATTGACAGAAGCCCTTGGGGTCGAAGGAGTGCAGTTGCGAGGGTTTAATATTGTTGGCGTCTGTTTCTACCGAGGTTACATAATTGCTGTTTTCCTGGGAAATGAAATCATGGAAGTGAAAAACTAAATCCACCAGAGCATAAGCAGGCACAACTTTGATTTCAGGCACCTGTCTGTGCCAGTGTTTAATTTGGCACAGGAAACGTACCATCAAAACGAGTATAAACAAGTAGCACGGGAATAATGGCACAACTGGCATTCAGACACCGGGATGTGAGAACAAACACATCCCTCCCCAGCATGGGAAACTTCACAGCGTATAGTGTGTGTGTGGGATGAGGCCAATGTCAGGAGCAGGCAAGGAGAGTCCTGTGACGCAGGAA
>NW_008824468.1:1027176-1046148 GCF_000699105.1 Pygoscelis adeliae
GTTTGGGAAATACGCTTGCAGAAACCCAACAACCCACACCTTAAATGAACTGGAAGGAGAGAAGGGCAAGCTGCAACCAAAGGAGAGAAGCTGGAAGGAAGGCCTTTCCTCTGTCTCGCCTTAGTAATTATCTCTTGTTTGCAGAGCTTCCATTAATTGGAATGCATTTCCTAATGAAATTAGGCTGGCAGCCAGTATTCAAGTCTTTTTACTGCTCGGGAAAATTTGTTCTTTGAGCAACTCAGCCATTGATTTTTGTTTGTGTTTTCATTCATCATGAGACTGTTATGTGCCAAAAATTCCACGCTCCATCATATTGCCTTGGACAGTCTGCGTTATTTGATTTATTCCCTTGCTCCTGTGGCTGGAAAACTGAATTCTACAGCAGTGCCCCATTTGTAGTTACTTTTTTTTATGGTTCCCCCCCCCCCCTTTTTTTTTAAAAAGAGTTGGCCTTCCTTTTAACTACCTATATCTGTTAGGACAGCATGAAATGAATGGCAGTGCAAAGACACTAAGAATCCCTAGGAAAAAAGTAATAAGGCTTCAAAAAATCAGTTGAAGTGACATTTGCATTGTGGGATTTCTAAATTTAAAAGGATTCTCAAACTTGCCTGGTTTCTAGGGAGCACAGGAGCTGGACTATATCAGTACAGAAGAGCACATTTTGAAGAGAGATCTTTGACAAAGTGAAACTGGCAACAGTTGAGCTGGAAGGGGTCAAAACCCTGTTCAGACCTCCGACAGTCTTTGAACTGTGCTTTCCTTATCGCTTTGAAGAAAGGTGGGACGGGAGACAGCAATTGAAGTGTTATTTGGATGTGGTGTCTTCTTCGCTTCTTCAGCCAGGTCGGGACTAGGGATTGCTCATGGGTGTGCAAACGGCCTTGTCTATCTTACTCTGCAAGATACTGTTTGATATATTGGCAGTATCTACATACATACCTTATCCGTCAGGCTGAATTACTTTCAAGAATTAATCTTTCTGCCACATCCCCACTACATGATATATATCTGTACTGATCATCCTCCATAACAAATATGAATCTTATAAAATGCATGCAGCCATTTTACAACGGACTTTAAGTAATTGATCCACCGGTTTCCTTTCTCATTCAGCACATAGGAAGGATAGTGAGCAAGGCTGAAGGTTAGATGAAGAGAGAATGACTTGAGTTACCTGCAGCTCAGAATGATCAAAAATATGAGACTGGCTTTAAAATTAGTTTTTGAGAAGCAATATGCTTAAGGTTCATCTTAGCTTCTTTGATGTTTGAGACTTAAACGAATGCACTCAATTTACCTTTACAGATTTGTCTCAATGCATGCTAGCATAAATGGTTGTGAATTAAATCTTAGTCACCCACATCTACAGCAACTGGAAGTGTAGGGACAAAATCAGTGTTACAGGACCTGTGACTGAAATCAGGAGAGAAAAAAAATGGTGGAATGCTGTGCTTTTTAGGACTTTACTGTAGTTTCTGAAACAGTGACATTCTTTTCTTCAACTTACTAACGCTTCCCCCGTGTGTGTGTATTAGACTGTGTGTATGCATGGAAACTCACACAATTGGTGCTACTTACTTAAACAAAAATAATTTTCTTAGGTGTATTTCAATTCTTTCTCCTTGTGATTCAAGTAGGTTTATTTCCTATCCAGAAAGCAAATAGTGCAGTAGTAGTCATCTTCAAGAAACAGGCTGTTACCGTGAGAAGTCACATTGAGAGATTATGCTGGGAACCCCCAAATACCATGCATATTGTGGATGATGTGAAGAATTTAGTGGTGTTGCCAACACTTGCTTATGGTGAGAAAGAAACTCAGCCAGCTTCCTTTAGGAAGCCTCAGCTGGGCTGAGGCTGTGGCCTGTTCGCGCAGCTATGATGAAATTGTGTGTACAGAAGGTATGTGCTTCCAGAAGGACTAATGGACTAATTTAATGGGATGTTCAACTGGAACAGTTCACAAAGAGAGGCAGCCCTCAGATCAAGATAAAGATGCTTCTGAGATTATTGGAACAAAGAAAAGAGGCTTTAGGCATGTCTTTCATTGGAAAATGAAAGGGGGAGAAAAAGGAGTGTTGTGGAGGGTGGTCTTGTAAAGGGAAAGAAAGAAGGGCAGGCATATTTGCATCAGGTTGTTGTAACTGCCCTCTGAAGATGCATAAGAGACATTTTCCCTCTCTAGCTGTACAGATAACTCCTGGTAGTCACTTTTGAAGCAATGTGATTATCAGCTACTTAGAGTACAATATCAGAACTGCACCAGATATTACAGCAACTTGAATGGGCTTTTGGTCATACAGTTACAAACAATGGGCGGCATTTTCCTCTGACGCCAGGGTTGATCAAACTGTCCATTGCAGTGCTCTCTAACAAGCCCTGGCACTTCTGTGAAATTTGCAAATAAATGTCTTAGTCGACCACTTCTTCAGGCTATAAATTACTGACCAGCAAATAGTCCTCAGCACACCTCCCATCTATAATGAAGATGATATTCTATATATTTCTCTGCATTGTTCACGTCCTTCTGGTCTTGGGATGTTGTAGAAAATCTAGCAGGCTGTAGCTCGTAGTTGTAGTCTTTTCCTGCATGTTATAAAGCAAACAAACTGGCCACCTCCTCTTCCTAAACTTGCAGCAACAAGATCAGAAAGTGACACAAGGCTTTCCTGGATTGTTTCCCTCTCAATGTACAGCTGGTACCTGACTGTCTTTCTGTTCACAATGAAATGGCTACAGAAAACAAGGTGTACAGATGCAGAAGAAAACAACTGTGGGAAGAACAGGTAGTATTTTAATGATGCTGGGAATACATTGCCACTGGGGAACGTGCTGGTTTATGGTATTGAAATGATCAATCTCTTTAGGGTCTGAAATTCCATGACTACTGATGTGTTTACAAGAGCAATGTCTCCTTTTTCCTGTGACTGCATTGTCCCTATCTTAAATATGTTATGCATAAATATGGAAGAAGAGAGAAATACAGATGCACACAACATGCAGGTGTCTGAGTCCGCATTGTGAGACTCGACTAGCGTACAAACACAGTACCAGAATAAGATCATGTTTGACTGCTGGAACATTTACTTTTCCCAGCAAAGCATTTATTTGCTTTTCATTATTCTTAATGAATGGAGAAAGGACATAGATTTGTGTTTTGCCTGCCTGTCTTTCCCATGAGGTGTTTGTCTTTTATAAATAAACCAACAAAATAAACCAAAAGCCAATGTTTCAACAGAGTGCCTGATTGTGAGAACACAAAGTTGCAGCTAAGAGGATTCCTGCAGGATTTGCAACACCAGGCAGTCCTGGGGAGGAGCAGCTGCCACTTCCCTTTGCAGAGCAGGGTGCAGGCATGCCCCAAGGCATCGCGGGGAACGGCAGGAGTTCTGTGGGATCATCTACAGCAAAGGATCAGTCACGCAGGGCTTGGCATCAAACTCAACTTTTCTTTCTGGGGACTGTGTCCTGATGCTGTTATGGCAAGTGCCTCATCTCATGGTTCTCCCAACCGGAGAGGTAGGTAGTTAATTTTTAAATAGTTACAGTTCCCACACCTCTTTCTTCATTTTTGTCTTAAGTCGACTGTCTCTACTTGCGGTTCTTTCCCACTGACAGTAGTTAAGCGGGGGGTGATGGTGGTGTATGGACCAGACAACCTCCTTTCCAATCTAAATTAGTCTATATTTTGGGAAAGAATACGAGTACAGACTCACCAGAGGAGTAGCAGACTCATCTGTGCTGAGGGAGAAAGTGTGATGACAGCACTAGAAGACAGTTCTGGGTTGAAGACGGGAGCCTTATTGAGTAGAAAACGGAGAATTGAGACCTGCCCCAGGACACCTACAGACCATAAACAGCGGCTAGGCTGTTGGTATTGATCAGGGTCACAGGCAGCGGTTGCAACTTATCTATCATTCATGTGGTCTCTCTAGGCTGACCAAAAAATGTGCACTGCACCGTGACCATGTATGTTCTTCACTTGTTAGCACGGTGCCCAGCACAGCTGTGACTTGTGCCAAGTAGCACTCTCCCAAACAGCTTAAGCATCTTCTAGGAACCAGGAGAAAATATTTGAGAAATAAATTTGTCAATAGATAGGCCTGGTCACACCTATGTTATAAACTGAAAATATTTCTTACTATGGGAATTCTTTCAAAATCCTTCAGGCTAATGATGATATAATGGTGCTTTCGCTGGAGACAAGACATGTCATGCAGGAGAATACTTTCCTTGAAGACAGTGATTGGTTCCAGACTTCTCCAA
Source organism: Pygoscelis adeliae (assembly GCF_000699105.1). Classification (NCBI taxonomy): domain Eukaryota; kingdom Metazoa; phylum Chordata; class Aves; order Sphenisciformes; family Spheniscidae; genus Pygoscelis; species Pygoscelis adeliae. Next base: position 1,031,446 of record NW_008824468.1, read on the forward strand.
GTGGTTCTCACTGGAGAAAACAGCAGCTCTTTAGGTATTACTGAGATCTGTAAGGTCGCTGCTGAACTGCTTCATGCTACAGCTCTGTGACCGCTGTGAACGTTACTTGTTTTCACTGTGATTGCAGCGCCCCTGTGCTGCAACATGTTCTCCCACATGCATGTACCTTGTCTGAAACAGCCACTGTGGCTCACATACAGAGTGGCTTTTGAAACTTTACTGATCGAGAAGCGGTGAAAGTTTTGAATGAACTGCAAGATGAGGTGAGGACTGTTTCATTTTGCATTGAGACCCCCCTTCCATTGCTGTGGCCTTTGCATGCCTGGGGTTCAGGCCATCCAGACAGTGGCCCCTTTTCATTTTTTTCAGTAAATTGCTTCAACGTTTTAGGTTGTAATAGTTTCAGAAGTTTAAAACCATGCATTGTTAACCAATCTCTTCTTTGAGAGAAGATGTGATGCTTGCTCTGAGAGGTCAAAAAATTTTGCAGGCCTCCAGAGAATATATATATGGACTTGCAGATCTGTGGTAGACTCAAGAAGAATGCTCAGCAGCATAGAAATGTGGGAAGCCAGAAATATGTTCAGACACACTTTTATGGTTTGTCTGAGTTTCCCCTGTGGGACAGGATCGGAGGGTTTTCTAGGCTTGCGCAGATATTCTTTTGATACTACAGCACAGAAGGGCTGGGCCTGCTCCATGTGCTTGTGTGTGTCTCCATATACTAGCTGTGCCAGGGCTTATAGGCTCTGTCTTTTAAACCCTGCCATGAATAATGAAATACTTTGAGGTTTTTCTGCAGTCCTGCAGCAGGGAATTGCTACTCCTGTAACTTTTATTTCTCTTCCTGGAAGGAATTGTGTGCAGCATCCAATGTAATGCTCTGTCATCAGGATTACGAGGCTGATATTGCCTTGATAGCTTTCTGTTTGTTTGTGTTTTTTTTTTTTTTTTTCTTTTTTAGCATACGGAAGCTACAGATTTTAGCAGTTGATGTGTCCATCTTGTCCACTGATTTACCACTTTCTCTGTATTTTCCCCCCTTACCACCCAATTTCTGCAGCGTGGGAAGACTAAGCCCTTTCAGAGCAGAAGAGCCGAGACAAAAGCTGTAGTCAGGCAGCAGGTTGTAACTGGCATCTAGATGCTTTCTGCTGGTTTTTGAAGGTGTTTCCTCTGGGCTTTTGGGAAGGCTGGATGCCTCGCTGGCAGGGTTTTCCCCACAGAGGAATGAGGGGAGGTGGGGCAGGCACAGAGGAGTGCTGCACTGCAGCTCTCTTTCCAAGCCGGGCAGCGAGGTTTTAGTACCTGTGGAGTACTGAACAAGACTGAGCAGCATATAATTTTTCCTGTAATTCATTCATATGCAGGCCATGGAGAGGCTGAGTTGTGTCTCTCAGGGATGTGCTGTGAACACGCCACGGGAGGAGCTGTGCAGTTTCACTGGTAATGAAGTCGATGTCAGAAGCGTCTCTGTCTTTCTCTGGGCTCAGATAAGTCATGGGGTGATAAAATGAATTCCTCCCAGTCCTTTTGCCCAGATAGCACACAGCTGTGGGCAGTGATTGCTTTGTGTCCCACATCTCTCATCCTGAATACTTTTCATTTCATATTCTGGGTTATACCTGAGCTTCTTCACTTTTCTTCACCAATCCTCCATGAAGTTCAAAGGTCCTGCCTGTTTTTCTGTGGCAGGGAGGAAAGCACTGCCATCCCACCGACCCACTTGCTTGTGGCTTTGACAGGCTGTGTGCAGAGGAGTTGGAAGGAGCTGCTCTCATTCCCTCTTCATCTTCCTGTCTCAGCTGGTGGAAAGAAGCTGCGTGCTCCTACTTGGGAGAATTATGCAGGTGGTTGAGCAAGCTCCATGATACATACTACAGATCCGATCCTGGCATCGCATTTGTTGCTGCCAGGAGACCTTCAGTGGTGTGAAATGGAAATACGTAAATCCATCTTCGGTAATGCACAACTAGGCATCACGGCAGCACAATCAGTAGGTGAACTGTGCTTATTTGTGAATTATGTCGAGGAATGGTGTCCTGGTTTTGGCTGGGATAGAGTTAATTTTCTTCCTAGTAGCTGGTACAGTGCTGTGTTTTGGAATTAGGATGAGAACAACGTTGATAACACACCAATGTTTTAATTGTTGCTGAGCAGTGCTTACACTAGTCAAGGACTTTTCAGCTTCCCATGCTCTACTGACTGAGAAGGCTGGAGGGGCACAAGAAGCTGGGAGGGGCACAGCCAGGACAGCTGACCCAAACTGGCCAAAGGGACATTCCATACCATAGGACATCGTGCTCGGTACATAAACTGGGGGGAAGCTGGCCGGGGGGGCCGCTGCTCAGGGACTGGCTGGGCATTGGTCAGCGGGTGGTGAGCAATTGCATTGTGCATCACTTGCTTTGTATATTCTTTTATTTATTATTATTATTATTATTATTGTTGTTGTTGTTATAACTATTTTATTTCAATTATTAAACTGTTTTTATCTCAATCCATGAGTTTTCTCTCTTTTACTCTTCTGATTCTCTCCCCCATCCCACCGGGGGGCGGGGAGAGTGAGTGAGTGGCTGTGTGGTGCTCAGTTGCCGGCTGAGGTTAAACCACGACAAATAGTTAGTTGGAGGGGTGGCCCTGACACCAACCTGTATCTTTTTGGGGATCTGGGTAGTGTGAATGAGGCAGGGGACTGGAGGAGGAGGAGGAGTGGAGGGGTGGCTTCTGGGGAGAGATGAGCATCCTTGAGAAGAGCTGGGCAATCTCTTCTGGTGCTTCTGAGTTCTCTTATAATGCTAGTACACCCACTAATGATGCTCTCGTCAGTTCAAGCTGGTCATTTATTTTTTGTTAGCCTAACAATGTTCTTGGGATCCGATTTTAAAAAATGCATAATGCTTACAGCTGCAACTACAGTGCATAAAGTTTTTGCTGTCAGCCCAATAGCAGAGAGAATGGTAAGTATTCTGAAAAAATGAGGTTGGTGGTATCTCAAGTGGGATATCCAAAATCAGGGGAAACTTTTGACCTTACATGTCCTGTGCCGGTGTCCTGGTTTCGGCAGGGACAGAGTTAATTTCCTTCCTAGTAGCTGGTACAGTGCTGTGTTTTGGATTTAGGATGAGAACAAAATTGATAACACACCGATGTTTTAGTTGTTGCTAGGTAATGCTTACACTAGCCAAGGACTTTTTAGTTTTCCATGCTCTACCGACTGAGAAGGCTGGAGGTGCACAAGAAGCTGGGAGGGGGCACAGCCAAACTGGCCAAAGGGACATTCCGTACCATGTGACGTCATGCTCAGTACATAAACTGGGGGGAAGCTGGCCGGGGGGGCCGCTGCTCGGGGACTGGCTGGGCATCGGTCGGCAGGTGGTGAGCAATTGTACTGTGCATCACTTGCTTTGTGTATTATTATTATCATATTATTATTATTATAATTTGATTTCAATTATTAAACTTTTTATCTCAACCCACAAGTTTTTCTCACTTGTGCTTTTCCAGTTCTCTCCCCCATCCCACCGGGGGGAGGGAGCGAGCGGCTGCGTGGTGCTTAGTTGCCGACTGAGGTTAAACCACGACAGTCGGGTATGTAGGCTATGATAATGCTATTTCCTGAAGTGTTCTTACTGCAGCGATGAGCTCTATTGGAAAGGATAAGGGCGCTATTAGTTTTGCATTCACTGTAAAGGGACGTGGCAAATGGGAAACTGCTCCCTGCGTGAGACGGCAAGCACTAGATACTAACTTCTACAGTGGAGCAGAAAAGAAACTAGAAAATGCAGCATATACTTACACAAAAATTGAATTTTCACGGATGTGCTATTATTCCCTGTCATGACCTTACAGTGTAATGTCTTTTACCATTACATTTTTATAGAACATGTGTATGAAAGTATGTCTTAGAAAGAAATTTCATGCTGGGGAAAAAGGAAATATTAGAAGTTTGATGCAGTCCATTCTGTGTCCCAACAGCCTTTGGCCCTGACCTTCCCATTGATTAGGGCAGAGAAAAGAGGAATCTTATCTGGGGGACTGTGGTCCCACCTGCCTTGAGCTCTTCTCAGTTTAGCCTCAGCATGAAAGACTGAACAGGAAAAGATCATTCACCTTCAATTGCTGAAAGACACAACTCTGTTATTGTTAAACTCAGTCTGTCTTGGTTTCCAGTGCAGTCTTAAAGTGAAAACTGTTGCAAATATAAAGGTATGTTTTCATACAAGTAAGGGATTTTTCTTGTAATTACTGTAACATTAATGGCAGTTGAGATACACTGATGAACAAACTATTGAATGAGTTAGTACAGCATGAAAATCCTGTGAGTTTTGCTGGAGCAGGGGGAGAGCAGAAGACAATTTCTCCCCTCAGTGTATCAGAGTATAAAATTTGCCCGACCACTGGTAAGAGACCAGTCCCAGCAGTCAGGGAAGTGTCACTGTGCTGGCCTTGTCCAGTATGGTTTTATCGATGTATTGTCTGCTTTCTCTTCAGGTGTATTGAGCTGGTTTTAAACCACCACTTGAGTTTGTGCCATTTCCTACAGCAGGGCTTCTCGCTGTCTGAGGACAGTTTACCTTTTCCGTACCTCCCTGCAGTCATCTCTGGTTCACTGGAGAGCGATGGACACGCTCCTGGTGGACTGGCTGCTGGGGAAGTGTGACTCGGGGCTCTTTCATTGTACAAGTGCAGGCAAATGGTGGGACACGACTATTTGACCCACCATAACGCTGTTCCTCAGCATGTAGTGCACCACTTCCTCCATGTGCTGGGCAGGGGAAGACCAGCACCCCCTTGCTGCATGGCTCAGAGGGGGGCCCCCAGGGACTGGGACAGTTCCCCACCTGTCTGGTGGATCTGGGGACCCTCGGCTGGGTCTCGTTGATAGCAGCAATCCGATAACCAAGCTAGATGGTGTCCCATAGCTGCATGTCAGGCCCCCTTCCCCGGAGCAGGTCTGGTTGCTTCCTGGGCTCCAAAAGCCGACAAGCTCTCACGGACTTCTGTAAAAGATTGCAAATCTCCGGCCTTTGTTCAAAACTCAGTCTAAAACAATAGCTGAATGTCTTTTAAAAGTCTTGAAACCGAGAGCAACATGCATCAGCTCTCCTCTTAGGGCTTGTTTTGTAAGAAACTCCTCTTTTGTTTGTTAAGTATAAGGGGAAGAAAAGAAAACCAAAGTTTGATTTAACCTTGTCAATACACTAATACCTATATTTTTTGGCCTATGGTACTGGCTGTATTTGGCAAAATGGCCAAGATGGAAACAAAATCAGCAGCCCACTTGATTTCTATGGATTTTTGACCTGGATTTACAAAAGACCCTGAAATTAAAAAAGCAAACCTATTGTCTGAAATCAGACTTGCTTGCACATCATGTTGACCTTACTGTTAGTAATAATATTGAATCATGCAGAATTTTGTTCAGAATTTGGCAAAGATTGGACTGTTTAGTCTTTTCTGTTCTCCTACATATATGTCTCCGTTGTTCAGAATTGGAGGAATAGAGAATGTTGTCGTCACTGAAATGAGGTTTTTACTCATTTGTCTGTGGAAAAAGTACTTTTTCTGTTTATTCAGACTCTTTACTTTATTGGTAATAAAAATGCAATTTTCCGTTGCTGATGCTGTCTATGCAATATACTTTTACAGTGCTGCTGCCATCCTGTTCTGAATACTCTGGGGAAATTGTGACATACTTGTTCAGAAGCCTGTGTGACTTGCAAATCTGTTTTCTGTTTTGTTATGTTTTGTTTGTGAGTTTCCTCTTTTTAAATTTATGCTGAAGGTGGGTTGCAAACCAAACTCTCTATCCAAACCAGTTACAAAGCAGGACATTATCTTTTCTAGCCAAAGCCCCCTCATCCAGTGGGAATCTGAGACTTTTGGTCAGCTCTAAGCCAGACACCGTTGAAGCATGGGTCAAAAATCTGCATGTGGCTAACTCCTTTGGCACATTAAAACATAGTTTTCAGGGTAGCCTAGATGTATATAATTTCTCATTTCACACTGTCCCCTTTGCATTGCAGAACAGCCTTTTCTCTGCTTCTGCTTAAAAACCAGAACATGTAATTTATTTGTATTTTCTGTTCCAGTGATACGGGTGAGTATGTCTCTTTTAGTTTGGGTCCAAGTTGTTTGCTTCCTGGACTGTTTTCTTTTTGCTCTCCTCCCAGGGGTTCGTAGCTGCATTTCCTACAGAAGGAGAAGACTGGGAAACCCTCTAATCCAGAAAAGTTGTCTTCTTTTCTCTTGATGAAGTAGAATTTTGATGAAAGGTCTTCAACACAATGAGTGAAGAAGACAGACTTACAGTTATCATTGCTTTTGGGCCACCTTCCAACATGAAAAAAATTTCTACTTTAGTCTTTCATATAGTCTCCTATTTACCCTCTGGCGACCTTCGTCCCCACTTCTCCCCTGAAAAACTGGGTTAAATTGTGTCCTAATACTTCTGTGTGAATTTCCAAGTCACAGAAGTGTATATACTTTCTGAAAGAATCTATTTTTCAATTTTAAATCCTTGGCTTGGCATTGCCAGATTACCATATGGAACAAGTTCTAATAACCAGCCAAGATATAAATAAATTCAGCAAGAACATTAAGAGCAAAAAAACAAAGAAATCCCTAATCTTCCAAACAGCCTGTCAGGCACCACTTTCATTCCAATGGGGAAAAGAAAAGTAGCTAGGAAGAACAAATGTCTGCAATTAAAATGACAGCTTTCAAAGTTATATATGTGAGACGGACTCTGACAGAAGATGTTTTCCCCTCACGTCTCCGAAATTGTATCCTGTGCTTTCTTACCCTGGCTGTCCCACTGTTCATAGGACTGACTATACAAGAGTTTAAGCAGCACCTTGAAAATTCAGCCTACTTGTTGGGTGGCGTTGCCTGCGTTTGCTGTGCACTGGGCTGTGATTCCTCATTTCATACACCACTGACAAGCTGCGGTGGCTCCAGAAAGCCACATCATATCATACCTCAGCATGCATGCAAATAGTGACAGATTTTCCATTGATGTTCAAAATTTTGGGAACATGGGGTTTGCATGGTGATATACACAGGTGTTTGTTTATTTTTGACTACATTTCCGGAGCAGAAGAGTGAATAATGCTTGGTACTACAGCCCAGTGACTAGCCTGTGTTATCTGTGTGTCATATGCAAGGATTTTGTTCAAAGATAGCAGAATTAGAGCTGGAAAGCCATCCTTGGTTTAAAACCCAAACTCTTCAGACTTCTGCTACACCTTGACCCAATTCTAGCTCTATGGTTTGAAGGTCTGCATGAGCTGGCTCTATCTGTGCTACAGTAGTAACATGGCGAAAGGCTTTTTGTGTGCTTTTTTGAGCTGAAAGCAAGGATTACCATGAATCTTCCGAGAATTTGTATGTGTGAGATTCCACGGCAGAGTTACACCATCCTAAAAAACCTCTGAACGATCACTATTATGAAGTGGTTAAAAAACAGTTTGTGATTAATACTGGTAGATAAGTTGCAGGGTCAGGCTTACCTGCTCTCTAGTGAGGCTGCTGCCAATGATTCTGTGGAAATTGTGAAGGCTGCCAAAAAATAACGCATGAATGAACAGTTCAGAGGCCCAGCAGATCTGTGGAGTTCACAGCAAAGCATCACTTTCTGTCCAGACGGTAGCAAGTTCAAAGTAGCTGGTTCCCATTTCCACACATCATGGCACACGTACCGAGATTTTCAGGACTCTGGTGCTTCCGACAGGGTTTTTGTTAGCGTAAGTGTTTGTAATTTTCATCATTTCTGGAAAAAATATCTGTATTGCTGGAAAGAAATCTAGCTGGAAGCAGGGCTCTGTTGTTTTTTTCCCCCCACTAGGCTAATACAAAGCTGCTGCTGCTGCATCTTCCTCTGAGTGGCCTCAGCACAACACCCTTGGAAATAAGAATGACTCATCTTGATGGGGGTCTTCCTGTTGGGATATTGGAAATAAACACAGTTACTGCAGGGGACCTAAAGTACAGTAATTTGGATGATGAAACTTGAGGCATTGCTGGGCGAGGAGAGGCTGCAATCAGAAAGCTGTCAGAGGCAGCAGAGAAGCCCTGGGGGAAGAGATGAGCAGAGTAATAAGATATGTCCAGAATGTTTTGCCGTTAACTTAAAATATTGTGGAAGTAGAATATTGGCTCTCAGTTAAATCACACAGAGACTTGGAAAAGGACTTTGACAAACATACAGACATTGTGCAGGATTGCTGCAACACCTATGCCAAATGCTGCAGCTTAGTGAAGGTCCTTGACAGCCCTGCAGCCGTAAGCATCCTGCATAGCTCACTCTACCCTGTGTGTGCAATAGCCGTATGCTTCAGGTGTGGTTTAGAGCAAAGTTAACAGCAGGACTGCTCTGAACAGCCAGTCCTAACTTTTTGCATTAAAACCTCATCTCTTCCCTTCCTTTGCCCTGGCCCTGTTGAGACAGAAGTGAATCCTTATGAATTGCCTTACGGAAATATGTTCAGACATACCAGGTAGCACGTGAGGCAGATCTGTGCTCATATAATGGTCATTTATTCATTATTTAGGGGCTTTAATGAGTCCATTTAGAGCCGCTGCACATATGAGCTACTGAATATTCAGGATCATTGGATGAAAGGCTGATACCAGATTTTTCTTCTTCCACACATACATTTTGCTGGTTTGTTTTTTTTTTTTCTTGCACAGAGCTATTGGTAGTTTGGGGAAACTATGACTTTACAAAGAAACATTTTTGATGACTAGAGGAGTCGGTTACGTGAAGCTCTCCTCTGCTCGGCTTGATGCCTCGTCCTGCTGGTTTGTCTTTCTGTCAGTTTTTGCAGGAACTCCTGTTCCCCACTTGCCTGCCTAACCCTCTCCACGGGCTCTGAGCTGCGAAACCGTTCCTGCCGAGGGGCAGAGCGTGTATGACAGTACACATGGCAGTAGGCTATTCTGCATCACCAGAACAAGCTCTCAAACTTGATCTTGTCGGGAAAATCTTCACAGAAGATGCAAATATTCAACTGTTGTTTTCCCAGGATGGGAACATGAAATCCTGGAATGCTTTCTTGACTTCTGGAGGCTGACTTCTGGATGTTGAACCATAAAAGAAATGGCACGATTCACACCCTGGGAAAATATTTTCCATGTACATCGTAAAAGCACACTCCCAAATCATGGCACTAGGCCTGCTGAATGCGTGCAATAGCTGGAAGATTGTTACGTAAAATCAAATCACATTTTTTATAGCAATCTTGGTCTATGACTACTGGTCTCCTCATTCCATAATGATGTGCTAGAAGAAACTTGTGCCAGATATGTCATGGGGGGTGATGCCATTTCCCAGCAGGATGCCTCTGTTCAGCCTGTTGTTCCGTGTCGTCGTCAGGCAGTACTGGGAGGAGTTGACCAGTATCAAGGGGAGTGAAAATCTGGAAGTGAAGAGAAAATGTTTAAGCTTCATAATTTATAAAACCAATGTAAAAGTTAGTGCCGATTCTGAAACAAACTTGTGCTGTAACGCTAGGACCTCGTCTGTCTGGGGGGAAGAGGAGTGCTGTGATGCAGTAAACCCCACAAAAATCACGCTGAATTTCCAGTGTGCTGTACGCCAGGATGCAAGTGCTGCTTGTGCTGTTAATATATGCACAACATAATGAGTATTATTGCTATCATTAATCATTTTCATTATAAATAATGTAGCTACAGAATGAGCCTATTGAAAAATAAGAGTTAAATAGAGAAAAGAATAGGGATTACACAGTCATTGTATCTTAACAAAGCCCAGTGCCATGGAATTTTACCTATCCCACAACATAACTAACCATAATGTCAGCTAGCAAGTGCAATTACATGGTCACAAAGTTAAATAGTGCTCTATGCATATATACTAATCACAGAATGACTGAGGAAATTGGACAACTCATAAAAAGTTTTACAACTTGACAAGTAAAAGATATGTGATGCTTCATAGTCCCTCGATAGTTTATTTAGATAAGATTTTATGTCTTTTTTAACTGATGTAAATACATGAGGATACGTGTCTCACTCAAAGATCTGTTTGGTTTGTGTCTAAAAATGGGATTATTGCTCTTTTCTCTGTAAATGATCCTGCATCACTCTGTTATTAAATAAAAATGCACTCTATCACAGAAGTTGGATGCTTATAATGCAGCATTATTTATGGAGTCTTGTTTCTTAAGTACTTCATGGGTGCTTCTATTTGAAAGCTACCTCACCATAATTTATGGTTTAGGCATTCAGCATTATCTTACAGTGTGGAATTCAAATTTACATTCATCAGAAATTCTGAGGAGAAAACCTTTGTAACAATGCGATTTCATATCACGTCTCTATTGATTGTGGGGATGAATTTTTTCATGGAAAAATCTTTGAGAGCTTGTATAACACAAGCTTCCTTTCTCTCTGGCATAATTAATTTTATGGCAAGATGTGAAAGATGCATTTAATTTAGTGTACTCAGAAATACTGCACTTTTAAGCTTTTGCATTTTAGCCTTTTCCATTTCTGAAACTTGAAAAAGCTGCTGAGAAAGACCAAAAAACCACCCCCAAACTTCAGATTAAATATACTCCAAAGCAAATGAAAATTTGACCACTAATGTTCCATCCCAGTTCAAAGGCAGAACTTCAGTTTAACTGCCTTTAGAGCAGTATTGAGAATTTGTTGTATTTTTGGTCACCATTTAAAGCAGGAACATCTTCGGTTGTCGTCTTCAAAGAGGGAAAAAGAGAAATAGTGTTGTAGTACAGCATAAAATATTGCTTCTCTTGGCTGTAGGTGCTATATATATATTTCCAACAACTTTCATATGATATCACCAGCTTGAGTGCAGTACCCCTGACTTGCATTAGTGCCATAATGCAAACACTGAAGTGTTTACTCACATTTTCCCAGTCCTATCTCTAAGTTATACAGAAAGAAGGGAAGAAAATACTGAAATATTGAAAAGAGAAAAGGCTGCTAGTTTTAAATAAGAAGGAAAGTTATTTGCAAAAGTGTAACTTTCCACTAGAGATTTTTAAAATAAATTCATCTGGAGTTCTAAATACATGAAGGTTTGAAGTGAAGCAATAGTCTCCTACAGTACTCAGAAAGGTTCACCTTGAGTGAAAAAGTTTGCCAAAACTTCTTTTCAATTTTTCCCTCGAACTCTCAGTGTTTCCATACCAGGCCTGATGGAAGGGGGAAGAGGAAAAAGGCAAAAACAGGACTTCTGAAAATTTCTGCTGTGTTTTTTCAGGAGTCTCTCATCTCTCCTCATAGTGGGTGGGATTCATTTTGGCAAACTTTACTACAGCCTGGAAGTACCTACCTCTGAGCTATTCTCGGTTCCCTGTGTGCTCCGCAGAGAAAAGTAGGCTCTTTTAAGTTGTGACTCATGTAATCTATTTTGAACACCTACTCTCAGATAAGATGTCCATATAGGAGCCAAGGTTGTCTGGCTCAGATGTATATGTCTACACTTGGCCAGATGAATCTTACCCAGTATGTCTATGCTGCAGACTGCCAAGAAACAAGATAAGTTTAGCTGCATAGAGCTCAGTGCTGTCACAGCGGAGTTTTTAAAAGCTAGCTCAGGTATTTCTGACTCTACAGTGTAGTTTTCCATAAGACAGTGTTCACCTGAGATATCAGAGTGCCTCACAGTACTTATAACTCAGGTGTTTCAGGCCCTTGTTTTCCATGGCTGCCATCCCTAACTGGGCATCGTGGTACATAGTCATTGCGCAGTCAGGAAACTCTGGAAACCACCCCGTGTGCAGTGTGGGACTAAGGATACCAGGGGATACCTATACATGTATGGTGAAGAAATATCCAGGAGGAGTTAGGGGATGATAGGACTTCTGTACTGGTGAAAGTGGTGTTGAGGTCTGAGTCCAGTTGTGGTGCTGATGTTTTAAACGCCTCTGAAATCCTTCCAGCACAGTCAGAGGTCTGGACATGCTGCCTGTCAGCAGAAGTGAAGAAGCTCAATCTTTTTATTTTGCCAAAGAGAAGGTTAGCCCATTACTTTATCATAGTTTGAGAGTTGCTACACAGTGACATTTCTGATACGGGATGACAATTTAATCTGGTGAATGAAAGCACGATGCTACTCAATCTCTAAAGTAAAACCAGATTAATTCAGGCTACAAAAAGGAGCATATTTTTTACAGCAAGGCTAAATAACTGCTGGAATAACTTTATCTAGGAGTTTTATAGATTATTCTTTTCCTTGAAAATCCTTTTTAATCTAGATATGATACAATGAACTCATTGCTTTAATGAAGGAATTAAACAGTGAAATGTTATGGCCTGTGAAATGAGACTCTGAAGATATCCCTTCTGGCCTAAAAAGCTGTTTAATGGGCCAAATGCAGCATCGGAACCCAATGTCTCACAGTCCTGGGAAATCTGCATTTCAGAAAGGGCTGCGCAGCCTTTCCCATTTCCAGTACAATCACTGTCAATCACCTGGTCCTATCATTCTGTTCCTTTAATAAGGTTCTTGATCTGAAAATGTGCTCAATGAACTAGCTTTCTGTGAGCTGGACTCGTTATATAGAAACGTAGATAAGGGAGCTGTAGAAGCAGAACGTGCTGGAGCTGAAGGTCGTGACTGTGATGCATGTAACGGGGAGGTTCTGCGTCCTGGGCTTTGGTTTGGGGTATTTTACTATTAATTCTCTGCTGGATTTTTTTCACTGTTATGTACCAGAATACCTTTGGTAGGCCAAACATAAATCTCCCATTGAATTTTGACAGAAGAAAGTGAATACCTCTCTCTAACTCCAGGCAACGAATATAGGTCCCTGTGTTAGCAATATCTAGTCTGTCTTCGCTTCTCATAATGGAAGAAATTTGAATTCTTGCTTTGCACCACTCTCTGGAGGATGCTCTGTTGATAGTTAAAATCATAGGATATGAATCTTTGCAAAAACATTGTTATTAAATGATAAGTACATCTGTCGTTCCCCCCCCCGCCCTTAAAGCTTACCTCTGTATCTTCAGTCAGTGCTAATGGGAATTTGTCTCTCTTTCACTCTCTTTCTTGCCCAGACTTTATCAAGGCTGAGTAAGATCTTGGCCACACCTGAATTTCTCATCCCATCAGCTAAATATGTTTCTCCTTTGAATATTTTTGGCTTAGGCAGAACTACAGTGTTTCTGCTAAAAAGCATAGAATTGCAATTCCATATGGTCTGCTTTGTTTTGTAGGTGTTCCCGTTCGGGGTATGTTCTCCTCCCCTCTCTGGTCAAAGGATGCAGGGCACACATCTGAGATGAATTGTGGAAGATTCCTCTAATGTGTTTCCCTACCTTTACCAAGAGGCTAAAAAAGGCAATACACTTTGGAAGTGCATAGCCCCTAGAGAAACATGGAAGCACTGATCGTATGAACTAGTTTCTGAAACTGAAATTCATTTTAGTGTGGAAACATCTTTTGGTTTTTGCACAACTGGATTTTCTACTCTGTAGTTAAATAAAAGCAGCTTCACAGAAAGCAGAAGCAGCTTAAAGAAATGATGCATTTTATAGAAGAAAAAAACTGTCATAGTTAAGATTTAAATTTTTTCACTGATTCCATCCATTTATCTTTGACAGAATGGCAATATCAGTCATCTAACACTGTAGCAGCACTCTGATCTGCACAATTGAGAGATTTTGAAAAACATCTCATCTAGAAATCAGACCTTTTGCATAAAGGCTTTCAGATGACACTGCATCTTACATCTGCGTCTTCAGGAAGGACTGCTTCCGCACGGGAGTGAAGGTACCGCTTTTCCTCTTCCCTTCCAGGCCCACTCATTCTGTGTGTTCCTGGTTGTCTTGGTCTGGTCCGGTCTATCATACCTCCTGACTGCTTCAGGGCAAGCCAAGGTTTCAGTTCACTTCCTGCCTGCTTCTACTCAGGAGCGAGAAGGCGGATAAATTCTTAACTAAGGTCCTTTTATTATAGTTTCTGTTCCTAGGGGTCCTCTTTTTCCTTGCCAAAATGCCTTTTGATCTACCTCTGCCAGCCAGAACATTCATGAAGTGTCATGACTCCTCACAATGCTCTTACTCCTTGCTGTCAGCTTTGAAAAAGGCAGCGATGCTGATAACTGAAATCTGCTATGATGTTGCTGTGGTATGAATAACACTAGAGTTTAGGCTTTGGAGTGGTTTTCTAGTAGAGAAGGGCTTACATTTCTACACTTCATGAGTATAATATTGACAAATCATATAAAACGATGATGTGCAATTGAGAATAAAATTAGGAGATGTCATGTGTTCCTTTTATAATCATACATAGGAATTTCATAGGGGATATGCATGAAGTAAGAGGATAGAGTTAAGGCATCCACTGTGATAAGAAAGCAGTTAAACTTCCCAAAGTCTGTAGGTTTTGAACTCTTGAATTAAACATATACCGTACATTTTACACTGTACTAAAAAAAGTGTAATGGCTACACATTAGCTTTGGAGAGTGATACAAATTGCACCATTAAATGCCATCTTTGCATTTAGATTTGTAACTATTTGTGGTTCTATCAAAACATAACTGCATTTTTACTCCTGCTTGCTTTATAGAACCAGTTTGAATTTAGGAGAGGAACTTAGCTTGTCTGTTTAGCTTGCATATTATTAGCAAACATTCATAGAATCATAGAATCATTAAGGTTGGAAGAGACCTCCAAGATCATTGAGTCCAACCGTCAACCATGC
>NW_008824468.1:1046472-1064271 GCF_000699105.1 Pygoscelis adeliae
GCCCTTCTCTGGACACGCTCCAACATCTCAACGTCCTTCTTGTAGTGAGGGGCCCAAAACTGAACACAGTATTCAAGGTGCGGCCTCACCAGTGCCGAGTACAGGGGCACGATCACTTCCCTGCTCCTGCTGGCCACACTATTTCTGATACAGGCCAGGATGCCATTGGCCTTCTTGGCCGCCTGGGCACACTGCCGGCTCATGTTCAGCCGGCTGTCGACCAGCACCCCCAGGTCCTTTTCCGCCAGGCAGCTTTCCAGCCACTCTTCCCCAAGCCTGTAGCGCTGCATGGGGTTGTTGTGGCCGAAGTGCAGGTCCCAGCACTTGGCCTTGTTGAATCTCATACAGTTGGCCTCAGCCCATCGATCCAGCCTGTCCAGGTCCCTCTGTAGAGCCTTCCTACCCTCGAGCAGATCAACACTCCCGCCCAACTTGGTGTCGTCTGCAAACTCACTGAGGGTGCACTCGATCCCCTCATCCAGATCATTGATAAAGATGCTGAACAAGACCGGCCCCAAAACTGAGCCCTGGGGAACACCACTCGTGACCGGCCGCCAACTGGATTGAACTCCATTCACCACAACTCTCTGGGCCCGGCCATCCAGCTGGTTTTTTACCCAGCGCAGAGTACACCTGTCTAAGCCGTGAGCCGCCAACATTGCTAGTAACGTGGGAGTTATCTACCCTAAGTTTGATGTCTAAGCCTGTCAGTCCCACTAGGCTCCATTTGTAGGCAATGAAGTGAATAGACAACTGCAGAAGGTGATGCCTCTCACGCTAAGTCAGCTCAGATAAGGGAGATTAATTGCTCTTTACAGGTGCTTTTTTGATTATCAGCTAGAAAAAAGGACTAGCCTAGGCTTAGATATTTCTTTGCTACTTTATCTGTCTTTGTTAGGCACCTCAAGTAAAGAGGATAAACCCATATTTTGTCATGGATCAAGGGAACAGCTTTCAGGTCATGTTAATTTTTATAAGGTAAGGTTAATTTGTATCATTGCAACTCTTTGTGGTAATATGCTTGTTTTGCAAATTAAGTTC
Organism: Pygoscelis adeliae; assembly: GCF_000699105.1. Classification (NCBI taxonomy): domain Eukaryota; kingdom Metazoa; phylum Chordata; class Aves; order Sphenisciformes; family Spheniscidae; genus Pygoscelis; species Pygoscelis adeliae. Next base: position 1,047,514 of record NW_008824468.1, read on the forward strand.
AGGGAAGGGAAAGAAAAGGAGGAAAACCCTGAAGTGACCTAATGTAAGATTTCCCAGTTTGTTTGGGTATCCCGCACAGTAACAGTTGCAGCCCTGTAGATAACAGAAGAGGGTCCAGCAGTGGGTCATCAAGATGCTCAGGGGCCAAAAGCACCTGAACTACAGTGAGAGGCTGAGGGAATCAGTGAAGAAGTTGAAGGGCGGGTGTAGTAGGTAGTAGTGTATACCTACTTAAAGAACAGTTACTGAAAGAACAGACAGAGCCAAAGTCTACTTGGTGGAGGCAAATAATATGGCAAGGGATAAATGGCCACACCAGGGCTTGGAGGGCTCAGACTAGATGTTAGGAGAAGCTCACTGGGAGGGTAGTGCAGCACTGGGACAGGTTTCCCAGAGCGGTGGTGCAATCTCTGCCCTTCAGGGTGTTCAAGACTGAGCTAGACAAAGCCATGGCAGAGCTGATCTGGTGCTGGCAGCACTCCTGCTTTGAGCAGGAGGCTGGTCTGGGTGACCACCAGAGGTGCCTTCCAACCCGCATCCCTGTGACCTTCTTCTCTTTATTCTAAGGAAACCAATCTCTTCCTATGCAACTCTACCCTCAAAATCTGGAGCCCGACCCCGGTCTCCTGTTCCCAACCCTGCTGCGCTTCTAACCCCGTGAACTGCAGGCAGGTGGCTGCAGCAGGTCCTGCCAAAGCATCTGTGCAATATGGGGGTACGCTGCTGCTGGTCCCAGCTCACGGGCAGCTTACAAATTGCTCCTAATGTCAGTATATCATTCCACTTAGGGCACTGTGCTGTGACATCTGTGTTCAAATCCCTGCTATGCTCAATACCAATGAGGCACCTGAAATTAGATTTCCCATAATAATGTGGCTGTGCTTTAACAGTTGGCCTATTGTCTTTTCTGGGGAAAAATCAGAAACAAACAGTCCTTAAAGACCTTCTGAGGGTCTCAGTTTTCCCCAGCTGGGAAGCTGCTTTATAGGATGGGGAACAGCTAATGCTTTCTTAGCTCTAGATGCAAACTGTGATTGCAGAATCTTAATTTCCTGTTGGGATACTGGAACTAGACAGTACCCATTTAAAAAATAAGCTGCTTTGCAAGCCTGGTCATTTTGAAAGAGTAACTACTTATAAACTTGGAGAATTTGGAGGGAAAATTAGTGAAAGGTGAGAAATATGGAACTGGAAAGTGCTATTTTAGCATTGCTCTTCAGCGTGAAAGGGCACCTTAAAATCTTCCATAGCTTGCATTAAGTCATCTTGATATTTTCTTCTGTCTCATTAATCCCAACCTATTTTAGATGATATAAACAAATGCCACTTCTTTTGAATGTTATCACTTTAATCCCTCTTCACCTTGAGTTCACTCCAGGAAATGATATTTTTTCCTATTGAAAAGATTGTAAAATGAGCACAGCTTCTTGATAGTAGAATCAAATTATTTATTTATTTGGTTGTATTAGTGGTATCATCTCTCTTGGTTTCCAGGCTAAGCATAGTACAATGTATATTTTTAAATACCAATTTATTACAGCTTGAAGGATTGGAGAACTTTACTGAAAGAACTCGAGTCTTTTTCTTCAACAGTCCATCAGCCTTGTAGACTGTTCTGGTTCTTTGCCCTCAGAGAAGTTATTTTATATTTGGTCAATTTTAAATTGCATTTTCTATTTTATTGATCTATCCAGTGACTCTACTACTTGCAGATCCCTAGCATTGTGCTGTGGTACTGAATATTATGCTTTGTTTCCAGCAAATAAAACCAGTAAAAATTTATGTACCTTAAAGGCAAATAGGAATCTTGCATTGTCTGTGTGCGCTTAAAACACAAGAATACTGAAAGTTTTCCCTTCAATTCCTTTTTCTGAGCTTCATCAGTGCAGTCTCACAGCAATCTGTCTCTGTCACACATACTTATTTCACTTTGTAACAATCCCCCTTGTATAGGATCATTCAGGCTTCAGAAAGAGACAAAAAGAAGCAGAGGTGGGAATTTTTTTCCTTTTGAAATGCCTGGAATGATGTATTGGAGGACGGTAAAGGGTGCCAGAGCCCTCCCTGGCTGACACCAGGCGGAGGGGGGTGTTGTTGATAGGCTGGAGGGCAGGGCTGCTATTCAGAGACACCCTGGCAGGCTGGACAAAATGGCAAAGTCCAGCACCTGGGACGGGATAACCCCGTATGGCAGTACAGGTTGGGGCAGCTTTTCAGAAGAGGAGTGTGGGTCCTCATGGACAGCACAGCAGTGTCCCTGGTGGCCTCGGAGGCCACCACAAACTGAGAGGTATCAGTACAAGGCTCATGAGGCTTCATTTGGAGTCCCATGCCTGTGGGTGCTCAAAACCAGCTGAAGTTATGTTCCAGATAGCTCTATAAACTCCACGCTTTAACGCAGCAACATGGATGTGCGCGATACCTGTTATGTGTGCAGAATGGCACCTGCTGGGGCATGCTCAGAAACCACAGAAATCCTCAGTTCTCATTATAGAAGAATAAAAGAGCAGGCAAGACAGCAAGCTATGAAAGTTGAGTAGAGAGGGTAAGTTCTAGTAAGTTTTGCTGTCTACAGCAGATTTTCGTGAGCAGTCTGACTCCTTACAGCTCACAGATGTAAGGGGTGATGTAGTCAGGAGATTTCTTTTAAAAGGGAAGGGAATACTGGAGACGTAAGTGCTAGCAGGCAGTTGAGATCTGGGGTTCAGATCAGGCTGATTTCCCCCAGAGGTCTTGATTTTTCTCCGTAAACTACAGATGGTGTGTAGGACAACAGCTTTTAAATGGGGTGTCACGTCTATGTTTAAAAAGCTAGGCAGGATGAATCTGGGTCAGTTCTGGGCTAAGTTTTGTCAGTAATATTGCAATCAGGATTAAAGCTCCAGAGAGTTTACATTTGCATTTCACTCTGTTCTCAACTGCACCCTTTTGGCACAGCCTGGATTTCAATCTGACTCACCACTACACTTTTAAATGTCAGTCCCTGACTTGTTAAATCACATCCCTAACTCTTAAGCAAGGAAACTAATTTATTTTAAACAATTAAGCTTCAAATTTAGTCTTTCCCTCCTCTTAAAACCGGAATGCAGCAGTCCGAGAAAGACTAGGTTTGTACCAGTTGATTGTGGCAAGTGCGTAGTCTGTATGTGCTGAAGGGAACATCAGTAGCAGTAGCAAAGGTTATTCATCAAATACACAAGATGAGGCCAGATTTGCATATGAAAATAAGCTAAGGATGTGAGGACAGCTACCTCAGCTATCAGCTACACCAGAGGTTCAAGATTGCTGTTTCAGAGCCGTGTCCTCACCTATCTGGCACACTCTGACAGAGCTGCAAGTGAGGTCACTTGCTGCTGCTTTTTACTTTGTTCTGGGGTCACCTGTCCAGTCTCCCATGACACGGACAGTCAGCTAGTGCCAGGGCCACACAAGTGGTGGAAGGTTATCTTTCTGAAGGCTCATGTCTGCCAACACAGAGCTGCTGCTCTGCTGGCAGACCACAGGAGATTTGGCGCCTCAGGCACTTCCAAGTGCATTTGGGCCATGGCTGAGCTGCCTGCTGTCCTGGACACTGTCTGGGAGGGTGTTTGGCCCGACAGATCTTACATCCTCTCAGCACGGAGGAGCCACGTTTTTGGTGCACTAGGAGTCGTAATCACTACTGCAGCCAGAATGTGGCCGTAGGCCATGCTAAACAAAGGCAGACCAGCACCCCAGGTGTGTCCTGACTGGGCTGTCCCGTTCCTCCCGTTTCCTCCCCCACTTCTCTTTTAGTATCAGCAGGGTTCGGATTTAAAACAAATGGAACAGCACCCCAGGGTGCTTGTTTTTAGCTGTACCCAGACTTGGGCAGGCACTGGCTGGACTGCAAGTTCTCATGATCTTCACTAATGTCTTTCAGAATTAGTTGTTTTTGTGTTTTCTACCACCTGCAGTTCTGATGCCTGGTATGTTGTGAGAGTCTAAGAATCCTAGCTTTCATTGGAAAATGATTAACTACTACTGAACTGTGATGAAACTCTTGAAACCATGACCCAGCTGCACGTGTTATCTGCCAAACTGGAAGATGATGACAGATCATTCAGAAAATGTATGCTGTTTCTCTCAATATTTAAAAATAAAATGCAGATTATTCTGTATTGAGCATTTGAGACAAGAAACAACTTATTAAGTGCTGAAACATGTGTTGTTATTCTCAGAGTGACAAGTCTTTCCAGATCCTCTGCCTTAGAGTGCGAAGGATTGTACTAGGCATATGTACCGAGGGAAGGCTAGGCTTTTCTAGATCTGTTGTATGGGTTAGAATCAATCACACAGGAAAACATGTCACAGTGCCTCTGTGACTCCCTGCTCCTCCATGCTGAGGGCTGTGGCACAACTGGTAGAAGCAGAGTCAACGGGGATGGTGGTATAACACAGGTGTGTTTGCTAGAGAGACTTGCAACAGAGCACCCCCCATGGGAATGGGGATCTTCAGGGAGCGCAGCCTCGGGAGAGCTAGGAGTTGCACGTGTTGTCCTTGGGGCAATACTGTCAAGAACGTTTTCTGAGCAGATAAGGATGGTAAGCATAGCTGGTTCCTGGTGTGGAGTAGCTTTTCTCCCTCTTTTCCCACAATATGTTTTTACTGTAAGGGTGTCCACCTGATGAAGAGGGGCAGGGAACTTTGAGGGCTGCCCAGGTCGGAAGGACTCCCTCTGGTCCCACCCAAGAGTCTCACTCGTACACTGAGATTAGTGTTGTCTGGCTGGCATTCAGGGGTTGTACATGGCATATACAGAGAATTGAGGTGAAGTCTAAGTGAGGGTGACAGTGGGTGCTGTATAGTTGGCCACACAGTGGCCGGTCCTGACTCACTGCCTGAAGGTGTGCAGCGTGGACTTGGGTAAGGTGCTCCTGCCTGTGACCCTCTGCAGGGAAGCCTTTGGGTCATGCCCTCCCGGCCAAGGAGCAGTATCGACTGACGTGGGGCTTGATGTGGCACAGTGTTGGGTTTAGGTAGCATTTGCAAGACCCAGTTAAGAGTACAATTTTCCACATCCTGCAGGACTACAGCCTGGAGAACAGAAAACACCTGTCAAACTCCATTTTGTATTACATATTCATAACTTGTTAGAGCAGGTCCCGCTCTGTCACAGTAATGACCTTTGTGTGTTATACATCTATTGTTCTTTGCTGCACAAAGTCAGCACTGCCAGCTGCTATAGTCCCTAACGCAGCTGTAGCTGTAGGAGGTTTTGTTTTAGCCCCAAAAGTAAAGACCGACCTGACTGTTAAGCATGGATGTGTGTTTATTGCTGGCCTTGCTATGTAGTAGCCATGGAGTAGCACTGTAGGATGTGTTCTGCCAGGAAGGGTTGCTACAAAGGTTACGTTTTTCCAAGAAGTGGAAGACAGTTGAACACACTTCTGTTGACTGAGGAAAGCCTTGCGCAAATGTCTGCCATGTTTTAGCAAAATTTACAGCCTCTAAAATAGCTAGCTTTCTGAGGCCTCAGAGGCTTAGAGTGGTAAAGTCATTGGAACAACTGCTAATGAGTTAATTACAGTGGATTCATTAGTTAAAATTGCTGCCAGCGAGTTGAATGTTGCAGATAACTCTCTCTGCTGGCAAGTGGCTTACACTGCTGGGCAGACCTTTGCCTGATTTATGACTCTTCCACAATCAAATGAAGTTCTTGCCTGATTATCCTGAAATTCAGTTCTGGTTTTATCTTATTTATAAAAATTAACTTTTGGTTCTGGAGAGACTTCATATGCGCTGCAAGTGCACTGTGAACCACTATCACAAACAGCCATTCCATGATTCTTGTCTGAAAGGTGCCTTCCTGCATGGCAGCTTTTCCTCTGAAATATAGACAGCTATCCATCACCCATGAAATCTGAGGCATTGAGAGGTTTCCAAAGAAAAATGCAGCTAATCCATATCCTCTGAGGGTCATTTTGCGCGAAATAACAAGGATTTTGCCAACAGAACAAAAATTCATTGTGTAAATCGGTAGTTGAACTCCTTCCTTGTGGGCACCTACTTGATACTTAAAATGGATGTTTAGAAGTGATCTTTCTCGGGTTTTTATACAAAATTACAGAGATTGTCCAGAAAATGTAAGCATTTACTCTGGTCCCTTATAAATAGCAAAAGTACAATCAAACCTCCTGAAACCATCAAAACCAATTCAGGGGCCAGGTTTCAACCTTAACTCAAATATTTTTCTCCAGCAAAAATTGCAGCTATGGGTGTTGAGCCCTTTGGAGGCATCCTCAGGCTTCCCAGACTCCTCCGGTAAAAGCCTCTAGCTCTTGTGCCAGGTTTTGTTTAAATACTTTCAATTAACTTTTTGATTAAGCTCAATGAATATCTTCTTTCCACCTTGGCTCAGAAAGAATAACATTTCAATTTCTCTCCTGTCCAGATAGATGAACCCTTGACCTGAGGGTTTAATAGTTATTCAGGGTCTTACAAGCTTTTTCATTAGGAGAAGGTATTGATATGGAGTCTGCTTTTTCTTCACTACAAATCTGTTATTTCAAACACCTACAAAATCCAATTTCTCTGAACAGAATAGGAGTCTAGTTTTGCTCATAGTTCCACACCTCTTTCCATCCTGCGCTACATCTGTAAAAATGCCTCTCATGTTATACTTAAGATCACGCTAATTACATTTCCACCGCAGACATTTTGATGGGCTTTCGTTGCCTCTCTCCCATGTGTGTGCACAGGCACGTCTGCAGCAAGCACTACTGAGTTGCTTATAGCATTCAGTCCCCGAGCAAACCTGTCTGTCCCGTCTTCCTTCCAGCAGCGGCAGTTAGCTGTGTCTCAGTATAAGTCTATAATTCATATGCTGAGCTGTTAAAATTCTTCTTGACTTTGACACTTTGCTGCTGCTTAGAGAAATGCTTCAGGTAATGGTGAATCAGGGAGAAGTAAATACTTGTCTTCAGAAGGCATTGAATTGTCCCAGTCCCAATGAATTATGCTGTTCTTGTGTGTTTAATTATGCTTCTTCTACAATAGGCATTTTATTGTGATTTCTGTAGCAGGCTTTAGAAAGCCATGTGATACTTGTTTGAATTGCTTGAAGTTTTTCAATCCCAAAACTAAACTAAAAAGGCTTGTAAAGCTAAACTAAATAGACTTGTGAAATTGTTATATAAATTGCTTGTCTCTTAAACATGAAAAAAAAAAAAAGGGTCAACATTTAAGAGGAATAGTCTCTGCACGGTGAGAGTGGCTATAGAATGGCTTCCACACATGGCTTCCATCTGAATAGTTTGCTTGTGTAAAAGTTTGCTAGTCTTATCTGAGAATGACAAAAGATTAGGTATAGGAATAAAAGAAAACCCTCAGCATAGTGCCCCAGAATATTTGAAGAAGTTCTCCTCCCCCAACTATCTTTCTGATGCTGCCTTCATGCTCCTAGCTGGATGGCTGAGTAGTTTCCAACTTCTAGAAATGCTGGCCATTAAGGAGGAAAAACTTTCTCCCACTCCTACATATTATGTTTTTGTTGTTACATATTGTTGTGGCAAGTAGTGATCAAAAGTGACAAGATGAACCTCATCCTGAAGATAAGACAACCGTGTGCAGCCCAGTACCAAGTTTCTCCTCCAGACTGGGTTTTCATGTGTTGTTTCCCATTTAAGAACAGTTTTTCCTACAGATGCCTTCCTGAACTTAATCAAGTTTTCATCAAGAAATGACAAGTTTTGCATTCTCTTTTGGCACATGGGGCCTGATGGGTTGTGCTCATGAGTGCTGAGGGAGCTGGCTGATGTCATTGTGAGGCTCCTCTTGGTTGTCTTTGAAAGGTCATGGCAAGCAGGGGAGGTTCCTGAGGACTGGAAGAAAGCAAATGTCACCCCTATTTTCAGTCCAAGAACTTCATCCTTGTCACCATCATCTTGATAGTGGGGAAGGTGATGGAGTAAATAAACCTGGAAACTATTTCCAAACATGTTAAGGACAAGGTGATTGGGAGTAGTCAGCACAGATTTATGAAATTTATGAATCCATGGGAGATCATACCTGATCCATCTGATAGACATCTATGATGAGATGACTGGCTTGGTGGATGAGTGGAGAGCAGTGGATATAGTTTGACTTGAGCAAGGCTTTTGACGCTGGCTTCCATAACATCTTCATAGGCAAAACTGGTGAAATACAGACTACATAAAGGACAGTGATGTGGAATAAAAACTGGCTGAACTGCCAGGTTTGGAGGGTTGTGATCAGTGACATGAGGTCCAGCTGGAGGCCAGTCCCGAGGATTATAACCCGGGGATCAATATTGTTTAACATCTTCATTAATGACCTGGATGACAGGACAGAGTGCACCCTCAAAAAGTTTCCAGATGATACAAAATGGAGAGGAGTGGCTGATCCACCAGACGGGTGTACCACCATTTTGGGGGACCTTGACAGGCTGAAGAATTGGGCCTAAAAGAATCTCCTGAAATTCAGCAAAGGTAAATCCTAAGTCCTGCACCTGAGGAGGAATAACCCCTTGCACCAGTACAGGCTGTGGCAGACCAACAAGAAAGCAGCTGTGCAGAAAAACCTGGGCTTCTCATGAACACAAAGTTGAACATGAATAAGCAATGTATCCTTGCAGCAAAGAAGGCCAACAGCACCTTGGGCTGCGGCAGGCAGGGTGCCACCCCGTTGAAGAAGGTGATCCTTCCTCTTCACTCAGCACTGGTGAGACACATGTGGAGTGCTGGGTCCAGTGCTGGGCTCCGCAGCACAAGAGAGACATGAATGTACTGGAGCAAGTCCAGTGAAGGGCCATGAAGAACATTAAGGGACTGGAGCATCTGTCATATGAGGAGACGTTGAGAGAGCTGGGACTGTTCAGCCTGGAGAAGAGAAGACTCAGGGGGACCTTACCATTTGCATAAATATCTGATTGGTTTGGGATCAGGGGGCGTAAAGACAACAGAGCCGGGCTCTAGTGCCCAGTGACAGGAGGCAATGGGAACAATTTGAAATACAGGAAATTCCACTTAAACATTTACTCTGAGGCTGATCAGACACTGGCACAGGTTGCCCAGAGAGGTTGTGGAGTCTCCATCCTTGGAGATGCTTAGAATGTGACTGGACACGGCCCTGGGCAACCCGCTCTCGTTGACTCTGCTCTGAGCAGGGGCTTGGACTAGATGATCTCCAGAGCTGCCTTCCTGCCTCAGCTGGTATGTCATGCTGTGATAAAATAGTAAGCTCTGTTTTGTTTTGTTTTGTTTCTTTGCAGAAATGATGCTGCAACCCAAGTATATACACCAGTGAGGGTTCATCTGCTGTTGACGTTTTTGACATTTTGTAGTTCAGTCCAGCAGCTGCAATATCCGCACTCATGGATGTTGAACTGACAAGATTGAAAGGTATCTGCTTACTGAAAAGGTCATTTTTGGTATCTTTTCACTTGTGCCATAAAAATAAAGCCAATCCCTAACTAGGGTGTCTTAGCTTCAACTTTGTGTATGTTTTTGTGTTTTTTTCCCTCTTCCCTGCCTGTGTGTTCTTCTGTCAAAAGCCAGTTTGTGAACTTGAGAGAAATGTATACCATTGGCTTGGCTGAGCTATTCTGATTTATCATTTTGGAAAAACAGTGGGGCTGTCTGCCACTGTCCCATTACCAATGCATTAGGATGTCCTGGCAATAATAAAGCAAACTCCATTTGCACATTTGCTAACAGCTCTTCCACAGGCACTGTTGATATTTTCTTCATAAACTCCAATAAATTGGCAGGATGGCAACTGTTATGCCATTTACTTGCAGTTGATCAGTAGTGCTCTTATACAATGCTTCCATGGAAGCAGCAAGGAAGCGGCATGTTGTTCGCCATAGGAACCACCATCCCTGACGTTACATTGCTGTAGCTGTGGCTGCCTCTCCGCAGTCAGTGATGCTCAGTTCATCGGCTCAGTCCCAGAGTTGCACTCACTGCTGATTCAACTTCACTATCATCACAAGTATTATTTTTTGTGATAACACTAAGAGGCAGTGTCTGTAGCAGGGGCTACAAAAGTGTTAAGGAGGGAAAGAGGAAGGTGATTTATTGGCTTGAGCTCAGGGCTGTACAACTGCAAAGCAAGCCTGTGCTGGTCCAGCTTGGATTCATACTAGGGCTGGCTGGCATCTCTCTGTGTCAGGTTTGTAATGTAAGCTCAAGCACCGGGCATCACTCCCCTGGGTGGGATGCTGGTGGAGCACAGCCATGGGCTACAGGCTTCCAGTCTCTGGTCCTCCCTCCCCAGAAACACCCGCCTGGAAGGGAAGATGGAAGCATGGCAGCCCAGGCAGCCCAAGGTGTCACAGTCTTCTCCAGGGCATGTTGCACACCTTGCAGCCAATGCATAGCTGATACCTGGTTGATAGCTTCATGCAGTAAATACTGACACAGTAAATACGCTGCACCTGAGGCCAGCGAGTGGCAGATGCCTGGCACAGACTGTATGGCTTTCATCGCAAGGGTGCAGCTCTGTACTTTGCACACTATAGAAGAGAGAGGGCTTAACATTTTCAGTTGGGTCCCCTAGTCTTTGCATGAAAAAGCTTCAAAGCGTGCAGGCTTTTAGTCCTAACATAATTTTCAAGCATTTCAAGCCTCCCCCTGGGAAAGGCTGCATGCCCACTGCTCCTTGCAGAACCTATAGGGCCGGAGGGACGTAGCACTTAGGGAAGTTGGACTGCGTGGGAACGGTTGGCCTTTGACTTCCATCAGTCCATTTTAGCAGATCCTGCAGTGATCACTGTGAACATAAAAGGCTACCACAATGCTGTATGAGAAGATTTTCAAAGGCAACAATGCTGTCAGTGGAAATAAAGTGAACTTCAGCTCTGTAGAACTGAGTCTGAGACATGGGATTTTTCTTACAGAGAATTATTTTCTCCCTCAGTCTGATAGTCTGAAATGTTCCAGATTTCATTTCAGGGGAACATTCATTAAGCAGTCATAGCCAGATATCTGTTAGGTGGTTGGTAAAACAAAGTTTATTAACTGATCCATATCCAGAAATGTTATTAAAATCCAAGAATTTTATGTAATATTGTGTTGCTCAGATACCAGACATGCTAGGCCTAAGCATTTTAATACAGACCAGGTCTCCAAAAATCATGGTTATTCTTTTAAGTGGAAATTGCTATAAGCATGTTCAGCAGCAGCTATGAAAATAATGTGAAAATAGAAATGTGTGATTTTTGGTTAGAAAAAAAAAGTTAATCCAACCTTTGTCATCTCAGGAATTAGATATTTCCAAAATGCTTTTTTCCCATTTTGCATCTTCTTATGCTAGCTTCCTATTATATGATGAATTATTAGCTTGAGGATATAAGAAGAACCTGGTAGTATCACCTGTGCTGCTGCTGGAAGTCAAGTGTTCAAGAGCAACAGCCAATAACCCCACTGAAGTGCAGGAGGACAAGGAAATTTGCTGAAATATTGCTTTGCACCTTTTGTGACCACCAGCTCCTGTACAAAGCTGAGTACTGAATATTAGTCAACTTTGTCCTTTGTGAAAGTCACTTAAAAGAAATTGCAGGAAGTGCAGAATCAAGCATCAACATTTACAATTTAAAAACCTGCTAGTAAAGTGAATAAGAATGTATATCTCTACTGGATCAGAGCCTTGACTTGCAAGTGGGACCACTCAGCTGCTCGCATGAATCCAGCAATGTATCTCCATTTAAGAATTTCTTATGAAGCCTCCATTAGACCTAAGATGGGCTTTGAAAACTTATTTTTAGGACAGTAAAGGACAGAAGGGATTGGCAGAACGATGGAGTCTGACCTCCTGCATAATCCTGCACCTCTTCCACAGCAGGACACGAGCTGCTTTTTGTAATGAGATGAGTGAAGCCAAAGTTTGGAGCACAGGTTGCTGCGTCTGTTTGAATCACCGTGTTGTGCACATGCCTCCCTGGATTTGGAAAATGACCCCGCAAAACTCGGGAGTAGCTAGACACATTAAATTTCTCTCCTAGGACAGTATAATAAACATTTCTAAGCCTGACACACTCTCTGTGACACAGGAGAAAACCCACGTTTAGATTTATTGCAGAAGTTACCGCTGGGTCTCAGAACAGTTGCGGTGGGTGAGGATCTTTGGCCAGGAACTGTACAAATGCAGCAAGCCCTGAGAGGAGCCTGTAGTCTAAAGGCAGGCAGCAGCACAATGTTGAGATACACAAACTAACTTTAGAATAGCTGGATCAGACACTGGAAGTAATAGAAATACTGCTGGAGCACTGAACTGAACAGCTGCTATTTTATATTACTGCTAAATGTGAAAGAGCTCTAAGACATTTCAGGAGCTGATATAGAGACAAAAATCTATATATACACCATGTTGTTAAGTAAAGGTTGAAAACAGAAAGTAAAATGATTTCCCCTTTTGCCAGAGCTTAGTCACAAACCTACACTTAAGGAAGTGTCCTTAATGAGACGTCAGCTTCCAGAAGGACCTGGACTGCAGCCAGCTGCCAGAGGGAGATCATGGGAAGATTTGGAGATCATTCTAGAGGGAGCGACTGGAATTTGCTACGGAAAGGAAATCAATCCAGACTGGCACTTATGGGGAGATGAACATAGCTCCTGTATGGGAGCATCATTAAGGATCCAAAACACCAGAAGCCAGTAACTTACCATCTCTAGAAAGGAAAGCAGTTCATAGAAATTACATACAGATATACACATAGCAGGTGCAAAACAACAGTGACAGTTTCTTAATTGCATTGTCATAAGAGGAGACCCCACAACGGGGGCTATCAACAAAGGTGGACATGCTTTAATGAGGAATTCGTGGTGTCTCCTCCAGAGTTCAGGGTGATGGAGGTTACATTAACCACTGGCAGCAACATGTTTGAGATGGCTCAGTCTCAGGACTGACAGACATACACACACATTCACAGGGAGAAAAAGAGGGAGACTGCTGCTCCCTGATACTGCCACAGATTACAGGAGTGGGTGTAGCTGCAGCAGCGGAGGCAGAGTCATGCTCTGCAGCTTCTCTCCCCTGAGGTGTCAGGGAAGAGCCTGTGCTTCCAGACATGCTGAGAAAAAGACAGAATCTACAGGAAATTGGTTAAACGCTTCTTTAGTCTATTCCTCAGCAAATTAAAAAAATTGACTTCTTGCCTCCATAGATTTTACAAGTTCATTATTTTGTAGCTCATTCATATTAACTGTACGTATTATTGTTGTGGAGTGAATAGATCTAATGGGGACAGTTTCCTTACTACCATACATTACACAGCTGTAGAAAGAAGGAAAAAAGCAACATGTGAAAGAATTATAATGAACCAATTCATGCAAACTTTGTTTTTGCACTAAAACTGAAGCAAGTTCTGTGTCTCAGTCTGCTCTATTAAAAACATTCTCAAAGCCTCACTCATGAACCTAAGCTCAAAATCAGCATTTGACTTCAGATTTCTTGAGAGGCCAGTTTCCTTCAACACTATGGGGAAAGAAAGGATCTTCTTGACTCCTGTGCTGCTTTCACCTGCGACTGTGTTACTTTGCTTCTCTTCTTCACTCTGCAATTGATTTCTTCTTCAGCGTGTCCTTCAGAGGAATCCTTTCTCCTTCCCTCTCCCCACCCATTCCCTACTAAGTTTCCAAGAGATGTCCTGGAACTTCCTCCTCTATCCCTTTGTTTTTCCATTCTCAGTGAACTAATTCTGTCAAAGCAACAGACAAATTTGGAATGATCATAGCTTTAATAGTCAGTGTTTTTCCAAACTCAACTTGCAGGCAGAATGAATTTATAGTACTGAAGGAGAACCTAGTAAATATTCTGTAGCAACTCTTTTTTTTAAGATTAATGATGTCTCCACAATTTTATACCTTTGCTATTAAAGTTGTGCTAGTAATTAAGGAACAGTGATTGTTTGTGCAAATTATTTAGGTAACTGAGTTAGCAAACTGAGGTTACTCTACAGTTACTGAGGTTAAAATTGCTAGTTCCTGGATATAGTGTTTAATCCTATGAGTAGTCATTTTGAGTTCATCATTGCCTGTACCAGTCCCTTAAGCTAGCTTTGATGCACATATTTTGTCTTGAAATTACATGCCCTTAACTCACAAAGATACTATTCTAAATGATGAGAAGTGTTGAGAAATTTGTGTAACTTTCAGTTAGGTTTTGAATTATGGCAATACACGAATGGGGAAATTTTTCATTGGCTAAACTGTCATTGAAAACACACTTGTACCATCAATGTGATGCTTAAGAAGACGTTATACTGTTGACCTGATGTCAGCTCTTGTGGGTTGAGGCATTTTTTTTTTTATGGGAGTCTTGAGAGGATGGAATATAAATCCGTTTTAAAGATGAAATTGCTAGTTCAGCTACGGCCTTCAACAGTGATTTCCTGTACTTAGGCTGCTTTTAAAATCTTCTTGTTATTTCAAATAATCTAAATTGGAATTCACTCAATAGCTTTTTTAAAGAGCAAATGAAGGGCCAAGTCAGAGATGAGAGACTTAAACAAGGAAGTCACGTCAGTTACCCAGGCTGTAAAGCATTTTCCACAGAAGCAACTGCAATGTATGGAGCAACGCAGACAGCAGGGAAAACCTCCCTTGCCTCTGGAATGGCAGTGTCAGAGCCTGAAGCATGATCCCACACCCCTCCCAGGAGTTTGGCCCTCTGCACTCAAGGCCAGGTCTCTGGTCAGAAAGAGCTATTTGAGAAGCCTTGGCTGGTCTTGGAGCTCTTTGAGCAAAAGCTGGAAGAAGGCTCTGCGGAGGCTTCCCACTGCTGCTTGGGAATGAGCTTGGTCTCCACCTGGGACACACCACAGTAGTGTTGCAGCTGTGCTTGTGCCTGGCCACACACCAAATCCTGGCCCTGACTTGTGGACTGATTTCTTGATCTTAGGCCTGATGCCTTATTAAGGACTTGCCTTGGTCATATGGACTCTCACCTCACACGATATGGTGGGACTGGGCTCTTGCTGACGATTCCATTGCCTTTGCTGGCCTTGTCACCATGCGTGGCCCCCAGCTCCCTTTTCTCCATGGAGCAGTCCACTCTTGCTGCTTCCTGACATGCAGTACCAGAGAGCATCCAGGTAGGACACAATTACGGAAACATTTCCCTCCAAAACCCCGTGAGTGAGGCTGACAGGTACCAGAATTCGCATTCTCTGAGAGCAGCTCATTGATAGTGCTAGTTTCAAGGCTGAAAAGCAGAGGAGGAAAATCAGAGACCCTGTCCTTTGAAAAATGTGGCAAAGACCAAACAAAAAAGTTACGTTACTTCTGGCTTGCTCAGTCAGTCCTTGATTTTTGCTTGCTGGCTTTCATTACTGGCTGGTCCTTCAGTGACTGCTTTTCAAAACTGCATTTGGAAGTCTTTGTCACAGGATGCTCTGGAAACCAAAAATATAAATAGCTTCAAAAAGTTTACAAAAATAAAAGAAAGATCCATGGGCCCACCTCAGGAAATCATGGAGCCCCCAGTGGCAGAGGTGGGAAAGTGTAACAGGGGAAAAGTAATTCTGCACTTGTGTGGTTTCTTAAATGCTTTCCCTGTTCAACCATCATGGACCATTCATCGTGGACCATCCAATGTTGGAAACAGACTACTAAGCTTTGATCTCACTGAATTAATTTGTTCTAATGCTTTTATCATGCAGTATTCTTTGATGTGGATAATATTCTGGGATGCTAGAATAATACTCCTCTACTTGTGAATTCTGGTGGTACTGACACACAGGCTACAGGAGCTGTTGCCTTTGCAAGACTTCCGGCTTTGTTTCTTAAGTGATTTGATACCACTTACATACTTAGTTGCTGAAACTAATGCAGAGATGCTGTTGGGTCTTTCCTCACCTGAGTTTTTGTAAGAAGTCAGCAGACCCTGACAAGTTGTCCTGGGGAACAGCAGGGGATTAGGTGAGTATGTACTTACTAGAACTTATTTGCTTCTTTAAGCATGCAGGCACTATGCAAAAGGTTGCTACCTACCTGTCCACGAGACGTTTGGAAGATAGTGTGGCCCACTTCTGTTATTCAGTCTCCCAGGAAACCCGTAGCTTCTGGTCACAAGAGCTCTATGTGTGTATTCCTTTCCTCTGTATGGTATGTGAGGGGCGATGGGAGAATAGGGGGGGGTCAGAAAGTAAAGATGGCTCTCTTTTACCATTCTTTTTATTTTTATAACAGTATATTAAGATGATACACTAGAAGCAACAGCTAAATTTCAAGCGAGGCACTTAAGTACCATGAATGTCAAAAGAAAACTGAGAGTCGAGCACCACTGAAGTAGAAATGTTGTAAGGTTCAGTCATCATGGATGTCATGGGTCATGTGTACCCCTCAACCACACTCCTCAGTTACTGCAAAAGCCACTGATACCCTCTCTTGCATTTTTATACTATTTTTTGTCATCTAGAAAATACGTTGAGGTTCATGTGAGATACTGCCATGGCTCAGTGTCTTAAATAGTAGCCATAAAAAAGGACATGCAAGGATCGAATCCTTGCTGGGAGATAAAAGCCATGATCCATCAAATTAGAAATGTGCTGGCAAATCAATACCTGGCTCTGAGCCTGGTGTCACCGGCAGAATTATTTTTTTTTTTGATCATGAGTTGGTCTACATGACACCAGGCCTGCTGGTGACAGACGGGGTACACCTGTTTCAAAGGGGGAAAAGGATCTTTGCACAGGAGTTAACAGAGCTCATTGAAAGAACTTTAAACTAGATTTGAAGGGGGAAAGGGAGAAAACCAGGCTCTCTAGGGATAAGCCT
>NW_008824468.1:1066188-1066761 GCF_000699105.1 Pygoscelis adeliae
ACCATTTCCCACAGCATTCTGCTGGAGAAACTGGCAGCTCATGGCTTAGACAGGTGTACTCTTCCCTGTGTTAAAAACTGGCTGGATGGCCAGACCCAAAGGGTGGTGGTGAATGGAGTTCAATCCAGCTGGTGGCCGGTCACAGGTGGTGTTCCCCAGGGCTCAGTATTGGGGCCAGTTATGTTCAATATCTTTATCCATGATTTGGACGAGGGGATCGAGTGCACCCTGAGTAAGTTTGCAGACGACACCAAGTTGGGCGGGAGTGTTGATCTGCTTGAGGGTAGGAAGGCTCTACAGAGGAATCTGGACAGGCTGGGTTGATGGGCTGAGGACAACTGTATGAGGTTCAACAAGGCCAAGTGCCAGGTCCTGCAGGTGGGTTGCAACAACGCCATGCAACGCTACAGGCTTGGGGAAGAGTGGCTGGAAAGCTGCCTGGCAGAAAAGGACGTGGAGGTGTTGGTCAACAGCCGGCTGAACATAAGCCTGCAGTGTGCCCAAGTGGCCAAGAAAGCCAAGAGCATCTTGGCTTGTATCAGAAATCGTGTGGCCAGCAGGAGTAGGGAAGTG